>NW_021703779.1:116876870-116897352 GCF_005190385.1 Monodon monoceros
TCTCCTTAGGTAGGTTTATTCCTAGATATTTTATTCTTTTTGTTGCAGTGGTAAATGGGAGTGTTTTCTTGATTTCACTTTCAGATTTTTCATCATTAGTATATAGGAATGCCAGAGATTTCTGTGCATTAATTTTGTATCCTGCTACTTTACCAAATTCATTGATTAGCTCTAGTAGTTTTCTGGTAGCATATTTAGGATTGCTATGTATAGTATCATGTCATCTGCAGTGACAGCTTTACTTCTTCTTTTCCGATTTGGATTCCTTTTATTTCCTTTTCTTCTCTGATTGCTGTGGCTAAAACTTCCAAAACTTTGTTGAATAAGAGTGGTGAGATGGGCAACCTTGTCTTGTTCCTGATCTTAGTGGAAATGCTTTCAGTTTTTCAGCATTAAGAATGATGTTGGCTGTGGGTTTGTCATATATGGCCTTTATTATGTTGAGGAAAGTTCCCTCTATGCCTACTTTCTGGAGGGTTTTTATCATAAATCGGTGTTGAATTTTGTCAAAAGCTTTCTCTGCAACTATTGAGATGATCATATGGTTTTTCTCCTTCAATTTGTTAATATGGTGTATCACGTTGATTGATTTGCATATATTGAAGAATCCTTGCATTCCTGGAATAAACCCCACTTGCTCATGGTGTATGATCCCTTTAATGTGCTGTTGGATTCTGTTTGCTAGTATTTTGTTGAGGATTTTTGCATCTATGTTCATCAGTGATATTGGCCTGTAGTTTTCTTTCTTTGTGACATCCTTGTCTGGTTTTGGTATCAGGGTGAGGGTGGCCTCGTAGAATGAGTTTGGGAGTGTTCCTCCCTCTGCTATATTTTGGAAGAGTTTGAGAAGGATAGGTGTTAGCTCTTCTCTAAATGTTTGATAGAATTTGCCTGTGAAGCCATCTGGTCCTGGGCTTTTGTTTGTTGGAAGATTTTTAATCACAGTTTCAATTTCAGTGCTTGTGATTGGTCTGTTTGTATTTTCTATTTCTTCCTGATTCAGTCTTGGCAGGTTGTGCCTTTCTAAGAATTTGTCCATTTCTTCCAGGTTGTCCATTTTATTGGCATAGAGTTGCTTGTAGTAATCTCTCATGATCTTTTGTATTTCTGCAGTGTCAGTTGTTACTTCTCCTTTTTCATTTCTAATTCTATTGACTCGAGTCTTCTCCCTATTTTTCTTGATGAGTGTGGCTAATGGTTTATCAATTTTGTTTATCTTCTCAAAGAACCAGCTTTTAGTTTTATTGATCTTTGTTATCGTTTCCTTCATTTCTTTTTCATTTATTTCTGATCTGATTTTTATGATTTCTTTCCTTCTGCTAACTTTGGGTTTTTTTGTTCTTCTGTCTCTAATTGCTTTAGGTGCAAGGTTAGGTTGTTTATTCGAGATGTTTCCTGTTTCTTAAGGTAGGATTGTAATGCTATAAACTTCCCTCTTAGAACTGCTTTTGCTGCATCCCATAGATTTTGGGTCGTCGTGTCTCCATTGTCATTTGTTTCTAGGTATTTTTTTATTTCCTCTTTGATTTCTTCAGTGATCACTTCGTTATTAAGTAGTGTATTGTTTAGCCTCCATGTGTTTGTATTTTTTACAGATCTTTTCCTGTAATCGATATCTAGTCTCATAGCATTGTGGTCGGAAAAGATACTTGATACAATTTCAATTTTCTTAAATTTACCAAGGCTTGATTTGTGACCCAAGATATGATCTATCCTGGAGAATGTTCCATGAGCACTAGAGAAAAATGTGTATTCTGTTGTTTTTGGATGGAATGTCCTATAAATATCAATTAAGTCCATCTTGTTTAATGTATCATTTAAAGCTTGTGTTTCCTTATTTATTTTCATTTTGGATGATCTGTCCATTGGTGAAAGTGGGGTGTTAAAGTCCCCTACTATGAACGTGTTACTGTCGATTTCCCCTTTTATGGCTGTTAGTATTTGCCTTATGTATTGAGGTGCTTCTATGTTGGGTGCATAAATATTTACAATTGTTATATCTTCTTCTTGGATCGATCCCTTGATCATTATGTAGTGTCCTTCTTTGTCTCTTCTAATAGTCTTTATTTTAAAGTCTATTTTGTCTGATATGAGAATTGCTACTCCAGCTTTCTTTTGGTTTCCATTTGCATGAAATATCTTTTTCCATCCCCTTACTTTCAGTCTGTATGTGTCTCTAGGTCTGAAGTGGGTCTCTTGTAGACAGCAAATATATGGGTCTTGTTTTTGTATCCATTCAGCCAATCTGTGTCTTTTGGTTGGTGCATTTAATCCATTCACGTTTAAGGTAATTATGGATATGTATGTTCCTATTCCCATTTTCTTAATTGTTTTGTGTTCGTTATTATAGGTCTTTTCCTTCTCTTATGTTTCTTGCCTAGAGGAGTTCCTTTAGCAGTTGTTGTAGATGTGGTTTGGTGGTGCTGAACTCTCTCAGCTTTTGCTTGTCTGTAAAGGTTTTAATTTCTCCATCAAATCTGAATGAGATCCTTGCTGGGTAGAGTAATCTTGGTTGCAGGTTTTTCTCCTTTATCACTTTCAGTATGTCCTGCCAGTCCCTTCTGGCTTGCAGAGTTCCTACTGAAAGATCAGCTGTTAACCTTATGGGGATTCCCTTGTGTGTTATTTGTTGTTTTTCCCTTGCTGCTTTTAATATGTTTTCTTTGTATTTAATTTTTGACAGTTTGATTAATATGTGTCTTGGCATATTTCTCCTTGGATTTATCCTGTATGGGACTCTCTGTGCTTCCTGGACTTGATTAACTATTTCCCTTCCCATATTAGGGAAGTTTTCAACTATAATCTCTTCAAATATTTTCTCAGTCCCTTTCTTTTTCTCTTCTTCTTCTGGAACCCCTATAATTCGAATGTTGGTGCGTTTAACGTTGTCCCAGAGGTCTCTGAGACTGTCCTCAGTTCTTTTCATTCTTTTTTCTTTATTCTGCTCTGCAGTAGTTATTTCCACTCTTTTATCTTCCAGGTCACTTATCCGTTCTTCTGCCTCAGTTATTCTGCTATTGATCCCATCTAGAGTATTTTTCATTTCATTTATTGTGTTGTTCATCATTGTTTGTTTCATCTTTAGTTCTTCTAAGTCCTTGTTAAATGTTTCTTGCATTTTGTCTATTCTATTTCCCAGATTTTGGATCATCTTTACTATCATTATTCTGAATTCTTTTTCCGGTACACTGCCTATTTCCTCTACATTTGTTAGGTCTGGTGGGTTTTTATCTTGCTCCTTCATCTGCTGTGTGTTTTTCTGTCTTCTCATTTTGCTTATCTTACTGTGTTTGGGGTCTCCGTTTTGCAGGCTGCAGGTTCGTAGTTCCCGTTGTTTTTGGTGTCTGTCCCCAGTGGCTAAGGCTGGTTCAGTGGGTTGTGTAGGCTTCGTGGTGGAGGGGACTAGTGCCTGTTTTCTGGTGGATGAGGCTGGATCTCGTCTTTCTGGTGGGCAGGTCCACATCTGGTGGTGTGTTTTGGGGTGTCCGTGGCCTTATTATGATTTTAGGCAGCGTCTCTCCTAATGGGTGGGGTTGTGTTCCTGTCTTGCTAGTTGTTTGGCATAGGGTGTCCAGCACTGTAGCTTGCTGGTCGTTGAGTTAAGCTGGGTGCTGGTGTTGAGATGGAGATCTCTGGGAGATTTTCGCCATTTGATATTATGTGGAGCTGGGGGCTCTCTTGTGGACCAGTGTCCTGAAGTTGGCTCTCCCACCTCACAGGCACAGCACTAACTCCTGGCTACAGCACCAAGAGCCTTTCATCCACACGGCTCAGAATAAAAGGGAGAAAATGTAGAAGGAAAGAATTAGTAGAAGTAGAAAGAAAGAAAGAAAGGAGGGAGGGAGGGAGGGAGGAAGGAAGGAGGGAAGGAAGGAAAAAAAGAAAGAAGATAAAGTAAAATAACGTAAGATAAAATATAATAAAGTTATTAAAATAAAAAAATAATTATTAAGAGAAAAGAAATGGACGGATAGAACCCTGGGACAAATGGTGGAAGCAAAGCTATACAGGCAAAATCTCATACAGAAGCATACATATACACACTCACAAAAAGAGGAAAAGGGGAAAAAAATCATAAGTCTTGCACTCAACGTCCACCTCCTCAATTTGGGATGATACGTTATCTATTCATGTATTCCACAGATGCAGGTACATCAAGTTGATTGTGGAGCTTTAATCCGCTGCTTGAGGCTGCTGGGAGAGATTTCCCTTTCTCTTCTTTGTTCTCACAGCTCCCGGGGCTCAGCTTTGGATTTGGCCCCGCCTCTGCGTGTAGGTCGCTGGAGGGCATCTGTTCTTCGCTCAGACAGGACGGGGTTAAAGGAGCCGCTGATTCAGGGGCTCTGGCTCACTCAGGCCGGGGGAGGGAGGGGCACGGAGTGCGGGGCGAGCCTGCGGCGGCAGAGGCCGGCGTGACGTTGCACCAGCCTGAGGCGCGCCGTGCGTTCTCCCGGGGAAGTTGTCCCTGGATCCCGGGAGCCTGGCAGTGGCGGGCTGCACTGGCTCCCCGGAAGGGGGGTGTGGATAGTGACTTGTGTTGGCACACAGGCTTCTTGGTGGCGGCAGCAGCAGCCTTGGCGTCTCATGCCCATCTCTGGGGTCCGCGCTTTTAGCCGTGGCTTGCGCCCGTCTCTGGAGCTCCTTTAAGCAGCGTTCTTAATCCCCTCTCCTCGCGCACCAGGAAACAAAGAGGGAAGAAAAAGTCTCTTGCCTCTTCGGCAGGTCTAGACTTTTCCCCGGACTCCCTCCCGGCCAGTCGTGGTGCACTAACCCCCTGCAGGCTGTGTTCACGCTGGCAACCCCAGTCCTCTCCCTGCGCTCCGACCGAACGTTTATGTACACATATCCCAAGTACTCTTCACTCAGAGGATTTGTTCGGAAGATTCCCAAGACGCTGCTATTCTGTCAGATTAGGCCACAAAGGGCTTGACTTGGAGGGGTGAGAGATGAGGTGAGGGCAGGCCATGGGAGAGACAGGGACCAACAACCCTGAAGAACTTTTGTCTCTGATGTGGATCAACAGCACTGTTAAACTCCCCATTGGAGCTTCATTAGTATCACCTTTCTGTACTGGAATGAGATATGACTAGATGAACAATGATGATGAGCATGATCAAGTGTGATGGTCCAGTGTTTCCATTCAGGTCTGGTGGTATAGTACTTCCTCACGTTCTGTTGAGTCCAAATTAAAGAAAACGTTTTCCCGTGGGGACAAGGACACTGGCAGCAGAAGTTCTGGGAAGTACTCCTTGGTGTGAGCCCTCGCAGAGTCCGCCATTAGCCCCACCAAAGAGCCAGGTAGGACTTGAAGTCTGTTTTTAATACTCCAACTTCAGGTGCTATCTGTGCCTTATGCATGGAGCCCAAATCTTTGTGGATGATAAAATTCAACTCTCACAGGGACTTCCCTGGTGGCGCAGTGGTTAAGAATGTGCCTGCCAATGCAGGGGACACAGGTTTGATCCCTGCTCCGGGACGATCCCACGTGCCGCGGAGCAACTAAGCCCGTGCACCGCAACTACTGAGCCTGCACTCTGAAGCCCGTGCTCTGCAACAAGAGAAGCCACCGCAATGAGAAGCCTGCGCACCACAACGAAGAGCAGCCCCCGCTCATTGCAACTAGAGAAAAGCCCGCGCACAGCAACAAAGACCCAACGCAGCCAAACATAAATAAATAAATATATTTATAAAAATTCAACTACCACAGGTTTGTGCAGTAGTTGGAGGCTCTGTTATTATGCTGTCCCCAGGGCCCATGCCACAGGGACTCTCCTGCTTTAGGTGAAGCATGCGGATAAGAAGGTATTTATCACAATGAAGATGAAGTTTATACCTAATTCTTCCCTGATGCAGCTAGTGCTCTAGCAACTATCCAGTAGTTGCTATATAAAGGGCCAAGAGAGCACAGTATCCACCCTGAAATCATGTTAATAGACTCGGTGGAGACCTTTAGGGTTGTGTATGGACATACCCTGGTTCAT
Source organism: Monodon monoceros (assembly GCF_005190385.1). Classification (NCBI taxonomy): domain Eukaryota; kingdom Metazoa; phylum Chordata; class Mammalia; order Artiodactyla; family Monodontidae; genus Monodon; species Monodon monoceros. The sequence goes on from NW_021703779.1 coordinate 116,882,852, forward strand.
TGACTTCAGTTTAAAAAGAGATCAAATCCAATTAGACAACCTCTTCCATATTCATTGAAGTCAACAGTCAATTGTTAGGATGCAAGCACTGTGCTACCTCATGCAAAGCATTTGGATTTTATTTTACCTTTTCGGTTTGTTGTGGCATCATGTCAGCACAAGCTGGTAACTACTGAGGTTTCATTGTTCAGGAACTTCAAGAATGCCTTTTCTTATTTACCTGTAACTCTTTTTTTTTTTTTTTTTTTGCGGTATGCAGGCCTCTCACTGTTGTGGCCTCTCCTGTTGCGGAGCACAGGCTCCAGACGCGCAGGCTCAGCGGCCATGGCTCACGGGCCCAGCCGCTCCACGGCATATGGGATCCTCCCGGACCGGGGCACGAACCCCCGTCCCCTGCATCGGTAGGCGGACTCCCAACCACTGCGCCACCAGGGAAGCCCTTACCTGTAACTCTTGAAAAATTTTATAATTCTCTTCTTGGAAGGCATTTATCTGGAACTCCTACTCCTAGTTTGGATACAGACTCAGGTATTTTGGAGATGAAAATGTAGTCTTGTATTAATGCTTTGTGTCATAGTCCTTTGGTTTTTGGGGTCCTGTTGGCTTCAAGAGGAGATGGTGGAAATGCTAGTTATTAGCATTTAGGTCGTTTTAAGGATAGATTCTTTTCTGGGGGGGGGTCCAATTTTAGTGCTGTCCAGTGGAAATATAATGCAAGCCACATATATAATTCTCAATTTTCTAATAGTCACATTAAAAAAAAAGTGAATTAACTTTAATAATATATTTTATTTAACCCAATACATCCAAAATATTTTCATTTTAACATGCAATCAATATAAAGATTACTAATGAGATATTTTATATTATTTTAAAAATCTTGTACTAAGTCTTTGAAATCCGGTGTGTGTTTTATATTTCCACTGTACCTCTATTCAGTCTGCACACATTTCACGTGCTCAAACAGGCACATGTGGCTAGTGGCTCCTGTATTGGACAATACCGTCCTAGATGGACTTAGGCTCCAGTTGGGATAGAGGCTTGTGATAACTCAAGTACACTGATCTCCCCTGAGGGATTGAACAATACGGCTATACTCAGTTCCATCCAGGATGGGAATGCCTGCTATCAGATCTGAGATCATCGGCCACTTTGCTTCAAGAACAGTGATTATGATTCTTATGCTATGTACTGATTTTTCTATTTTTCCAAAAATATGCCTACAGTCAGCTGTTACTCTATGGACTTGTTCCCTAAATCACAGGATTAAATGAGGGGACGACCTTAAAGCTTGAAGTAGACAGGGCACAGAAAAAAAGGAAATACTCCCCTTAACAGTAAATGCACAATTCTTATTCCCTTTAACAGTCAGCAGTGCTTGTTGAGCAACTATTATGTGTAAGGCAATGTGCTAGATGCTGTGAAGGATGTACAGTGATGACCAAGACACGGTTCCTGACTTCAGGAACTTAGATTATACTCTGTGAGTAAGGCAGTACACAAGTATATATACACACATGCATGTGCATATACATACACACACAAATTCTAAGATAAATGAAATTTGAATGAGTGCCATGACTGGATGGATACCACTTGTATTTGGGGCACAGACTAGGGAGAAATTAATTCCAACTGAAGAGATTTAGGGGCTGGTTATGGAAGAGGTAACTAAACTGGGCCTTAAAAGATCAGTATTTTCAAGTCAGTTAATCTAATGAGTTACTCCCAACATATTCTGCAGGATCAAATTTGAGATAGATCCTAACAAAGTTGAAGTTCACTGATCACCTGGGGATTTTCTGCACTCATTTTCTGAATGGAGTCAGTCTGGAGTGAAGCTTTTTTTCATTCCCACAACGTGCCCCTTGGTGCCCATGCCAGAGACTCCACACAGGCTAAGTTAGCTGCAACCCAGTGTAGCTTTTCTGATGTTACCTGACTGGATTCGTTTCCTTTTCAAGCCAGGGCTCCAAACATAGGCTATTTGATTAAAATTATGTTCTTCGATGGACCTAGAGATTATCATACTAAGTGAAGTAAGTCAGACAGAGAAAGACAAATACCCTATGATATCACTTATATGTGGAATCGAAAAAATAATACCAATAAACTTATTTACAAAATAGAAACAGACTCACAGACATAGAAAACAAACTTATGGTTACCAAATGGGAAAGGTGGGGGAGGGATAAATTAGAGGAGTTTGGGATTAACAGATACAAACTACTATACATAACATAGATAAGCAACAAGGATTTACTGTATAGCACAGGGAACTATATTCAGTATCTCATAATAATCTATAATGGAGAATAATCTGAAAAAATATAAATAACAGAATCACTTTGCTGTATACCTGAAACTAACACAGCATTGTAAAATCAACTATACTTCAATAAAAAAATGATGTTTTTTGATGTGGGATTTCCTGTTATGGAGCTACTGATTTTCATTTCCATTGTTGGCTTTGGAAGGGGGAGTAGAGGGCATTTAATTAATTGTTATTGTTAATTATCAACTTTGTCTAGCATTTTATAGTTTACCAGGTGTTTTCGCAGGGATGATTATATTCAATTCTCATAGTTTCTTTATGTGACATTATTACAGGTAAGGAAATTGAGGCCCAGAAAGATATGCTGACTTGGCCACAGACTTTTGGCTAGTAAGTGGTGGAGCTGGATTCAACCAAGGTCTTTTGATTTCCTGGCCAGTGTCCTTACCTTGCTCCTACCCTGCTTTCCTTCTTCCCCCAAGTCCTATCCTTCAAGTGCCCAGAGATAAGGATATGCAAGCTAGCTCTCTGTTAAGCAATTTAATGAACATAAATCCAACCACTAACAATAGGTAAATTAGAGAGGGAGTATTCACATTGTAAAACAATATTCCATTAGTTCAAAAAGTGAGCTCCACTGGAGAGATTAGCATATAATTTCATTTACAAAAAAATAATCTTACAACCAACAGCTGAAGAGGACATTTATTAGGCGAAGTAAAATATACATAGCTCTATGGAGCAGGTCATTACTTGATGTTGGCAAGAGTAATTTCTTCATATTAGTTTTCTATTTCCAGAAATGTGTCCTAACCTGAAATCTCTGAATTCGGTGCAGAATTTCAAATTGAAATTCTTGCTTTTTTTTCCTGGTAAAACACTCTTTTTCACACTCAAGGAGTTTCACAGGATGGAATGCACTTTGTTTTCCAAACCATAAAAGTAAAAACCATTGCTCTGTCCTTAGGAAATTTTGCTCCTAGTTCCTTGTTTTTGTTTTTTAAATAGGCCTCAGCTCTTTAATTGGAGGTTCCTAGAGAAGCTGGCTGTGACTCTTGCATACCAGGTGGAGTGTGTTTCTATGAAATGACACTGATAGGCGTTTGAATCACCATCCTTCATAGATGTGAGCTAGTTCCTGTTTTGGTGAAACTCCTTCTAGTTCTCTTTTCAGCGGTGTTCTGAAGAATCATCAGCCTTAACAATGGTGTGGAAGAATCAGATCTGACATACAATGCAACCAACTAACGAGAAAACCCTAGAAACAGCAAAACCTACTGGCCTGGGTCACAACCTTATATATTTCGTATCTTATTACCATTTGATATACATCGAGATGAGGCAAATAAGCAATTTTAATGGGAGAGAAATGAAACTTCCGCTGCATTAACAGTTGACCTATAACATAGCAAGAAATGTTACTCATTTTCTTCCAAACTGCAATGTTGATGTATGGTTTCCATTGGCAAATAAAGATCAGCAGATGACTAAAAAAATTAGAGGAAGAAATGTACTATTAAAATCCTATATGGGGGGCTTCCCTGGTGGCACAGTGGTTGAGAGTCCGCCTGCCGATGCAGGGGACGCGGGTTCGTGCCCCGGTCCGGGAAGATCCCACGTGCCGTGGAGTGGCTGGGCCCGTGAGCCATGGCCGCTGAGCCTGCGCGTCCAGAGCCTGTGCTCCACAAAGGGACAGGCCACAGCAGTGAGAGGCCTGCGTACCGCAAAAAATAATAATAATAAAATAAAATCCTATATGGGGCTCCCCTGGTGGCGCAGTGGTTGGGAGTCCGCCTGCCGATGCAGGGGACGCGGGTTCGTGCCCCAGTCCGGGAAGATCCCACATGCTGCGGAGTGGCTGGGCCCGTGAGCCATGGCCGCTGGGCCTGCGCGTCCGGAGCCTGTGCTCCGCAACGGGAGAGGCCACAACAGTGAGAGGTCCGGGTACCGCAAAAAAAAAAAAAAAAAAAATCCTATATGATTAGATTTCTCTAAATGCAGTGTGGTTATCTAAAAAAAGCCCTCCCCTTAATTGAGTACAATCAAGCATTTTCAAATGATGAAAGGTAGAGTGCTGAGTAAATATTTCTAGGGTGTTTCTGTTCTGACACAGACAGGGTTTGAGTGCTATTTTGACCTATTATTAGTATTCCCTAGCAACATTCATCTCCCAAACTCAGAACTCCTGGAAAGATTTTAACTGAACTTATATTTTTCTGCCCACAAAAAGAAAGCAACATTTTTAACACAGAGGGGACTGTGCCTTTGTTAGACTAAGTCCCAATAATGTGCCCTATGATAACGTGATTCATATCCACTTCAAGTCACATATTTATTGCTGAAGGAATTCCACATAAACTGAAACTTTTGCACAGAATAGTGTAGGGGAAGGAACCTGGACCAGGATTCAAGAGACTGTGTTCTCAACTTTGTTCTGGCCCTAACTAGCTCTGTGATTTGCCTTCTCTGGACTTTAGTTTCCTCATAGATAAAATGAGGGGAGGATTAGACTCTGCAATACCTTTCTTACGCCCCCCCTCCGCCAGCTTTATTGAGGTATAACTGACAAAATTGTAAAATATTTAAAGCGTACAACCTGATGATTTGATATACGTATGCACTGTGAAAGGATTCCCCTTCCCCACTGAGTTAATGAACACATCCATCACCTGACATATTTACCTTTGTGTGTGTGTGTGAACATTTAAGTTTATTTTCTTACCACATCTCAATTATGCAATATGGTGTTATCAACTATAGTTACCATATATAAGCTCTTTTATTTTTTTTTTTTTTTTTGCGCGGACCTCTCACTGTCGTAGCCTCTCTTGTTGCAGAGCACAGGCTCCGGACGCGCAGGCTCAGTAGTTGTGGCTCACGGGCCCAGTTGCTCCGCGGCATGTGGGATCCTCCCAGACCAGGGCTCATACCCGTGTCCCCCGCATTGGCAGGCAGTTTCTCAACCACTGCGCCACCAGGGAAGCCCTATAAGCTCTTTTTTAAACCTCTAAATTCTGCCTCTTCTTTGCTTCTGTACTACTACATGCAATCCACATGACTTATTCATTGGTCATGTGATTAACAGTCCTTCAGGTTCACAATTGGAGTAAAATGCTACTTTAGAGAAACTTGCCATAGTAACTAAATTTCCATTGAGAAAACAGAACCGTGAAAGGGCAACATTTCCTATGTAGTTTTACCCCCCAGATGCCCTGGACTATGCGGCACTTGCATATATTAGTGATGCAAATCTGGGAGAAGAACAAGACCAAGATGTTATGACCAAGACACTCGATTTGCATTGGAATGCCTCATGTGAACAGCACATCAGAACTCACGAAGTGGCATTTGGCTTGAACTCTTGGAAGTCATGCCAGTCTACAAAGAATCCAAACGGCAAATGTTGGGATGAGAGTGGTCCATTGTTCTTCTCTAACGCAACTTGATACTGAATCTGAAGAGATTGGAAAAAAATATGAATTTGATCATTTAACTAAAGTCACTTCCTTTCTATGGGCACCAATGACCTCATCTATAAAATGAGGGCATAAAACTCGGGCATAGACCTTCCAACTCTTAACATTCTGTGTTTCCATTTGGAGTTTTCTATAAAGAACTGGATTTAACACTTGCATGTTGGAGGGAAAGGAGAAAGCAACTTCTAAGATGGGGAGGAGCTCTGAGAGAATTAAGGTTCAAAGATAGACTTCACTGCCTTGCCAGTTTTGTCCAGTGCTAGACCTGCTCCCTGTCCTTTTTCTCTCAGGTTAAAGGACTAATAAAGGTGGTGGATACTGTATGTCACCATGTGTTAGTGGGGTATTAAACCAGTAAACGAGAAAAATGAGTATGGGTATCCCCTGCTTTTTGAAAGTTCGCTTTATGCCACTTTGCTTTTTCGACTTACATTAGTACCTGTTTTTGCTAACCCAAAGAAATCTGAAGAGGATTTTCACTTTTACGAAAGAAGGCGAAAAGTGAAAATAGCAGTTAGCGTTTGTTTTGCAGCAAAGCAGTTATAGAGGCAGCGTGCAGTGCACCCCAAGCAGTGAGAGTGTCATGGCCAAGCTGCTTCCTGGGGAACTACACTCAACATCTCAGCATCAAGCCTTCATAGCTTTGAACTGTGTCTGGGCGCATCTGTGTTTTGTCTCCATTTATTTTGTGCATCCCCTAGCAAGATGTGTCCTAAGGCAACTGCTTCTTTGTTTTATGCCATTTCAGCTCACACAGGATTTCATAGGGATGCTCTACTTTCTGATAGCGGGGGAAACCTGTACTGGCTTTTGAACTCCTGGCTCCATCACCATCTTTCCTTTCTGGCCTCTGGTCATCTCACTGCCATCTTGCAAAGCTGGTACAAGGATCAAATGCACCATCATGTCTCCTAAACACTTTCCATTTGGAGGACAGGATGCCAGTGACACGAAGGCAAAGTGAATACTGTTAGTACATTATAGGTTTTATTTATTCAATTTAACCAAAAATTACATAAAACAAAATTTTGCCAGGTACTGTTCTAAAAGTTTTATAAATATTAACTCATTTAATTTTATAACATGGATTATAATTTGGGACCTAGTACTGTCCCCTATTTTACAGAGGAAGAAATTGAGGCACAGGGAGGTTAGTTTCATTGTCTAAGGTCAAACAGCTAGTAATGGCAGAGATTAAAACCCAAAAAGTCTGGTTCCACAGTCCATGCTTTTAACCTCTTTGCGCAAGGGATACTGAGTTGCCTGGTAATTCTGCACGTGACTCACTCCAAAGGTGCATCAGGTTTTGTGAATAACTGGCAGGCCTTAGCAGTTGGACAGGTCCCATGGCCTCCCCAGCTCTCTCGACCTGACTTAGACCTAGATCCCGGGAATGTTACATTTCTCCAATCCTGGGTCCATCATGAGCAAACTCTTTCCATCCTTCACACACTGTGATTATGTGCTCTGTGATCTCTGTTCTATAGGTTTTCCCAAGTTCTCTGACTGTATCTACAGAATAGCAAACATTCCCTTAAGCCTGTTGGTTTACTTAACCAGCCAGTAAACCGAATGAAGAAAGACCAGATGTTGTTTATTGAACGCTTACTTCATGCCATGCACTGAGATAGTTTTTCCATGCATTATCTTGTAATCCTCCCAGTAAACCTATGAGATGGTTTCTGTTATTATCCTCATCTTACAGATGAAAAAACCAATGCTCAGTTACTAACCCAAGGTCACACTTTTAAGTACCTGGTAGAGCCAGAATTTTGACTTGGGCCATATGTGATCCATAGCTCTTGGGTTTAGTTATTACTTTATACTGCTTTCAGCATTTTTCTGGGACTACCCTCCCAATACCACATATACATTCTGCAGCCACTTGTCCATGTTACTGATATGCCAAATTCTGCCTCACTGGGCTGTAATTTTAATACAGGTACACCATTTTCTTAATAACACAAACCGTTTTTGGTTTGTAAGGGAGCATTTGCCTTGCCTATACTGGACACCTGGCATAATGGATCTTCATAAAGTGCCACCTTGTCTTAGAGAAGTTATGGAAAGAGACTCTGAGAGTATTTAACTAGGCCAAGGGGATTAGGGATGTCCTATATCATACTCCTGTGGGCTTTTTGAACAGAGAACTTGGGTTTTCTATTAGAATAGACTTAGATAAAGAAAATAAGTGTTGTGAATAAAATATAAGAATTGTTATTATAGCACATGGAAACACCTCTAGGGTTTGTGATTAGACAAAATTCCCAGATGTACTTTTCTGGAGACTAAATGATTGCTCCTCGTGAATGAATGCAGTTTGGTTTGAAAGCAACTAGGGATGATGCTAAAATATACATACAAGAAGGCTAAATCAACCAAACGAAACTTTAAAACCCATTTGACTTTATTAATCTTCGTAACTCAAGGGACACTCCCAATCAGAAAGGATCCTATATGCCTCAGGTCTGAATCTAATTGCCAGTTAATAAAAATTCCAGGGTATCCTTAATCAGCCAATTAACTGACCTAACAATTATAATAATAGGGAAAGAAGGTGGGAGGGGTCGAGACTGGGAATAACAAATCCATCAAGGTGGAGTAAAATTCTTCAGAGGTTAATGGCGGACACCCTTTAAAATAGAGGATTTTCTTCTACCTTGACTAGGTTCCCGTTTTTCTTTCCTTTTTCCCTTCCCTGACGTTTGTAATTGTTGGAACCCCCAGTTGGCTGATTAGCTAATCGAGAGAGGGAGCAGGAGAGGCTTTAAAGATGTGTAGTGTGTATTTTTTTTAAGTTTTTTATTCTCTGAAACAATATTTATGTGAAAATAGTTCACTGTAGTTAAGGATGTATTATTACTATTTGAAATTTAGAGCATTTTTTTTTTTTTTTTTACTGGAACAGTTAGTTACTTCCTAATTTGTGAATCCCACAGCCTTAACATGTAAATTGAGATTGAAATATAATGTGAAAAGTCTGACAATTAAGGAACCCAGTTATTTTCCTTGAACATAGCTTCATAAAAATTTTAAACCACAGTAAAACAGATCTCCTTATTGAAAGAATATATTATTGGGACAGAATTATATTTTTATTTGTATGCTGAAAATTATAATACATTGAGGACAGGACAAAGTGTGCATGTAGGTGAAATTTTCTTCTCAAGTATGATTTACCATTTTATAAATACTCTCAGATGTTGATAATAAGAAAAAGAGTTTAGAGTAAAGAGAACTGTTTTTGTTCCAAGAAACTCAGTTGCTAGGGTTTTTCTTTGTAGATGCAAGCACATTATGTTTAAAAAAATATATTTGGAAACGGTAAATGATGGAAAACTGCCAGAGGAAACTCAAAGTGGATCTGCTAAACCTGGTCAAGCCCCAAGCCCAGAGTTGTAAGCGTCGTCTAAGATAGATGTAATACTTCAGTACTTTCATCACCACTTATCTAGACTTTTGTCACCAGGCTATGGAAATAGAGCATTTTAGATTTGGAAGGAACCTTATTTTATTTATTTAGTTTTGGCTGTGTTGGGTCTTCATTGCTGCGCGTGGGCTTTTCTCTAGCTGCGGCGAGCAGGGGCTACTCTTCGTTGCGGTGCACAGGCTTCTCATTGCGGTGGCTTCTCTTGTGGCGGAGCATGGGCTCTAGGTGCCTGGGCTTCAGTAGTTGTGGCACACGGGCTCAGTAGTTGTGACACACAGGCTTAGTTGCTCTGCAGCATGTGGGATCTTCCTGGACCAGGGATCGAACCCACGTCCCCTGCATTGGTAGGCAGATTCTTAACCACTGCGCCACCAAGGAAGTCCCGGGAAGGAACCTTAGACGTCACCTGGTTCTACCTTCTCATTGAACCAAAGAGGAATCAGAGACCCAGTGAGGAGAAACGACTTGTCTAAGGTCACAGGAAATTTTCTGGCTGAGCTGGGAGCAGGTCTCCAGATTGCCAGTCCTGTGTTCTTTCCTTTCTTCCCATCTTCCCCTTATATAAATGATACCAAAGGCCAGCGGGCAAATGCCAACCGCCATATTCTGTTAAAGACTGTTTCAATGCAAAATATGTTGCACTCCAAGCCTGATTGCCTTCATTTTTTAATCATTCCTCAACGGCCAACTCAGAAGGCATATGTCTTAGATTTATTCTTACAAGTCCCATCCCTCTTTCACTAATGCATTATTAACATGTCTTCTTTCTGTTCTGAAATGTTCTCAGGGGAATAACTTTGTCCTAATTTGGAAGTGGAAGTGACTGTAGGATCTATTCCTTTTAATCTGATGGCTAGGAAGTGCTTCCCTTTCAGTTCTCCAAGATTCGGCTTAAAAGGATTGTTCAAAATACTTCTTTTCTAATGCTGGTATAAACTCCACTCAGCCTTACAAGGTACATATGTACCTTGATTTTTATTTGTCTTTTTTCTCGGGAGGAGAGGGTGTTTGTTTTTTGTTTTCTCAGCTTTTTGTTGTGTTTTGTTTTCAATCTTCAGGCTTTAAAATTTATTTGTGTAAAGGCTTCTCTTATTTTTCTTACTGAGGGCTAGTTTCACTTGAGCTTGTAAATTGCTTGTAAATCAAGATCTGATTAGGAAGTAATATATTCATCTGTAACTCCTGCATAAAAGTTATTCAAGTATTGTGACAAAATAAGTGTTGTTTACTTTATACATTTTCTGCAAATTCTAAAGATTTCGTCTAACTTAAAGGCTCTCATGGAATCTCGGGGATTGTGGCTTGCCCACTGAGAGTATAAAGGCTTGCTAAATTAAGTTGATTTGCCTGTGAAAGAAATGCTTCCATTATTCATGTCAGAAGCCTGTCACATCAAATTGAGGGAGTGGAGAAAACCCTTTTTTATCAACATTTTGAACCAAGAAAAACCAACCATTGAGGGCCTGAATTTCAATTGGGGAAAAAGTCAGGCTGAAAGCAGGGTTCAAAAAAAAAAAAAGGCTGGGTATTTGTCTAATGTTGAAAATCAGTAGAGGAGATTGATTTAACTTTGGTTGAAACTTTTTATATAGACAGACAGAATGAAACTTCTTAAAGCAGCAAGTAGTACATACAATCTGGGTGTCTTTCATGTGTAAACTTGTCAAAAGTAGTTAAGCTAATTCAAATTTAAATCTCCTTGAATTTCTATTCTTGGACTTCTAATTTGTTTATTCTAAAGGATTTAGGAATGCATTTCTTGGGGGTTACTTTTCAAACATTGATGAGTGTATTTTGTTTTTCAAAGTTCAAGATTATAGGCTCTGGTGTGCGGTTAGAAGTTATATTAATAAGAGAAGGAAGACAGGCTGGTCAAGGACCAGCCCTCTTGTTTGTATCGGGTATGTGGGCATTTGTCTCTGTGTGGATGTATTGTATACATGTGCACACACACACACACACACATGCACATAACTTCAAATGAAAAATAGGTCATTAAGGGAATAACACAACTTGGAACAGTAGAGGGAGGATCATTTCCCAAGACGAAATATCCTCACGCAGTATTAGTTTAGGAGGATTCTCTTGTATTTGCCAGAATAGTGGATTTTGTTAAATTTTAAGTGGTTGAAATAATAATATAGGAGAAATTATTTGATTATTTATGCAATGAAATCTGATGCTCACTTTATTTTGCAATAGTTGATTTCTATTAACATATGCATTTCAAATGATTGCATGCCCCAGTAAAACCACTCACAAGAACAAAGTTTGTTATTTTTGCAGATTTAATTCTTACCAACCGTCATTTACCTTGAATATGTTTCTGCCATTATTATCCAAGCGATAGTCTTCGAATGGTAATTTTAATCTGATTTAAGCAGAACATGTTGGGCAACTGCAAAATGTAGAACATCATTTTCTATATTTCTTAGATATATTTTGGTAGACTTATACCTAATTTCGCACCAAGAACATGGCTCCAAAAATGAAAAATTGGACAGTTAAAAAAATTGGACAAAAAAAATTGGACAATTTATACTGTTTGAAGAGATCCCTGCTTTTTTCCCCCTTTTAACAAAATGAAGCCTGAAGTCTTGTTAAAGAATAAGACTGAATCTTTTTTCCTTTTTTGGTGGGAGGTTCTGCAGCACTTGAATCTTAAACTGAATTTTATGCTTAATTGATATTTGTGTCCAGTGGAAATAAGAGTTGGCTTGTGGTGTTCCCAATACAAAAGTAATTACTTCTCCGATTGACTGCAAATATGTGCAGGTTGTAGATGGGGGAGCAATGAATGAAATAGAGAGGCGATTGTACTGTAGAGGACTGCAGAAGACAAGGATTAACTGCGAGTAGAATTGTATTTTGGTGTTCTTTCAGTAACGATATGATCTCTCTGAAAGTGAATGCTGCTAACAAGGAACCTATGCGGCAGGGGGTTGGAATAGGGGTGGAGGTGGGGCATGTGGGGGACTAAAAACAGAGAACAATGTCAGAGTAGGAATTGAATATCTAATTTCTGTGTATTTCCGAAAGTACAAAACAAGCAAACAAAATAACAAAAAGCAGCCTTCTCATTTGACCTGTGCTATTTGTAGATCATGACAACACCAGAGGTCATTGCTATTGTGCAAAACCCTGGTGCCTATTTGCTGGCTGTTTCCAACTGTCAGAATATAGATTATTATCTGGGGAAGCAATCTAAATGGGCATGCAACAAGAACTGAGGATAGAAATGGTGAACTCTTCAAGTATTTAATTTTTTCCTCATGAAGTGTTATCATTTTCAGGCATTTTTCAAATGCTGATAATGTTATTTTGTAATGAATGAAATTTGAATTATGTAGCATCATAAAATGATAGCTTGTTAGAACTGGGAGAATTTTAGAAACTGGAGAGAATTTAAATTTTAGAAACTGGAAGCTCAAGAGGGCAGGGTTGGTATCAGAACCTAGTTCTTCTCATTCCCAGGCCAGTGAATTTCTCACTGATTTACACATGACTAACAGGTGCAGTTTTCCTCCACTTAGTGTCAAACGATACTGAAATGGACCATGTTAAATAAAAATTAAAGGCCTCTGCAACCCCAAACCCCAGATATAACTATTCACGGCTAAGAGTGTTTCTTCTAAGATCCCCTACCCTCAATACAAACATAAGCATTATTATTTTTACCTTGTATTTTTCACGTTTTCTTGCTTGTTTTTTTATATATATATATATAAAATGCTTAATGTATACAATATATAATCTGCTCCATGTGATTCTGTAGTTTTTCCAGTGTGCACTACTTTTGATCAGTATTGTTATAAAAATCAATACAGATGAATTATCAAAGTACGTTCACATTGCAAAAAAAAACCAAAAAAAAACCCCTGCAAAATCACATGCAACAGTAAATGAAACTGTCTACCTTCTCCTGCCATATAATCCTGCTCCGCTAAGTTCCCACTATCAAACTCCTTCTAAGCACAGCATGCACACATTTACCATGTATTATAGATTGGGATCAAACTTTGCATAGTGGTCTATAATTTTATTTTTTTACTCAGTAGCGTCTTGTGAACATTTTTTATGTGAGTACAAATAAATCTACCCTATCTTTTATTAAGGATTCCATAAAATAGAATTGCATTGATTTTGATAAAATTGAGTATCGGGACTTCCCTGGTGGCGCAGTGGTTAAGAATCCGCCTGCCAATGCAGGGGACACGGGTTTGAGCCCTGGTCCAGGAAGATCCCACGTACCGCAGAGCAACTAAGCCCGTGTGCTACAACTACTGAAGCCTGTGCGCCTAGAGCCCGTGCTCCACAACCACAACCAGAGAAGCCACCACAATGAGAAGCCTGAGCACTGAAAGGAAGAGTAGTCCCTGCTCGCTGCAACTAGAGAAAGCCTGCACGCAGCAACAAAGACCCAAGGCAGCCAAAAATAATAATAAACAAATAAATTTATTTTTTAAATAATTGAGTATCTTTTTATTTCTTGATATTTTGTAGTTTTCTTCTGTGAACTCCCTGTGTATTTTTCTTTTTTTTGATTATTATTTAAAAATTGATATGCATTGATATGCATTTTCTGAATTGTATGCATAGTAAGTATTTGACATAAATATTGCAACTATTTCCTCCTGTTTGTCGTTTTTTTTTTTTTTCACCTTTGTTTCTGGTATCTTTTTAATTCCTATACAAAAGTTTTCGATTTTTATGTAAGCAGAGATGTTAGGTTTTTCCTTGTAATTTCCTTTTTCCTTGTTATTTCCTGGCCCTGATGTCAAGCAAAGAAAGGCCTTCTACCCCATGATTAAAAACAAAATACAAAACTCCTCACATATATATATATATATATATATATATATATATGTGTGTATATATATACGTATATCTATATACGTATCAATATATATATTTTGGCCGTGTCGCGTGGCTTGTGAGATCTTAGTTCCCCAACCAGGGATCGAACCCGGGGCCCCAGCAGTGAGAGCACCAAATCCTAACCACTGGACCGCCAGGGAATTCCCTTCTATATATTTTTTCTGATACTTTTTTTTTAACATCTTTACATGCTTTACAATGGTGTGTTAGTTTCTGCTGTATAACAAAGTGAATCAGCTATACATATATATATATATCCTCATATCCCCTCCCTCTTGCATCTCCCTCCTATCCTCCCTATCCCACCCCTCTAGGTGGTCACAAAGCACCGAGCTGATCTCCCTGTGCTATGCGGCTGCTTCCCACTAGCTATCTATTTTACATTTGGTAGTGTATATATGTCCATGCCACTCTCTCACTTTGTCCCAGCTTACCCTTCCCC
>NW_021703779.1:116897752-116929448 GCF_005190385.1 Monodon monoceros
GATTCCATATATATGTGTTAGCATACGGTATTTGTCCTTCTCTCCCTGACCCACTTCACTCTGCATGATAGACTCTAGGTGGTCGCCATCCACTTCACTACACTCAATTTCGCTTCTTTTTATGGCTGAGTAATATCTGATACTTTTATGGTTTTAATTTTTTATACACTTAAACAGGCAAGGCACATAGTAACTAGTGGTAGACCTCAAGTGTTCTCCTGCACACGCACAGGTGTGCTCGTGGACACACACACACACCTTGGTAACTGTAGAGATGTTTGATGTGTTGATTAGTTTGATTGTGGTAATCATTTCACAATGTATACATATATCAAAATGTCATGTTGTATACCTTAAATATATACAATTTTTATTTCTCAAAAATAAAATTTAAAAATAGCATGGGCATTGAAGTAGGAAAGTCTGTGTTTGAGTTATTGCTCAACTAATTTCTAGCTGTGTAACGTTGGGCAAGTCACTTTTCGTCTCAGTACTTTGATTTCCCCATCTGTAAAATAGGCATAAAAATAGTCATTCCAAGGATTAAAAAAATTAAGGTTAATGATTGTAAACAAGCTAGCCCAATGCTTGGCACATAGTAAGTCCACAATAAATTATAGCTATTATTCTTATTTAAATCTGTGATAAATCTATAATTTATTTTGTCTATAATTTGGAAAAAAATAGAATTCTGAGTGGAATTACATTGTTTATACATGTTCTCTGGAGACTAACATCTTTACAAAATTGAGTCTCCCACGCAGGATTTAGGTATTTTTTCATGTCCTTCATTGGAATTTTCTTAGCATGAGTCCTAACACTTTTCTTGTTATCCCTGGTTTATTCCTGGGTACTTTGTAACTTTTATTGTTATTGAGAGTGAGAGTAATTTTTATTGTTATGGTGAATGAGGTTTTTTTCATTACATTTGCTAGGAGGTTATTGCTTGTATAAAGGAAAGTGATGGGTTGGTTTTAGGCATAGTCTGTAACGGGCCACCTCACTGAACCCTTTATTAATTCTAATTTATCTTCTTGGAGACTGTTGTATCATCTGTTCTCTCTTTTTAACATTTATTATTCATTTCTTTTTATTGTCTTATTGCATCAGACAAAAGGTTGAGAACAATACAGAGGCAGTGACATATTTGTCTTGGTTTTGATTTTAATGTTTATAGAGCACTGACCTCTATCATGATATTACATTGGCTTCTGATATTGGCTTTTTTATTGATCAAGATGTTTCTATTCTTAGGTTTCCCAGGTTTTACAATCAGGAATGACTGTTGAAGTTTATCAAATGCCTTTTTGACATCTAATGGGATGACCTTTTTATTATTTTTTAAAAATCTCATCTAACCAGTTAATGTAATGAACTTTTGCAATGCTGGCTTTGATTTGCTAATAATTAGGATATCTGCTTCTAAATTCATAAGTGAGATTGAATTTGAATTACTTTCATCAGGTTTTGGTACAAGTGTTACAAAAGTCTTCCACATTTTTCTGAGAACACCTCTGAAAACTGATTGGCCTCAAGGAAAAGCTGTTTTCTTTTCTTCATAAGTTGTTTTTTCCTATAGTCTGGAATAATTTAAATAACACAATAATTACCCATTTCCCGAACATTTGAGAGGTTGCAAACTTTAAAGAAAAATTTTTGGTGATAGATCTTTGATAAACTTTTTGAATTCGTCTGTGACTATTGTTTTATTTATAGTGTTTGTTGCTTTTTGAGTCAAGTTTTCAAATTTATAGTTTCCCAGAAAATGGTTCATTTTATCTAATTTTCAATGGCATAAAGTTGTGCATACTATTTTCTTATAACTTGAAAAGTCTCTTCTGCATCTACTTTATCATTACTTATATTGTATGGTTTAGTTTTATTTGCTTCTTGGTCAGTTTTGCAAGTTTTTTATATAGTCGCTTTTTTTTAGGAAGACATTGGTTGTACTAATCATATCTACTTGATATCTAATTAATATATTAATTTCTGTTTCATTTAAATTTATTTCTTCATCATACTTTCTTTTGGCTTCCCACTTTGTTTTCCTAGTTCAGTTTTAGTTGAATGTGTTGCTTATGTATTTTCAGTCTTTCTTCTTTAATAATAAAATACTTTAAGGCTATGGGGTTTCCTCTTGAGTATGAGTTTTTAAATTTTTATTTATTTATTTATTTATTGGCCACGCCACACAGCATGTGGGATCTTAGTTCTCCAACCAGGGATTGAACTCGTGCCCCCTGCAGTGGAAGCATGGAGCCCTAACCACTGGACTGCCAGGGAATTCCCTTGAGTATGATTTTCATTGCATCTTATAGGTTTTGATCATTTTCTGTAACCTTCAAATTGTCTTTAATACAATTTTGATTTCCTCTGGATGGTTAAAAATTCACACCTAATTTTTGATGATTAATTTCTTGTGTTATTTTAAAATTGTGATCGGCAATGTAGCATGTAAGATTTTAGAAGTTTTTAGCTTTTCTTTGAGGCCAGTTTTCAGAGGTGTTCTCAGAACATTTAAGAAAATATGTTGTATTCAGGATATAAAATTCTTTCTATATTGATTAAAAAACAAGCTTATCGTTATTTAAACCCTTATTTCTTACATATTTACTTGATCTTATAAAATTCTGAGAGAGGTGTGTTAAAGTTTCTTGTACGATTATAGGTTTATGAATTATCTAGGTATTTCTAAGGTTTTTTTTCAAAGAATAAATTGTGCTGCTATGTAGTTCCATAAAGGTTAATGATAATGTTATCTTCTTTGTAATTATACCCTTAATTATTATGAAATATCGTTTTGTGTCTAATTTAATGCTTTTGGCTTTATAGTCAACTTTGAGATTAATATGGCCTTCCTTTTTTCATTTTATTTGAATTTGCCTGGTATATCATTGCCCATATTTTTATGACTAACCTTTTTATATCAAATTATTTGGTGAACAGTTAATAGCTAGAACAGTTAATAGCTAGATTTAAGGAGTTATTTTACTTTGAGAGTTTTTGTTTTTTATTAAGGAAAGTCAGCCTGTTTGCATTTATTGTAATAGCTTATTTGCTCCTATTCCTTGTAACTTTTAAAAAATATTTTCTGTTTTTTTTTTTTTTTTTTTCTTCTGCGGTACGCGGGCCTCTCACTGTTGTGGCCTCTCCCGCTGTGGAGCACAGGCTCCGGACACGCAGGCTCAGCGGCCATGGCTCACGGGCCCAGCCGCTCCGCGGCATGTGGGATCTTCCCGGACCGGGGCACGAACCCGTGTCCCCTGCATCGGCAGGCGGACTCTCAACCACTGCGCCACCAGGGAAGCCCTTTTCTGTTTTATTGTTTCCTTAATTTTATTCCCTCAATTTTGCTGGAACAAGCAAATTTCATATTGTTTAGTGTTTTTATTCTTTAGGGTGATTAAAAAGTTCTACTTTAAATTTATATTCTATTGTTTTCCTTTAAATGATTAACAAACGTATCTGAACCTGTATTTCTCCATCAATTTAAAAAATTCAACTGTAATTTTGTCTCTCCTTTCCATATCAACCTGACAAGATGAGAAACTTATTATACTTTTAATTTATCCCTTGTTGCCTTTCACTGGTGTTAGATTAACCTGGAAAATTAGCTCTGGATCAGTACGGCACTTTCCTCTTATAACTCTTCTATTTCAAGAAATATTTATTAATAGAGGCATTAAACTTCCTGACCACGTGATTAAGAGTGATTTGTGTTTATGGGAATGCCCTGGTGGTCCAGTGGTTAGGACTGGGCCTGGGTGGTTCAAGCCCTGGTCAGGGAACTAAGATCCTGCAAGATGCACAGTGCTTTAAAGTTTACGGGTTTAATTGCTTATCATTTTTATTTTATATTCTCCTATTTTGAAAGACTCAGATTTCATATCAATATAGTTAAGAGTATATCACTGAGTAAATTTTGACCTGTTGGTGGACATTTGGGTAAGAATTTTGCCGTATTTGCTTTACCTGTTTTTGAAATATTAAAAATAAATTACAGATATCAAATGATATTTTACCTGTAAAAAATTTCTATATGTGTTTCTAACGAAAAGGACTTTTCTTCTGTATAACCACAGTACCATTAAGTTTTTTGCTATGATGAATAATGCTGCTATGAATATTTGTGTACAAGTTTTTGTGTGAACATATATTTCAGTTTTCTTGGGTATATATCTAGGAATAGAACCCTGGGCCATATGGTACCTGTATGTTTAACCCTTTCACGAACTACCAGACTCTTTTCCAAAGTTGCTGCACCATTTTACATTCCCACCACCAGTGTATGAGTGTTTCCATTTCTCCACATCATCTACAACACTTGTAATTGTCGTCTTTTTGATTAGAGCTATTCTAGGGGGTGTGAAGTGGTATCTCATTGGGACTTTGATTTCCATTTCCCTGATGGCTAATGGTGTTGAGTATCTTTTCATGTGCCTATTGTTCATTCGTGTATCTTCTATGGAGAAATGTTTTTTCAGATTCTTTGTCCATGTAAAAAATTGGATTCTTTGTTGTTTTATTATTGAGTTGTAAAAGTTCTTTAATAGTCCCTTGTCAGATACATGACTTGAAAATATTTTTACCCATTCTGTGGGTTTTCTTTTCATTGTATTGATCATGTCCTTTGAAGCACAATATAGTTTAATTTTGATAAGGTTCAATTTATCTATTTTTTCTTTTCTCACTTATAATATTGATGTCCATTCTAAGGAATCATTGCCTAATCCAAGGTGATGAAGATTTACATGTATATTTTCTTCTAAGAATGTTATAGTTTTAGCTTTTACACTGAGATCTTTGATCCATTTTGACTTAATTTTTGTATATGTTGTTAGGTAGAGATTCAACTTCATTCCTTTGCATGTGGATGTCTAGCTGTCACAGCAACATATGTTGAAAGGCTATTCTTTTTACATTGTATTGTCTTGCCACCCTTGTCAAAAATCAATTGACTAGATGTAAGGGTTTATTTCTGGACTGTCAATTCTACTCCATTGATCCATATACCTATACTGTGTCAGTACCACATAGTGTTAAGTACTCTAGCTTTCTGAA
Organism: Monodon monoceros; assembly: GCF_005190385.1. Taxonomy (NCBI): domain Eukaryota; kingdom Metazoa; phylum Chordata; class Mammalia; order Artiodactyla; family Monodontidae; genus Monodon; species Monodon monoceros. Next base: position 116,902,814 of record NW_021703779.1, read on the forward strand.
ATTGGGAAGTATGAATCCTCTAACTTTGTTCTTTTTCAAGATTGTTGTTATTCTGAGTTCCTTGTATTTCCATATGAATTTTAGGATCAGCTTTAGAGTTTCTGCAAGGAAGCAGGTGGGATTTTGATGGGGATTGTGTTGAATCTGTAGATCAATGTGGGGGAGTATTGACATCTTAATAATACTAAATCTTGCAATCTGTGAACATGGAATGTCTTTTTATTTACTTAGGTCTCCTTTATTTTTTATTTTATTTTTGAAAGTTTTATTTATTTTTTTCTTCCAGTTTTATTGAAATATAATTGACATCAGCACTGTAAAAGTTTGAGGTACACACCATCATGATTTGACTGACATACATCATGAAATTATTACAACAATAGGTTTAGTGAACATCCATCAACTCATATAGATACAAAATTAAAGAAATAGAAAAAAAAATATTTTTACCTTGTGATGAGAACTCTTAGGTATTACTCTCTAACAGCTTTTATATATAACATACAGAAGCATTCATTATATTTATCATGTTGTACACTATATCCCTAGTACTTATTTATCTCATAAGTGGAAGTTTGTACCTTCTGACTGCCTTCCTCCAATTCCCCTTTCTCTCACCCCCCCACTTCTAGTAACCACAAATTTGATCACTTCTTCTATGAGTTTGTTTGTTTTTGAAGTATAATTGACATACGATACTATGTTAGATCCTGGTACACAACATAGTGATTTGATATTTCTATAGATTTCAAAATGATCACAAAGATAAGTCTATCTACCATCTGTCACCATGCAAAGATATTACATAATTATTGACTATATTCCCCACACGGTACGTTTCATACCTGTGATGCATTTATTGGGTTAGACATAAAGTTAGTTCGAGTTTTTCCATACCATCTTATGGAAAAACCTGAACGAACTTTCTGGCCAGCCCAATATTTTGCAGTTGGAAGTTTGCACCTCTTAATCTCACTCACCTATTTCTTTCTTCCCCCCAGCCCCCTCCCTTCTTGTAACCACCTGTTTGTTCTCTGTATCTATTACTCTGTTTCTGTTTTGTTGTGTTTGTTCGTTTTGTTTTTTAGATTCCACATATAACTGAAATCATACAGTATTTGCCTTTCTCTATATGACTTATTTCTTAGCATAATATCCTCTAGGTCCATCCATGTTGTCCCAAATGGCAAGATTTCATTATTTTTTATGGCTGAGTAATATTCCATTATATATACAATATATATACCACTTCACCTTTATTCATTCATCTATCAGTGGGCACTTAGGTTGCTTACATATTTTTGCTATTGTAAATAATGATGCAGTGAACATAGGGGTGCATATATCTTTTCTAATTAGTATTTTCATTTTCTTTGGATAAATACCCAGGAGGGGAATTGCTGGGTTGTATGGTAGTTTTATTTTTAATTTTTCGAGGAATCTCCATACTGTTTTCCATAGTGGCTGCACCAGTTTACATTCCCACCAACAGTGCACAAGGGTTCCCTTTTCTCCACATCCTCACCAATACTTATTTTCTGTCTTTTTGATAATAGCCATTCTACAGGTGTGAGGTGATATCTCATTGTGGTTTTGATTTGCAATTCCCTGATGATTAGTGATGTTGAGCATCTATTCATGTGCCTGTTGGCCATCTGTATGTCTTATTCTGTATGTCTATTCAGATCCTCTGCCCATTTTTTAATTGGGTTGTTTGTTTTTTTGATGTTCAGTTTTATGAGTTCTTTGTATGTTTCGGGTATTGAGCCCTTATGGAATATACTGTTTGCAAATAGCTTCTCCCACTCAGTAACACTAAAAGCCTTTCTGTTTGTTGATAATTTCCTTTGCTGTGTAAAAGCTTTTTTGTTTGATGTAGTTGCATTTGTTTATTTTTGCTTTTGTTTCCCATGCCTGAGGAGATACATCCAAAAAATATTACTAAGACTGATGTCAAAGAGCATACTGCCTATGTTTTCTTCTAGGAGGTTTATGGTTTCATGTCTTATATTTAAGTCTTTAATCCATTTTGAATCTATTTTTGTGCATGGAGTGAGAAAGTAGTCCAGTTTGATTCTTTTGCATGTACCTGTCCAGTTTTCCCAACACCATTTATTGAACAGGGTGACTTTTCTCCATTGTATATTCTTGCCTCTTTTGTCATACTGCCCATATAAGTTTGGTTCATTTCTGGGCTCTATTCTGTTCCATTGATCTATATGTCTTTTTTTGTGTCAGTACCATACTGTTTGGATTTCTATAGCTTTGGAGTATAGTTTGAAACCAGGGAGCATGATACCTCCAGCTTTGTTCTTCTTTATCAAGATTGTTTTGGCTATTTGGAGTCTTTTGTGTTTTTATCCAAACTTTAGAATTATTCATTCTACTTCTGTGAAAAATGCCATTGGTGGACTTCTCTGGTGGCGCAGTGGTTGAGAGTCCACCTGCCGATGCAGGGGACACGAGTTCGTGCCCCAGTCCGGGAGGACCCCACATGCCGCGGAGCGGCTGGACCCGTGAGCCATGGCCGCTGAGCCTGTGCGTCCGGAGCCTGTGCTCTGCAACGGGAGAGGCCACAACAGTGAGAGGCCTGCGTACAGCAAAAAAAAAAAAAAAAAAAAAAGCCATTGGTATTTTGATAGGTATTGCACTGAACCTGTAATTGCCTTAGGTAGTGTGGTCATTTAACAATATTAATTCTTCCTATCCATGAGCATGGTATATCTTTCCATCTGTTTGTATCATTTTCAATTTCTTTCATCAGTGTCTTATAGTTTTCCTAATACAGGTCTTGTCACTCCTTCACTAGATTTATTCCTAAGTGTTTTATTCTTTTTGATGTGATTGTAAATGAGATTGTTTTCTTAATTTCTCTTTCTGATAGTTTGTTGTTAGTATATAGAAACACAACAGATTTCTGTGTATTAATTTTGTATCCTGCAACTTTACTGAATTCATTGATGTGTTCTAGTAGTTTTTTAGTGGCGTATTTAGGATTTTTCTATGTACAGTATCATGTCATCTGCAAATAGTGAAACTTTTACTTCTTCCTTTCCAGTTTGTACTCTTTTATTTCTTTTTCTTGTCTGATTGCTGTGGCTAGGACTTCCAATACTATGTTGAATTAAAGTAGTGAGAGTGGGCATCCTTGTCTTATTCCTGATTTTAGAGGAAATTCCTGATTTTACCTACATATTAATTTGCATTTGGTTGATAGTACAATCTATAATGACAATTTTTCTTTCTAATCCTGATATATTTTATTTTTCTTGCCTTATTATACTTGCTAGTGTTGACTTCATGTTAATGTTAAATGAAAGTGTTGATAAGGGCTATCTATCTCTTTTCCAATGTCAGAGAGAAAGCTTTCAGTATTTCACCATTAAATATGATATTTGTTATAGGTTTTTATAAATCCTCTCTATCATATTATCAAAAGGCCTCTCTATTACTAGTTAGGAGGTTTTTTTTCATCAAAAATGTATGTTGAATTTTATCAAAAATTTTTTGCATCTATTGAGATAATGATATTTTACCCTCTACTTTGTGAATGTAGTGAATTATATTGATAGAAATTTGAAATTCTATTCCTAGAATAAAACCTACTTGGTTGTGACAAATTATTATTTTTATGTATCACTGGATTAGGTGGCTAATACTTGTTTAGAATATTTAAATTAAATGTTTCCTTTCTTATAATATACTCATTAGTGTCTTGGATTCATAAAATGAGTTGGAAAGTATTCCCTATTCTTCTAATCTTTGGAACAGTTTATGTAAATTTGGTGTTATTTCTTTCTTTAATCTTTGGAAAAATTTACTGGTGAACGTATATGGGCCTGGAGTTTTTTTGTGTGTGTGTGTGGCAAAGTAATTATTAATAGTATAGGATTATTTCAATTATCTATTTTTGTGTGTGTGTCAGTTTTGATAAGGTGTGTTTCTATAGGAATTGGTCCATTTCGTGGAAGTTTCCAAATTTATTAGCATAAAGTTGTTCGTATATCTTTTTTTTAACATCTTTAGTGGAGTATAATTGCTTTACAATGGTGTGTTAGTTTCTGCTTTATAACAAAGTGAATCAGCTATACATATATCCCCATATCTCCTCCCTCTTGCGTCTCCCTCCCACTCTCCCTATCCCACCCCTCTAGGTAGTCACAAAGCACTGAGCTGATCTCCCTGTGCTATGTGGCTTCTTCCCACTAGCTATCTATTTTACATTTGGTAGTGTATATATGTCCATGCCACTCTCTCTAAAGTAATTATTGATACGTATGTATTTATTGTCATTTTGTTAATTTTTTTTTTAGTTCATTTTTGTTCCTTTCTTCTTCTTTTGTTCTCGTTCTTTGTGATTTGATGACTATCTTTAGGGTTATGTTTGGAGTCCTTTCTTTTTGTGTGTGTGTATCTATTATAGATTTTTGATTTGTGGTTTCCATAACACACACACACATATATATGTACACATATTTATATAATGATTATTTTAAGCTACTGATCTCTTAAGTTTGAAAGCATTTTAACAACCCTGCATTTTTACTCCCCTCCCCATGTTTACTGTTTTTATTTATTTATTTGGCTGCATCAGGTCTTAGTTGTGGCATGTGGGACCTTTCGGTGCGACATGTGGGCTCTTCACTGTGGCACACAGGCTTCTTTAGTTGCGGTGTGTGGGCTTCTCTCTAGTTGTGGTGCGCAAGCTCCAGAGTGTGAATTCTCAGTAGTTGTGGCCTGTGGGCTTTGTTGCCCCATGGCAGGTGGAATCTCAGTTCCCCAGGGACTGAACCCACATTCCCTGCACTGGAAGGTGGATTCTTAACCACTGGACCACCAGGGAAGTTCCCATGTTTACTGTTTCTGACATCATATTTTACATCTTTTTGTTTCGTATATCCCTTAACTACTTATTGTGGATATAGATGATTTTACTACTTTTGTCTTTTGACCTTATACTGCTTTATAAATGGTTGATCTACTACTTTTACTGTATATTTGCTTTTACCATTGAGATTTTTCCTTTTGTGATTTTCATATTTCCAGCTGTGTCCTTTTCTTTTTCTGTGTAGAGAAGTCCCTTTAACATTACTTGCAAAGCTGGTTTGGTGGTGCTGAACTCTTTTAGCTTTTGCTTGTTTGTAAAACTTTTTTTAATTTTTATTTTTTTTGGCACTACCTCGTGGCTTGCGGGATCTTAGTTCACTGACCAGGGATTGAACCTGGGCCCTCGACAATGAAAGCACAGAGTCTTAACCACTGGAATACCAGAGAATTCCCTCTTATCTGTAAAACCTTTGATTTGTCTTTCAAATCGGAATGAAAGCCTTTCCAGAATATTCTCTTTTTTTTTTTTAACATCTTTATTGGAGTATAATTGCTTTACAATGGTGTGGTAGTTTCTGCTTTATAACAAAGTGAATCAGTTATACATATACATATGTCCCCATATCTCTTCCCTCTTGCGTCTCCCTCACTCCCACCCTCCCTGTCCCACGCCTCTAGGTGGTCACAAAGCACCAAGCTGATCTCCCTGTGCTATGCGGCTGCTTCCCACTAGCTATCTATTTTACATTTGGTAGTGTATGTATGTCCATGCCACTCTCTCACTTTGTGCCAGCTTACCCTTCCCCCTTCCTGTATCCTCAAGTCCATTCTCTAATTGGTCTGTGTCTTTATTCCCATCTTGCCCCTTGGTTCATGACCATTTTTTTTTTCTTAGATTCCATATATATGTGTTAGCGTACGGTATTTGTTTTTCTCTTTCTGACTTACTTCACTCTGTATGACAGACTCTAGGTCCATCCACCTCACTAGAAATAACTCAATTTCGTTTCTTTTTATGGCTGAGTAATAGTCCACTGTATATATGTGCCACATCTTCTTTATCCATTCATCTGTTGATGGACACTTAGGTTGCTTCCATGTCCTGGCTATTGTAAATAGAGCTGCAATGAACATTGTGGTACATAACTCTTTGAATTATGGTTTTCTCAGGGTATATGCCCAGTAGTGGGATTGCTGGGTCATATGGTAGTTCTATTTTTAGTTTTTTAAGGAACCTCCATATTGTTCTCCATAGTGACTGTATCAATTTACATTCCCACCAACAGTGCAAGAGGGTTCCCTTTTCTCCACACCCTCTCCAGCATTTATTGTTTGTAGATTTTTGATGATGGCCATTCTGACTGGTGTGAGGTGATACCACGCTGTAGTTTTGATTTGCATTTCTCTAATGATTAGTGATGTTGAGCATTCTTTCATGTGTTTGTTGGCAATCTGTATATCTTCTTTGGAGAAATGTCTATTTAGGTCTTCTGCCCATTTTTGGATTGGGTTGTTTCTTTTTTTGATATTGAGCTGCATGTGTGCCTTGTATATTCTGTAGATTACTCCATTGTCAGTTTCTTCATTTGGAAATATTTTCGGCCATTCTGAGGGTTGTCTTTGCATCTTGTTTATGGTTTCCTTTGCTTTGCAAAAGCTTTGAAGTTTCATTAGGTCCCATTTGTTTATTTTTGTTTTTATTTCCGTTTCTTTAGGATGTGGGTCAAATAGGATCTTGCTGTGATTTATGTCATAAGAGTGTTCTGCCTATGTTTTCCTCTAAGAGTTTTATAGTGTCTGGCCTTACATTTAGGTCTTTAATCCATTTTAAGTTTATTTTTGAGTATGGTGTTAGGGAGTGTTCTAATTTCATTCTTTTACATGTAGCTGTCCAGTTTTCCCAACACCACTTATTGAAGAGGCTGTCTTTTCTCCACTGTATATTCTTGCCTCCTTTATCAAAGATAAGGTGACCACATGCGCGTGGGTTTATCTCTGGGCTTTCTATCCTGTTCCATTGATCTATCTTTCTGTTTTTGTGCCAGTACCATATTGTCTTGATTACTGTAGCTTTGTAATATAGTCTGAAGTCAGGGAGACTGATTCCTCCAGCTCCGTTTTTCATTCTCAGGATTGCTTTGGCTATACAGGGTATTTTGTGTTTCCATACAAATTGTGAAATTTTTTGTTCTAGTTCTGTGAAAAATGCCAGTGGTGGTTTGATAGGGATTGCATTGAATCTGTAGATTGCTTTGGCTAGTATAGTCATTTTCACAATGTTGATTCTTCCAATCCAAGAACATGGTATATCTCTCCATCTGTTTGTATCATCTCTAATTTCTTTCATCAGTGTCTTATAATTTTCTGCATACAGGTCTTTTGTCTCCTTAGGTAGGTTTATTCCTAGATATTTTATTCTTTTTGTTGCAGTGGTACATGGGAGTGTTTTCTTAATTTCACTTTCAGATCCTTCATCATTAGTGTATAGGAATGCAAGAGATTTCTGTGCATTAATTTTGTATCCTGCTACTTTACCAAATTCATTGATTAGCCCTAGTAGTTTTCTGGTAGCATCTTTAGGATTCTCTATGTATAGTATCATGTCATCTGCAAACAGTGACAGCTTTACTTCTTCTTTTCCGATTTGGATTCCTATTATTCCTTTTTCTTCTCCGATTGCCGTGGCTAAAACTTCCAAAACTATGTTGAATAAGAGTGGTGAGAGTGGGCAACCTTGTCTTGTTCCTGATCTTAGTGGAAATGCTTTCAGTTTTTCACCATTGAGGACGATGTTGGCTGTGGGTTTGTCATATATGGCCTTTATTATGTTGAGGAAAGTTCCCTCTATGCCTACTTTCTGGAGGGTTTTTATCATAAATGGGTGTTGAATTTTGTCGAAAGCTTTCTCTGCATCTATTGAGTGGATCATATGGTTTTTCTCCTTCAGTTTGTTAATATGGTTTTTCACATTGATTGATTTGCATATATTGAAGAATCCTTGCATTCCTGGGATAAACCCCACTTGATCATGGTGTATGATCCTTTTAATGTGCTGTTGGATTCTGTTTGCTCCCAAAGTATTCTTGATTGTTGATTTTTCCCTTTCATCACTTTAAGTATATCATGCCTCTCCCTTCTGAATTGCAGAATTTCTGCTCAAAAGTCAGCTGATAGCCTTATGGGAGTTACCTTGTACATAACTTTCTCCTTTTTCCTTGCTGCTTTTAACATTCTCTCTTTATTTTTAATTTTTGCTATTTTAATTACAGCGTGTCTTGGTGTGGTCCTCTTTGGGTTGTTACTGTGCTTCCTGGACCTGGATGTCTGTTTTCCTTTCCCAGGTTAGGGAAATTTTCAGCTATTATGTCTTCAAATATGTTCTCTCCCCGCCCCCTTTCTGTGACCTCTATAATTTGAACGTTAGTATGCTTAATGTTGTCCCAACGGTCTCCTAAACTGTCCTAATTTTCTTAAATTTTTTTTGTTTTTGCTGTTCAGCTGGAGTGATTTTACTTCTCTGTTTTCCAGTTAGCTGATCTGTTCCTCTGTATCATCTTGTTGATTACTTCTAGTGTATTTATTATTATTGGTTATTATATTCTTCAGCTCTATTTGGTTCTTCTCTATATTTTGTAACTGTTCATTAAAAACTTCCAACTTCTAACTCTGTTCATCCACTCTTCTCTCAAGTACTTTGAACATCTTTATAATCATTACCTTGAACTCCTCATCAGGTAGATTTCTTATTTCCACTTCACTTAGTTTTATCTTACTGCTTTGTTTGGAACATTTCCCTCTGTTGCCTCATTTTGCCTAATTTGCTGTTTTTATTTCTATGTATTTGGTAGGTTCATTTTGTTTTTTAACCTTGGGTATGTGGTCTTTTGTAGTTATGTACTATGTGTCCCAGTAGCACACTCCCCTCTGGTCACCAGAGCTATATGCTCTAGTGTTGTCCTGTATATGAGCTGCTTGGGCCTTTCTGTTGTAGCAGGTTGTGTACTGTGGGCAGTCTGATAGTTATGGCTGGTACCCGGTCCAGATGGTTGCAAGGCCCTGCCTTGCGTGGATGGAGGCTGTCAGCTGCTGGTGGATCGGGCTGTGTCACAATGCTGCTGGCTGCAGAGCCCCAGCAGTGCCCAGAACTAGTGCTGGTCCACTGATTGGTGGAGCCCAGTCCTGGGGTGGGTGGTTGCTGGGCTGGGGTTCCTGGACCTACTGTTGGCCCACTGAGTGGGGCCAGATCCTGGGGCAGCCAGCTAAGGGGTGCAGTGTTTCTCGAAGCTGATGTTGGCCTCTGGTTGGTGGGGCTGTGGCCAGGTGGTTCTGATGTTGACTTGCTGGGGGGTGGGTCTGGGTCCTGGCCCTCTGGTTGATGGGGCCAGTACTGGGGTGGCGTGGGCCTCAGGTTGTCCTAGGCAGCCAGCCTACTGGTGCTTGGGGCTGTGTCCCTGCCTGGCTAGCTGCTTGGCCTGAAGTGTCCCAGTACTGGTGCAGACTGGCTGATGGGCGGGTTGGTTCCTGGCACTAATAAGCTAGAGGGAGGATTCCAAAAGGGCACTTGCCAGCACCATTGTCCTCGTGGTAGAACAACCTCCCCCAAATGACTGCTGCCTGCATCTGTATCCCAAAAGTGAGCTCCAGTTACCTTCTGTCTTTCCTGGAGCCTCTCCAATCTCAGCAGGTGGGTCTAACCCAGGCTTCTTTGAAATTACTGCTTCTGCCCTGGGTCGTGGAGCATGTGAGATTTTGTGTGCAGCTTTTGTGAGTGGAATCTATTTCCCACAGCCCTCTGGCTGTCTGAAAAGCAAGCCATGCTGACCTTCAAAGCCAAATGATCTGGGGGCTCTTATTCCTGGTTCAGGACCCCTGGGCTGGGGAGCCTGATGTGGGGTTCAAACCCCTTGCTCCTTGGGGAGAACCTCTGAAGTTGGAATTATTCTCCCATTTGAGGCTCACCCACCCAGGGATATGGATCTTAACTATACTGCATCTCTGCCCCTTCTACCTGTCTGGTTGTGGTTCCTTTATATCTTTAGCTGTAGAAGATCTTTTTTGCTAGTCTGCAGGTCTTTCTCATCAATGGTTGCTCCATAAAGAGTTGTAATTTTGGTGTGCCCATGGGAGGAGGTGAGCTCAGGGTCTTCCTACTCTGCCATCTTGGCCACTCCCCATTTTTAGGTCTCCTTTTTTCATAATGATATTTTATAGTTTTCAGTGTGCAGGTGTTAAACTTCTTTTGCTAAATGTATTTCTAACTATTTTATTCTTTTTGATGTTATTGTAAGTAGAATTGTTAATTTCATTTTTGGACTGTTCATTGCAAGTGTGTAGAAATTCAATTGATATTTGTATATTGATCTGTATTTTGTGAGATTTCTAAACTCATTTGTTAGTTCTAGTAGTTTTTTTGTAGATTCTTCATGGCTTTTTCGATATAACATTGTGTCATCTGCTAATAGAATAGTTTTACCTCTTCTTTTCCAACTTTGATGCCTTTTGTGTCTTTTCTCGCCTAATTGCCTCATCTAGAATTCTAGTACAATGTTGAATAGACTGATGAAAGCAGACCACCTTGTCTTGTTTCTGATCTTAGGGGGAAAGTATTCAGTCCTTCACCATTAAGTATGATGTTAGCTGTGGGTATTTTCCCTTCATTTAAAAATTTAATTTGATTAAGTGTGAAAAATTCTCTTTTTCTCCACTCTACATATGCAAGTACAGACCACTGAGTGTGGGAAACACTTTCAACTATGTGACTCTCTGCACTTTCATGCTAAGATTGCAAGCAGTGCAGTGAAGGACAAAGCACAAGACTCTGGAGATGCCAACCATCCCTGTGATGCTTTCTCTGCATCACTCACTTGTGTATAGAATGGGACCAGAAAGTAGGTTTTCTGACCATTTACCCTCTAAGGCAATAAAAATTTCATTTTCTCCCTTAACTTTGGCATCACAGAGTTTCACAATTTTTATGGCCATCTCACAAAGGAAAAAATTTCCAAATTTGAGAAAGATGAGGAAAAAAGTAATTATTTGTTTTACATGCTTTCTTTATCTCTGTAAAGTCTTCCAAAATGGCTTTTTTGGAAAATGACTCACCCTCTTCTGAAAGTGCTAACATCCACCTTCACAAAAACAGCAAACCTTAATCTAGTAAACCTGTACCTCCTATCCCAACCTAGGAGAAATGTATTAAAAAAAAAAATTAAAGCGCTTCCCTGGTGGCGCAGTGGTTGAGAGTCCGCCTGCCGGTGCAGGGGACACGGGTTCGTGCCCCGGTCCGGGAGGATCCCACATGCCACGGAGCGGCTGGGCCCATGAGCCATGGCCGCTGAGCCTGCGCGTCCGGAGCCTGTGCTCCGCAGCGGGAGAGGCCACAACAGAGAGAGGCCCGCGTATCGCAAAAAAAAAAAAAAAAAAAAAAATTAAAGTGCTAAGTCTTGCGGTTCCCAATAAATCATACTAAACAGTCAGTGCAGGCAAACAGATCCCAGAAAAAAGCAAAAACCTTTCATTTTCCCTGAAGGGCTTGCACCATCAGAAGCCATGTTGCTTCTCAAGCCTGGCGTCCTAGCAGATGAGCCATGAACTTGTAGGCAAAACAGCTCTGGTCTTTCTTTTCTTGTACTTCTAAAACCTATCTTCCTTCATCTGATTTTTCCTTAACTATAAAATTATCATTCTCTTTGTGCAAGAAGGTGAATACCAGTCTCTCCAGCTTTCCCCTTTATAAAAGGAGTTCAAGGCCAGCCATCATTCAACTTAAGACAACTGTTGCTGTGAGAAAATGTAAGGACCAGACTTTCCAGAACCTCCAAATTTCTAAGAGAAGTGAGAATAATTATTTTTATTGGTAATCACCCATTTATAATTGTTGACACATTTTAATTTTCCAATCTGCCAGAGGCCGTGTTTAATCTCTAGCCTGGGTCCAAGTAGAAAAGACTCAGTTATCTTTTAAAGTGATTTAAAAAATAAGTTAAAAATTCTATATTTACTCATGTATTTTTCAGTTCAGGTATCCTTTATTCCTTTGTGTATATCCAGATTTCCATCTGGTAACATTTTCTTTCTGCCTAAAAGACTTCTGTTAACATTTCCTGTATTGCAGTTCTGCTGGTAATGAATTCCTTCAGCTTTTGTATGTATGAAAAAAATCTTAAAACATTTTTATTTTGAAAAATTTCTGTTATATAGAGAAGTAGAATAGTTTAATGAACACCCATAAGCCATCATCTAGATTTAATGATTATAATAATTTTGCTATATTCACTTAATCTATTTTTGAAATATTTTGAAATAAATTATAGACATTGTATTTCACCCCTACATAATTTTTACACTCATCACTAACAAAAAGGACATTTTTTTCTACATAACCACAGTACCATCATTACATCTAACAAAATTTACAATAATTCTCTAGTATCCTTTAACATCCAATCTGCATTTAAATTTCCCTGATTGTACCAAAAATGTCTTTATAGCTGATTTATTCAAACCAGATTCCAATCAAGCGTCATTTGGTGCATGTTGCTCTTAAGCCTCTCCTACTCTAGAACAGTCCTGCTCTCTCTCCACCTTTTTTCCCTCATGTGTGATACTGTGATTTATAATAAGAAATATGTATTTGGTCTTTGTCTCCTTTCTGGCACAAAGCTCCTAAAACCCTTGGGATTTCCTAAGTGATGATAATATAAAGGTGTCTTTTGTTACGTTAATAATATGAGTTTTGGAAAGCACCTAAGGATGGGGGCTAGTTGTCAGTGGAACCAACCAAATGATTAGAGGGGAGAGGGGCTGAAGGTTGGATCAATCGCTAATGGCCAATGATTTAATCAGCTATGCCTATGTAATGAAGCCTCCATAAAGAGTTTGGAGAGCTTCCCAGTTGGTGAACTCGTGGAGATTTGGGGAGAGTGGCACACCTGGAGAGGGCATAGAAACTCTGCATCCTTTCCTCATACCTTGCCCTATGCATTGCCTCCATCTGGCTGTTCCTGAGTATATCCTTTTATAATAAACTGGTGATCTAGATAGAAGAATGTCTCTCTGAATCTTGAGAGCCATTCTAGCAAATTAATTGAACCCAAGGTGGGAGTTGTAGGAACCTCTGATTTATAGCCCAGAGATCAGAAATACAGGTATCACCTGTGGTGGGGGAAGCAGTCTTGTAGGACTGAACCCTTAACCTGTGGAATCTGATGCTATCTCTGGGTAGACAGTGTCAGAATTGAGTTGAATTGTTGGATACCCAGCTGGTGTCTGGAGAGTTGCTTATAGGATATGTGGGGGGAATTTGGTGGGCAGAACATAAAAGACCACTGACATTGACTTGTTTCAGACACCAGGTCATCTGTCCTGTGGAATGCCCCACTTTCTGAGTTTTTCTCATGGTGTTATTTAACTTGTTTTTTTAATCCCCTGTATTTCATAAAAACTGCATATTAGATCAAGAGGCTTGATCTGAGTCTGGTTAAATACTTTTTGCATGAATAATTCAGAGGTGATGCTGTACACATCAGGAAGCACATGGTATCTGGCCCACATAAGTCCCACTATTAGTGATGACAAGATTGAACAGTGGGTTTGCGTGGTGACAGACTAATTGCTCCATCATAATGTTTTCTCCCTACTGATTAACACAGAATCAGTGGAATGATACTTTGGCATCATGGGAATATCCAGTTTCCCAGCAGCTTTTTACCCAATGGTTTATAAATCCATTGATGATTTTGACTTGAATTAGCTATTTCATTATACTCAGGTAGATGGTGATTTTCTATTTCTATCATTTCTTCTTCAGTTATTGACTGGCATTTTTCTGAAAGAACTTTTCCTCATCAACTGTGTCTGTTAGCTTTTTGTTTTATGCTCATTTTTATCAGTAAGAGTCTAGATTGTTCACTATTGTTGGCCTCAGGAATCCCAGGTTGGGGAGTAGTAAGCTGGCTGGTGATTGGTGGACAAAAGTAAATCTTTCTCTCTGGTAGTCCAGTTGTAACTAGATTACTTTTTGGGTATGTTGAAGGTATGCTGCATATGTTGAGAGGCTAGTGGACAGCAGCTTTCCCATCGGAGGCCTCCTGCCAGATGGATAGATGCAAACTCTGAAGCTGCCCACCTTGTTTAAAGGTGACCAGCTGGTGTTTTATTTCTTCCCATACACACGGAAGGACAGCCACTTCTTTTCCCTTGTCCACTGTGGATTGCTTTGTTGCAGGCACTATGTAAAGTGCCTTCTGTGCACTAACTCAAGGAATATTCACAACACTTTGAGGTAAGTATGAATTTCCATTTTAGAGGTGAGGTAACTGGAGCTCTGATTATTTAACTTGCCTAGAATCAAATAGCCAATAAATAGAAGAACTGGGATTCAAACCCAAGTCTGTCAGACTCCAAACTCCATGCTCTTCATTAACTGACTCCATAAGATTTGGGGGAAGGAAAAAGCCATGATAGAAGAACAAAGTCCACGCTTGTTTCTTTTGAGGGAAGTTAATTGGCTCTGTAAGGAAGACTCATTGGAGAGTTCACTTCTTACTTGGGAAAGAATATGGACCAGTGAAAAAAGCCAAAAATAGGACCCTGGTTATTTTTGTTAGGACCTTTGTTGTGAGAACAAACCAGTTCAAAGTCCTTTAGGTAAAAAGGGATATCAGAATCCATAGAACAGTTTGAACAACCCAACCACAGGAACAACTAGGTCCAGAGAATTGAGTACAAATGTGACCCTCTGTCATTTATCTATATAGCAGTGTATGTGTCAGACGCATTCTATCTCACGGCACACTGCCTTCCTCCTCCTGACAGAAACCGTGGCTGTTGAGAGGATGCTGGACTGTTATATCTTATGTTTTTTTTTTTAATTAATTAATTAATTTTTGGCTGCGTTGGGTCTTTGTTGCTCCGCACGGGCTTTCTCTAGTTGCGGCGAGCGGGGGCTACTCTTCGTTGTGGTGAGCAGGCTTCTCATTGCAGTTGCTTCTCTTGTTGTGGGCTCTAGGCACGTGGGCTTCAGTAGTTGCGGCATGGAGGCTCAGTAGTTGTGGTGCACGGACTTAGTTACTCTGCGGCACGTGGGATCTTCCCGGACCAGGGCTCGAACCTGTGTCCCCTGCATTGGCAGGCAGATTCTTAACCACTGCACCACCAGAGAAGTCCCATATATTATGGTTTTGATTGATTTGCTCCTCATATTTGGCTTTAAACATTTTCAGGAAGGGCTCTGATTGATCCAGGTTGGCTCGAGTCTACAACCATGTGGTGTCACATAAGACTGTGGTGATTTTTATGGAAACCACATGTTTAGATTAAAGGGAGGAGTGCTTCTCAGACTACGGGTTGGGGGTTGCTAGTCCTTGAAGGCAGGGTAGATTAAGAATAAATAGTAGTAGTGGGAAGCAGCTGCATAGCACAGGGAGATCAGCTCGGTGCTTTGTGACCACCTAGAGGGGTGGGATAGGGAGGGTGGGAGGGAGATACAAGAGGGAGGGGATAAGGGGATATAAGTATATGTATAGCTGATTCACTTTGTTATACAGCAGAAACTAACACAACAATGTAAAGCAATTATACTCCAATAAAGATGTTAAAAAAATAAACATATGAAATCCATAAATAAATAAATAAATAAATAACTAGCAGGTGCCCACAACCCTGAGGTTGGGCAAAGGGATGACGAATTGAGACTCTTCTTGTTAGACTTTGCGTCAAGGGATTGAGGAAGGGGAAGGAGTAACAGATTGTGCTAAGAAACCAGGGGCCAAGGCATCCCCTCCCCCATGGGACCTGGGAGGTTATCTCATTTAATCCTCCCAATAGTTCTTATTTGGCAAGCATGGTTATCATTATCTTCACTTAGCCAATGAAGAAGCTGAGACTCAGTTGTTGTTTTTTTTTAATATTTATTTATTTGGCTGCTCCGGGTCTTAGTTGCGGCATGTGTAGTTGCAGCACGCGGGATCTTTAGTTGCGGCATGCATGTAGGATCTAGTTCCCCGACCAGAGATCGAGCCCAGGCCCCCTGCATTGGGAGCAAGGAGTCTCAACCACTGGACCACCAGGGAAGTCCCGAGACTCAGTTTTAAAGTGACTTGCCCAAATTCACATAACCATTAAGTGGGGGAGGTAGGGTTTGAGCCCAGCTCTGTGTAAGCCAAAGGTCATGTGCTTAATTGCATCCCTAAAGTATGATTTGAATGAATCAGTGAGTTTCTGGCCTGAGGCAAGTCACCTCTGCCCTAAATGAGACTTTACTTTCAATTTGTATGCTTTTAGAAAGGAGTGTGAAGTTTGAGATGCAAACCTCTGTTTTCTTTCTGTGTTGTCCATGAAAGGCACCTCTCAGGTCTCCAACTTCAAGGAGCCTGATTGAATGATCTCAGTTACTGAGCTCTAAATCCTCCACTGCATTTACACAAGACCAATATTTTCATAGGCTACTCCTAGCCAATGACTGAGTCCATCAAAGATACTAAAGGAGACCCACTCCTGGGAGACACAGAACTCCTCTAAAGGGTGACTCCCTGTTGGTCTTGATGACATTTTCTTAGAACTGCACTGCAGTGTACGACTTTTCATAACCAACCTTCCTTCCTTCCCTCTCGCCTCCACAGAGTCAGACCTGTATTACTGCCTGACAGCTCTTGAGCCATAACACATGGTATATTTTCCCTAACAGGTGTTTTCTCCAATAAATCCATCTTTGTATCTTCTCCTTCTTGGAGGACGCAGACTAACAAGTATCTGTTTCCTGGTGTATTGACACTTCCATAAGATGAAAAGTCCAACCAGATTAATGGAAGATTCAAAGAGACTGTCAGAATGGTACTGCCAAAGAAAGCAAATGGCAAGTTTATTGTATGCTTCAAATAGCAAATTTTTTCAGGTGATGGTTCAATTATAATTGGTTATGGGTACTAAGGTAGTATGCATATTAGCAACTCCCAACAAATAGTTTCATTAAAACACTTATTTGAAAATTGGAAGAAGTACAGTGCCTCTTGGTTAGCACAAATTGGAAGAAATATGAATGCCTCTTGGTTGGCACCAAGTCTGGGCGTATTAAAGATGAGTGAAGGTCATAACTTTCTAAGTAAAGATACAGGAAATCATTTTTCATGGTTGAAAGTGTTCCACAATAAGATTGTTTTCTCTATTCTTGGTTAAAGAAAGTAACTGTGTTTTAGACTTTAAGGCTGGATTCCATACATTATTATAACTTTTAGGCAGCTGTAAGGTGAGGGTTTAGGAAGAAGAGGGGCAGGGGAAGGAAGATGTAATATAAATGTCTGATGAGGCATTTGAATAGGACCTGCATACCAAATATTCTACCTATGTGAATTGGTAACATTCAGATTTTCAAAGCGTATTATAAATCAGCTTAAATTTCTCAATAGCTATACGTAACAAAGATACACTTACTCCCATATACTTAAATTGTCAAAAATTCATAGAAAATGAAATCATGAAATATTCATTGAGTGCCCTACTGTGTGCATAGCAGTTTGCAAGGAAGCAGGGATATTGCAGAGAACAGGACAGACACAGAAAGATATTT
Source organism: Monodon monoceros (assembly GCF_005190385.1). Classification (NCBI taxonomy): domain Eukaryota; kingdom Metazoa; phylum Chordata; class Mammalia; order Artiodactyla; family Monodontidae; genus Monodon; species Monodon monoceros. Next base: position 116,920,206 of record NW_021703779.1, read on the forward strand.
GTGTGACATTCTTTACTTGTCCGCAGCCCTGCTGTGCTATTTCTGTACTTTAAAAAAATGGAAGTTCACACTAGAAATATTCAATTAACTGTTAAACACCTTCGTCAATTGAGAGATCATTTCCAAATCTGATGGATGAGTTCAAAATATCCAATTCATTCTAATTATCAGGCGGAAGAACAGTCCTACTCTCAAGGAGAAAAGAGCAGATAAACATGTAAATGAACTCACAAATCTTTCAGAAGTACTCTGTCTGGAATGACTGAATATTAATGCACAAAATTTTCCATGTGTTAAATGACGAGCTGAATTACATTGAGCAATGCAACATTCAATGATAATCTAATTATATTGTATTTTGTAACATATTTAATAAGAACTAGATTATAAATGTAAGACACTGGGGACACAGCTAGGACAAGAAAAGCTCTGTTGAAAGCTCCAGGGACCAAGACCCATAGCTAGTGTAAAGCTTTGCAAGTACCACAGTTGCTCACCTAGTTTCCTTTTTTCCATGGTGCTTGATTTTCTTCCTTATACTGTTCCTATCCGCGAGTAGATTATAATCTTATAAGCCAGGTCAAAAATCACTAGTAAGCCTTCCCTGACACTTAACCCTTGAAGAGCTCCAACTACAGGGAGCATAATTGACCAAGGATCCCAGCTGCTACGCTTCTGTGAAATCCATCTCCAGGTTTGCATCAAGGGCTGTGTCTCATGGGGTGCTCCCAGTCAATGATTGAAGACCAAAGGGTTGCTAAGGCAGACTTGTTCCTGGGAGACATGGCTCTTTTTTGATTTTGACTTTGGTTTGTGGAATTTCTATCAGCAGCTTTGTCAAACTTCCTTTAGGCTACAATGGCAGTCTAGGGTGCTACCACCCAACATTTTCTCCCTCTTTACTTCATTCATGTCAGACTTGCCATCATGGTCCGATGACTCTCCCAGTGCTTTTCTGGCTCCCTTCCTAATTTCTCTCACACAGGCAATTGCTCTAATAAAATCCTTGCTCCTTTAATCCTGTCTTGGCCTCAGCTTTTCAGAAGACCTGAGCTAATACAACTCATCCTTCTCTTAGGTACTTCTACAATTGCCCTTATTTCAGTCTTGAGTGGCCACTTCTTTGTTGTTTTCACATCTGTCTTCCATTCTCTACTGTGAGTTCCTGGAAGGTACAGTTTGTTGTGACTTAGTTATGATTTTATTCTTGGTGCTTAGCATGTATTCGGTGCATAATCAATGTTTGTTGAGTGAATGATGAATGTATGAAGACAGTAGAATTGTTAGGAGTCACTGAGTCAGAAAGATGTGATTTCAAATCCTGACTTTGCTGCTTTAGTAGCCCTGTGACCTTGAGCAAGTAAATTATTTTTTACCTCATTCTGCCTCTCTTTCCTAATCTACTTTCTGTCCCTGTGGATTTGTTCTTCTGGACATTTCATGTAAGTGGAATTGCACGATATGTGCCTTATGTATTTGGCTTCTTTCGCTTAGCATGATGTTTTCACGTGTCACGCATGTGGTAACGTATCACTACTTCATTACTACTGTGGCGAAGTGGAATTCCGGTCTATGGATAGGTCACATTTTGTTTATTCATTTGTAAGTTGATAGATATTTCGTTGTTTCTACTTTTGGCTATTATGAATTATGCTGCTATGATCATTTGCATACCAGTTTTTCTGTGAACATATGTTTTCAATTCTATAGGGTATATATGTAGGAGTAGAATTGGTAGGCTATATGGTAACTTTATGTTTAACTTTTTGAGGAACTGTCAAATTTTCTTCCAAAGGAGCTGTACCATATTACATTCCACTAGCAATGTATGAGGGTTCCAATTTCTCCACATCCTTGCCAACACTTGTTACTTTCTATCTTCTTTTCCTTTAATTATAGCCATCGTGGCAGATATGAAATGGGATTCTATTGTGGTCTTTGTTGGCATTTCCCTAATGACTAACGAGGTTGAGCATCTTTTCATACATTTATTGGCTATTTGTATATCTTCTTTAGAGAAATGTCTATTCAAATCCTTTGTCCATTTTAAATTGGTTTTTTAATCTTTTTATTATTGACTTGTGTTGTTTATATAGTCTATATACAAGTTTAAAAAAATAAGATACATGATATGCAAATATTTTACCCCATTCTGTGGGTTGTCTTTTCACTCTCTTCATACTGTCCTTTTTTATTATTTATTTATTTTTGGCTGCGTCAGGTCTTAGTTGCAGCACATGGGATCTTCATTGAGACACGCGGGATCTTTTGTTGTGGTGCACAGGCTTCTTTCTAGTTGTGGCGTGCGGGTTTTCTCTCTCTAGTTTAGGCGCGCAAGCTCAGTAGTTGTGACACATGGGCTTAGTTGCCCAGTGGCATGTGGGATGCTAGTTCCCTGACCAGGGATCAAACTTACGTCCCCTGCATTGGAAGGTGGATTCTTTACCACTGGACCACTAGGGAAGTCCCCTTCATACTGTCCTTTGACCTACAAAAGTTTTTAGTTTTGATAAAGTCCACTTTATCTATTTTTTCTTTTGTTGCTTGTGCTTTGGATGACATATTAAAAAAAACTGTTGCCTAAACCAAAGTCATGAAGATTATTATTTTTTTTTGCGCTGTACATGGGCCTCTCACTGTCGTGGCCTCTCCCGTTGTGGAGCACAGGCTCCGGACGCGCAGGCTCAGCGGCCATGGCTCACGGGCCCAGCCGCCCCACGGCATGTGGGATCTTCCCGGACCAGGGCACGAACCCGTGTCCCCTGCATCAGCAGGTGGACTCTCAACCACTGCGCCACCAGGGAAACCCATCATGAAGATTTATACCTATGTTTCCTTCTAAGAGTTTTATAGATCTAATTCTTAAATTTAGATCTTTAAACAATTCGGGGTTAATTTTTATATATGATATGAGTTAGGGGTCCAAATTCATTTTTTTGCATGTGGATATCCAATTGTCTCAGCACCTTTTGTTGAAAAGGCTATTCTTTCCCCGTTGAATTGACTTGCCACCACGGTCAAAAATCAGTTGACCAGGGGGCTTCCCTGGTCATCTGTGAGTAGAGATAGTTTTATTTCTTCCTTTTCTTGTCTAAATGCCCTTAACTTTCAGTACAAATGTGGCAAGAGCAGATATTCATGTCTTGTTCGTGATCTTAGGTGGGGAAGCATTCAGCCTTTCACCCTTAAGTATGATGTTAGCTCTGGGTTTTTCATAGATGCCCTTTATCAGTTTGAGGAAGTTCTCTTCTATTCCTAGTTTGTTGAGAGTTTTTTTAATCATGAAAGGGTTTTAGATTTTTTTTAAAAAACTTATTTATTTGGTGGCATTGGGTCTTTAGTTGCAGCACTTGGAATCTTTTCCTTGTGGCACACAGCATATGGGATCTTAGTTCCCCGACCAGGGCTAGAACCCACGTCCCCTGCATTGGAAGGTGAATTCTTAACCACTGGACCATCAGGGAAGTCCCAAAGCGTTTTAGATTTTTATCAAGAGGTTTTTTTCTGTATCTATTGAGATTATCTTGTGTTTTTTTCCCTTTATTAATATGATGTATTATATTGATTGATTTTCATATGTTGACCCAACATTGCATTCCTGGGACAGACACCACGTGGTGCATAATCTTTTTTATATGCTGCTGGATTTGATTTTCTAGTATTTTGTTGAGGACTTTGTGTTGATTTATAAGGGATATTGGTCTGTAGTTTTCTTGTGATCTCTTTGTTTGGCACTGGTACTAGGGTAACATTGTTTTCATATTAGTAAGTGTTTCCTACTCTTCTACTTTTTGAAGGAGTTTAAGAAGGATAGGTATTAATTATTCTTTAAATGTTTAATGGACTTTACCAGTGAATTCATCTAGTCTAGGTTTTTCCTTATTGGAAGTTTTCGATTATGGACTGAATCTCTTTGCTTGTTTTGGAGTATATTCTAGTTTTCTATTTCTTCTTGAGTCAGTTTTGATAGTTTGTATGTTTCTAGGAATTTGTCCATTTCATGTACGTTATCTAATTGTTGGCATACAATTGTTCATAGCATTTTCCTAGTATTTTTATCTCTGTAAGAGCAGTAGCAACAAACTCACTTTCATTCCTGATTTTTGTAATTTGAGTCTTTTCCCTTATTTTCTTGATCAGTCTAGCTAAAGGTTTGTCAATTTTGTTAATCTTTTTAAAGAAACACCTTTTGGTTTCATTGATTTTTCTCTACATACTGTTTTTCCATTTTTAAATTTTGTTTATCTTCACTCTTTATTTTCTTCCTTCTTATGTTTTAGGTTTAGTGTACTCTTCTTTTTCTAGTTTCTTAAGGTAGCAGGTTAGCTTAGTCATTTGAGATCTTTCTTTTTTTGTGTGTATTGTAGGCATTTACAGGTATAATCTCCCAGCTTTTGTTGCATCCCATAAGTTTTGGTATGTTGTATTGATACTTTTCATTTTCATTCATCTCGTATTTTCTAATTTCCCTTGAATTTCTTCCTTGACCCATTGATTATTTAGAATTGTATTGTTTAACTTGCACATGTTTGTGCCTTTCCAACTTTCCATCTGTTATTGATTTCTAATTTCATTCCAGTTTGGTCAGAGAACATTTTTTTTTTTAACATCTCTGTTGGAGTATAATTTCTTTACAATGGTGTGTTAGTTTCTGCTTTACAACAAAATGAATCAGTTATACATATACATATGTTCCCATATCTCTTCCCTCTTGCGTCTCCCTCCCTCCCACCCTCCCTATCCCACCCCTCCAGGTGGTCACAAAGCACCGAGATGATCTCCCTGTGCTATGCGGCTGCTTCCCACTAGCTATCTACCTTACGTTTGGTAGTGTATTTATGTCCATGTCTCTCTCTCGCTTTGTCACAGCTCACCCTTCCCCCTCCCCATATCCTCAAGTCCGTTCTACAGTAGGTCTGTGTCTTTATTCCTCTCTTACCTATAGGTTCTTCATGACATTTTTTTCCTTAAATTCCATACATATGTGTTAGCATATGGTATTTGTCTTTCTCTTTCTGACTTACTTCCTCTGTATGACAGACTCTAGGTCTATCCACCTCATTACAAACAGCTCAATTTCGTTTCTTTTTATGGCTGAGTAATATTCCATTGTATACATGTGCCACATCTTCTTTATCCATTCATCCAATGATGGACACTTAGGTTGTTTCCATCTCCAGGCTATTGTAAATAGAGCTGCAATGAATATTTTGGTACATGATTCTTTTTGAATTATGGTTTTCTCAGGGTATATGCCCAGTAGTGGGACTGCTGGGTCATATGGTAGTTCTATTTGTAGTTTTTTAAGGAACCTCCATACTGTTCTCTACAGTGGCTGTATAAATTTATATTCCCACCCACAATGCAAGAGGGTTCCCTTTTCTCCACACCCTCTCCAGCATTTATTGTTTGTAGATTTTTTGATGATGGCCATTCTGACTGGTGTGAGATGATATGTCATTGTAGTTTTGATTTGCATTGCTCTAATGATTAATGATGTTGAGCATTCTTTCATGTGTTTGTTGGCAGTCTTTATATCTTCTTTGGAGAAATGTCTATTTAGGTCTTCTGCCCATTTTTGGATTGGGTTGTTTGTTTTTTAGTTATTAAGCTGCATGAGCTGCTTATAAATTTTGGAAATTAATCCTTTGTCAGTTGCTTCATTTGCAAATATATTCTCCCATTCTGAGGGTTGTCTTTTGGTCTTGTTTATGGTTTCCTTTGCTGTGCAAAAGCTCTGAAGTTTCAATTAGGTCCCATTTGTTTATTTTTGTTTTTATTTCCATTTCTCTAGGAGGTGGGACAGCAAAAAGGATCTTGCTGTGATTTATGTCACAGGAGTGTCCTGCGTATGTTTTCCTCTAAGAGTTTGATAGTTTCTGGCCTTACATTTAGGTCTTTAATCCATTTTGAGCTTATTTTTGTGTATGGTGTTAGGGAGTGATCTAATCTCATACTTTTACATGTACCTGTCCAGTTTTCCCAGCAGCACTAATTGAAGAGGCTGTCTTTTCTCCACTGTACATTCCTGCCTCCTTTATCAAAGATAAGGTGACCACATGTGCGTGGGTTTATCTCTGGGCTTTCTATCCTGTTCCATTGATCTATCTTTCTGTTTTTGTGCCAGTACCATATTGTCTTGATTACTGTAGCTTTGTAATATAGTCTGAAGTCAGGGAGACTGATTCCTCCAGCTCCGTTTTTCATTCTCAGGATTGCTTTGGCTATACAGGGTATTTTGTGTTTCCATACAAATTGTGAAATTTTTTGTTCTAGTTCTGTGAAAAATGCCATTGGTAGTTTGATAGGGATTGCATTGAATCTATAGATTGCTTTGGGTAGTAGAGTCATTTTCACAATGTTGATTCTTCCAAACCAAGAACATGGTATATCTCTCCATCTATTTGTATCATCTTTAATTTCTTTCAGCAGTGTCTTATAATTTTCTGCATACAGGTCTTTTGTCTCCTTAGGTAGGTTTATTCCTAGGTATTTTATTCTTTTTGTTGCAGTGGTACATGGGAGTGTTTTCTTGATTTCACTTTCAGATTTTTCATCATTAGTGTATAGGAATGCCAGAGATTTCTGTGCATTAATTTTGTATCCTGATACTTTACCAGATTCATTGATTAGCTCTAGTAGTTTTCTGGTAGTATCTTTAGGATTCTCTATGTATAGTATCATGTCATCTGCAAACAGTGACAGCTTTACTTCTTCTTTTCCGATTTGGATTCCTTTTATTTTCTTTTCTTCTCTGATTGCTGTGGCTAAAACTTCCAAAACTATGTTGAATAAGAGTGGTGAGAGTGGGCAACCTTGTCTTTTTCCTGATTCTTAGTGGAAATGCTTTCAGTTTTTCACCAGTGAGGACGATGTTGGCTGTGGGTTTGTCATATATGGCCTTTATTATGTTGAGGAAAGTTCCCTCTATGCCTACTTTCTGGAGGGTTTTTATCATAAATCAGTGTTGAATTTTGTCGAAAGCTTTCTCTGCATCTGTTGAGATGATCATATGTTTTTTCTCCTTCAATTTGTTAATATGGTGTATCACGTTGATTGATTTGCGTATATTGAAGAATCCTTGCATTCCTGGAATAAACCCCACTTGCTCATGGTGTATGATCCCTTTAATGTGCTGTTGGATTCTGTTTGCTAGTATTTTGTTGAGGATTTTTGCATCTATGTTCATCAGTGATATTGGCCTGTAGTTTTCTTTCTTTGTGACATCCTTGTCTGGTTTTGGTATCAGAGTGAGGGTGGCCTCGTAGAATGAGTTTGGGAGTGTTCCTCCCTCTGCTATATTTTGGAAGAGTTTGAGAAGGATAGGTGTTAGCTCTTCTCTAAATGTTTGATAGAATTTGCCTGTGAAGCCATCTGGTCCTGGGCTTTTGTTTGTTGGAAGATTTTTAATCACAGTTTCAATTTCAGTGCTTGTGATTGGTCTGTTTGTATTTTCTATTTCTTCCTGATTCAGTCTTGGCAGGTTGTGCCTTTCTAAGAATTTGTCCATTTCTTCCAGGTTGTCCATTTTATTGGCATAGAGTTGCTTGTAGTAATCTCTCATGATCTTTTGTATTTCTGCAGTGTCAGTTGTTACTTCTCCTTTTTCATTTCTAATTCTATTGACTCGAGTCTTCTCCCTATTTTTCTTGATGAGTGTGGCTAATGGTTTATCAATTTTGTTTATCTTCTCAAAGAACCAGCTTTTAGTTTTATTGATCTTTGTTATCGTTTCCTTCATTTCTTTTTCATTTATTTCTGATCTGATTTTTATGATTTCTTTCCTTCTGCTAACTTTGGGTTTTTTTGTTCTTCTTTCTCTAATTGCTTTAGGTGCAAGGTTAGGTTGTTTATTCGAGATGTTTCCTGTTTCTTAAGGTAGGATTGTATTGCTGTAAACTTCCCTCTTAGAACTGCTTTTGCTGCATCCCATAGATTTTGGGTCGTCGTGTCTCCATTGTCATTTGTTTCTAGGTATTTTTTTATTTCCTCTTTGATTTCTTCAGTGATCACTTCGTTATTAAGTAGTGTATTGTTTAGCCTCCATGTGTTTGTATTTTTTACAGATCTTTTCCTGTAATCGATATCTAGTCTCATAGTGTTGTGGTTGGAAAAGATACTTGATACAATTTCAATTTTCTTAAATTTACCAAGGCTTGATTTGTGACCCAAGATATGATCTATCCTGGAGAATGTTCCATGAGCACTAGAGAAAAATGTGTATTCTGTTGTTTTTGGATGGAATGTCCTATAAATATCAATTAAGTCCATCTTGTTTAATGTATCATTTAAAGCTTGTGTTTCCTTATTTATTTTCATTTTGGATGATCTGTCCATGGGTGAAAGTGGGGTGTTAAAGTCCCCTACTATGAACGTGTTACTGTCGATTTCCCCTTTTATGGCTGTTAGTATTTGCCTTATGTATTGAGGTGCTCCTATGTTGGGTGCATAAATATTTACAATTGTTATATCTTCTTCTTGGATCGATCCCTTGATCATTACGTAGTGTCCTTCTTTGTCTTTTCTAATAGTCTTTATTTTAAAGTCTATTTTGTCTGATATGAGAATTGCTACTCCAGCTTTCTTTTGGTTTCCATTTGCATGAAATATCTTTTTCCATCCCCTTACTTTCAGTCTGTATGTGTCTCTAGGTCTGAAGTGGGTCTCTTGTAGACAGCAAATATATGGGTCTTGTTTTTGTATCCATTCAGCCAATCTGTGTCTTTTGGTTGGTGCATTTAATCCATTCACGTTTAAGGTAATTATGGATATGTATGTTCCTATTCCCATTTTCTTAATTGTTTTGTGTTCGTTATTATAGGTCTTTTCCTTCTCTTATGTTTCTTGCCTAGAGGAGTTCCTTTAGCAGTTGTTGTAGATGTGGTTTGGTGGTGCTTAACTCTCTCAGCTTTTGCTTGTCTGTAAAGGTTTTAATTTCTCCATCAAATCTGAATGAGATCCTTGCTGGGTAGAGTAATCTTGGTTGCAGGTTTTTCTCCTTTATCACTTTCAGTATGTCCTGCCACTCCTTTCTGGCTTGCAGAGTTTCTGCTGAGAGATCAGCTGTTAACCTTATGGGGGATTCCCTTGTGTGTTATTTGTTGTTTTTCCCTTGCTGCTTTTAATATGCTTTCTTTGTATTTAATTTTTGACAGTTTGATTAATATGTGTCTTGGCATATTTCTCCTTGGATTTATCCTGTATGGGACTCTCTGTGCTTCCTGGACTTGATTAACTATTTCC
>NW_021703779.1:116944448-117196320 GCF_005190385.1 Monodon monoceros
TATATATATATATATATATATATATATATATATATATACACACACACACACATTCTTTTTTCCGCTATGGTTTATCACAGGATACTGAATATAGTTCTCTGTGCTATATAGTAGGACCTTGTTGTTTATCCATTCTGTATAATTCCTCCACTTTTTTTTTTAACATCTTTACTGGGGTATAATTGCTTTACAATCCCTCCACTTTTTGAAGGAAAAACTAAGACCCTTTCTGCCCTTTCCCTAGAGAAGGTTATTCTCTCATTCAGTGTTTCTTCTCAGTTTTATGTCATCTGTCTAATAAGAATTTTTGTGTGTGTGTGTTTCCAATAAGTTTAGCCTACTTGATTTACAAGTGAGGAAACCAAGGCTCAGAGAAAGGAGGAGGCTTGCTTGACAAATTAGTTTGCTGAGGTCCCATCTTGATACAGGGTGTTCCTCAGGTCCTTACAGTTTTTTTTTTTTTTAAATTGTTAATGATTCAGTTCTTCTCATTTCCTTCTTCTCCTTTTCAGGTATATATTATCTTTTCCTTTGGCCATATCCAAAGGTATCCAAAATGATGTTACAAATGTTGGAAGTGGGACTTCCTTGGCAGTCCAGTAGTTAAGATTCTGCCCTTCCACTATAAGGGGCGTGGGTTTGATCCCTGGTTGGGGAACTAAGATTTTATATGCCATGTGCTGCAGCCAAAAAAAAAAAAAAAAAAAGGCAGAAAATGTTGGAAGTTAGAATTTCTGAAATTAAATATGCTAAATCTTAAGTAGATTCCCTTGCTCTGGGATTTTTCAGGTTGTTTATATCTTATATGGAAGTGAATTTATTACCAATTTATACCACTCAAAGATTTTATGGATGCCCTGAATTGAGTTGTACTTGTTTCCAAATCTTTGCGAAGGCAGGATGCTGATTGAGAGCATCACAGAGGAGTCAGGTGGATGTGGACTTGAGGCCTCTATCATTTCCCAGCTGTGGGAAATTAGGACACAAGAGTTAATCTCTTCGAACCTCATTTACCTTGTCTGTTTAAATGCATAGAATAACTACTTCCAGTTACTCTAAGTCTCTCACTTTCCTAAGAAGCCTAAGTAGGCTTCGCACCTCTGAGCCCCTCTGCCAGTCATTCCCTCCCCTCATTACCCTGAAGAACTCTTACTTGAGTTTCAAAGCCCTGCATGATGCATACTTCTCTGTGAGAATTCTCCTGACTTCCTCCTTGGGTTGGTCCTCCTTGCTTTGGGCTTCCCCAGAATTTTGTACAGCCCTCTATTTAACCCTTATCTGTCATGTTGAAATGAGCTGTTTCCAGGTCTCCACTGCACTGCAACCTCCTTGAGGATGACTCTGTCTTATTCATCTTTGTATCCCCAGCACCTAACTTGGGTCCGGCTCAGAGGAAGACCTCAGTTAAGTTGTACTGAACATCAATATCAGTCACTGTTGTCATCACTTTCTCTCCTTCCTGGCATCCTGAGGCATTTGTGGTCCAGAGCTATACCGTTCATTATGGCACTAAGTCATCTTCCTCCTGGTACTGATTGTTCTTGAATTGTTTCTGGATGTGACTCTGAGCTCCTCAGCATGACTAAATTCCGTAAGAGCAGAACATTCTTGTATTTCTTCCTATGCAGTGCTTGGACACATAATAAGTTGTCAACCACCACGGGCTGATTTTGAAACAGCACTGTGGTATTGGGATGCCACCATTTCAACGGTGTTGTATTGATAGCAATTTGCCAGAAAAATAGGAATCTGTGCTTTGGTGAAAATAATCTCTCCTAGGCTGATGACAGTGGATTTATCATTATAAATGAGCACCAGCAAAATTGAACACGTTGGGTATTTGAACTCTCGCCCAATGTTGATTCCACTTGATGGGCGTGAACATCCCAATTATACATTCTAATTATACAAGCAATTATTGCAGACATTTTGGAGATTGATATGGCCAAAAGATATTAGGGTATGTAGTGAACTATTGAGAGGCCAGACCATAGATCTATTGAGGTATTTGAACAGCTAATGAGAGTAGTTTTACAGAGTTTGAATCGGGGCATCAAAAGACATTCTAAATCTTTATGCACTTACAAATATTTACAGACCTTTAAAAGATCAAGTCTGTTATTATCAGTTTCAGTGCTGTATATTGTCAGTATCCACAGTGACCCCAGAGGAGCCTGTGCTGGCAGGAGTAATGCTGTGGTATGTTCAGCTCTGCTGGATCTCCATAGACGGGGGCTGGAATGTCTTGTGGAACAAAGCCTCGGGCTCCCAAGAGCAAAGAATGAAGGGCAGCCTAGTTTGATAACCACATTAAAGCACTACCAACATCTGTTCAAGCCAAAGACAACACCATCTCCAGGAATTAACCTTCTGAACCACTGAATCATTACCCTCAGTAGAGTGAAAGTTGGACAACAAGAGCCTATTTGTCAGGGGTTCCTCAGAGAGATGTGGTAAGCCACATTTTACTGCAAACAGCGTGAGAAGGCCTGTCTTGACTATACATTTTAAACAGAATATATTTGTGTGGGAAGCAAGCCGACAATGAATGTAAATAAACTTTTGATGATACCTTGCAACTTTCAGCATTTATCCCCCTCTGGAACAAATGGACCCTGGCACACTGCCCCAGAGAATAGAATTTCCTGGATTTGTACTTAAGTGTTTCCCACTTATTTTAATGAAGCTTTAGGTATCAATAATGAGAGTATTAACAATGTGCAAGATGCATTTTACATCTGCACTAATAGAAAAAAACCAACCCTTCGTTGAAAGTAATGTAATTCACTATAAGTGTAATATAACTAGTTGGAGGGCCTTTGTGAAGCTGCATCAGATGGAGAGGGAGGCAAAGAGGATGGAAGGGGAAAATCTAATGAAATAAAAATTTTAGAACAGAAGCAAGTATAGAAGGCCTGTCATCAAGCCTTTAGAAGACTCTGGAATTTGTAGGTGTATTTCTTAGAGCGAAGACTGGCTGCAACTTCTACTCTGTAGGTTTTAAGCCTTGTACCACACTAATTGAAAAATCCAGCTGTAGCTGTTTATTTTCTTATTCATTCTTAATTGCAACGAATAGGCTTTTATGCCAAATCTGCCCCAGAAGACTGAGATTAAACTGAGCTTTGTCCTTAGATTAGTGCCTGAAACATAGGTATTTTATTTTACAACAGTTACATAGTACTTACTATGTACTGTTTTCAAAGAAAAATGTTAATATTGTGTGGTGACTGACATCTGTAATTGCTATAAAAATATTACTTTTTTTTTTTTTTTTTTTTGCGGTACGCGGGCCTCTCACTGTTGTGGCCTCTTACGTTGCGGAGCACAAGCTCCGGACACGCAGGCTCAGCGGCCATGGCTCATGGGCCCAGCCGCTCCGCAGCATGTGGGATCTTCCAGGACTGGGGCACAAACCCGTGTCCTGTGCATCGGCAGGTGGACTCTCAACCACTGCGCCACCAGGGAAGCCCTTTTTTTGTTGATTTAATACTATATATGGATAGTCTATATGGCATATATAAAATACATACTAGTATATATATATTGTATATATAAATAAATAAATATATACAAAGTATATAGACTTACTTTATCAAATAAAGCAAGGCAGAGCGGAATGTTAGGGTTGTGGCTTATTCCACTCACCTTCCTAGAAGTCATTAAATCTGTAATTGTGGATGGCTCTAGAGACGTTTGTCCTTATAGGCTGACTTGCTAATGCTTATACAGTGTACCTAGGTAGTAGCATGATATCTTTGAGTGAGTGTGAAATGGCATGAGACTATATTGGGTCTGGACAAAGAAGGCTGCACTGGGAAATACCATCCCTTGTGATCTCCTAAGTGGACCCCATCTTACAAGTTTGGAGGAGTTGTGTTTTAGGTTTAGCCCCTCAACATGATCTGGATTAAAGATTGTAATGTTAGAAAATATACCTAAGCTGTGTGTGTTGGGGGGAGAGTGCTAGAACACAGCAGGTATTTACTGATTGTTTTTGAGTGAGTGAGTGAATGAGATAAAACTTTGGATGTAGGATGCTCTTGACCAGCGGTTCTGCCAACATGGTCCATGGTTTCCAAGACCCTTCAAGGGAGTTTGTGAGGCCAAAACTATTTTTGTAATAACACTAAGACATTACATGCCTTTTTCACTGTGTTGACATTTGCACGGAAGGTGCAGAAGCAAAGGTGGATAACATTTCTGGCATGTTAGCATGGATCAAGGCAGTGGCACCACGCTGTACTAGCAGTCACTGTACACTTCACCGCCAAGCACTCACACACACACACAAAAGCCAGTTTCACTTAAGAACGTCCTTGAAGAAGCAGTTAAAAAATAAACATTAGGGGCTTCCCTGGTGGCGCAGTGGTTGAGAGTCCACCTGCCGATGCAGGGGACACGGGTTTGTGCCCCAATCCGGGAGGATCCACATGCCGCGGAGTGGCTGGGCCCGTGGGCCATGGCCACTGAGCCTGTGCGTCCGGAGCCTGTGCTCCGCAACGGGACAGGGCACAGCAGTGAGACGCCTGCGTACTACAAAAAAACCCACAAAAACACATTAATTTTATTAAATCTTGACTCTTAAGTACTTGTATACATAAACCACTTCTGCCGCACACTTAAGTCCATTGGTTGTCTTGAGGAAAAGAACTTGTGTGATTGTTTGAATTGCATGCTGAACTAGCCACTCTTTTAAAAACGGAAGACCACTGTTTTACTTAAAAAGACAACTGATGAAAAAATTATGGTTATTCAGACTTGGGTATTTCACAGATATTTTCTCAAAAATGAACAAAGTAAGCCTGTCACTACAAGGAAAACAGCTGACAGTATTTGTCACCCATGGTGGAATTTGAGCTTGCAAACAATATTAGAATTTTAGAAAACTTGTGTCCACTGCTGTGAGCTTGGCAGTTTCCCAGTAGTTAAAGAGTTTTATGATGCTACTGGTGATGATATTAACAAATGTGATTTTTTGAATGTTGTATAATTTAAAGTATAAATATTTGGAAGATCTTCACAACTCAGAAATGAGTACTTTTGAAATGATCAATGCATGATATTTTGACATCATGCATGAGTCAAAGATCAATGTAAAACACAAGATAGATCAATGGACTTTGGTGTAACAGAGTATGTAAAGTTCATTGATATTGTTCCAAACTCCACATTGCAGATCACCTTTAAGAAACTATCACTTGCTTGCTGTACAGCAGGAATTAACACAACATTGTAAATCAACTATACTTCAATTAAAAAATAAAAAATTAAATTAAATTAAAAAAAGAAACTATCACTTGCTGAGTTTTGGCTTAATATCAAAGAAGACTATCCACAATTATCTCAAAAGACAAGTAAAATGCTGCTTCTTTTTCCAAAACATGTTTGTGTGAGACTGGATTTTCTTTATATACATAGAATGATAACAACATTTTGCAACAGATTGAAGCCAGAATCAAGTATAACAACAAACTGTTCTGAAAAAGAAAGAAAATAGTCACATAAACAGTAGCATCAATAATAATAAAATACTTAGGAATAAATTTAACCAAGGAGGTGAAAGGTCTGTACACTAAATATTACAAGATATTGATGAAAGAAGTTGAAGAAAACACAAATAAATGAAAAGATATCCTGTGTTCATGGATAGGAAGAATTAATATTGTTAAAATTCCACACTTAGCCAAAGCCATCTACAGATTCAATACAATCACTATCAAAATTCTAATGGCATTTTTCACAGAAATTAGAAAAAAAAATCCTACAATTTATATGGACCACAAGAGACCCTGAATACCCAAGGCATTCCTGAGAGAGAGAAACAAAGCTGGAGGCATCACACGTCCTGATTTCAAACTATATTACAGAGCTATAGTAATCAAAACAGTATGGTACTGGCACAAAAACAGACACATAGACCAATGGAACAGAATAGAGAGCCAGAAATAAACCCACACATAAACGGTCAACTAATATTTTCAAGGGAGCCAAGAATACTCAATGGGGCAAGGATAGTCTCTTCAATAAATGATGCTGGAAAAGCTAGATGTTAACATGCAAAAGAATGAAATTGGACCTCTGTCTTATACCACTCACAAAAATTAACTCAAAATGGATTAAAGACTTAAATGTAAGACCTGAAACTATAAAACTCTTAGAAGAAAACATAGAGGAAAACCTCCTTGACATTGGTCTTGGGAATGATTTTGGGGATATGACACCAAAAGTGCAAGCAACAAAAGCAAAAATCAAGAAGTGGGAGGACATCAAACTAAAAAGCTTCTGTGCAGAAACAGAAACAATAAAAGAAAAGGCAACCTACAGAATGGGAGAAAATATTTGCAAGTCATATATCCAATAAGGGGTTAATATCCAAAATATACAAATAACTCATACAACTTAGCAACAACAGAAAATAACTCAATTAAAAACTGGGCAGAGGAGCTGAATAGACATTTTTCCAGAGAAGAAATACAAATGGCCAACAGGCACATGAAAGGGTGCTCAACATAACTAATCATTAGGGAAATGCAAACCAAAACCACAATGAGATACCACCTCACACTGCTAGAAGGGCTATCATCAAAAAGAACACAAATAACAAATGCTGGTGAGGATGTGGAGAAAAGGGAACCCTCGTGCACTGTTAGTGGGAATGTAAACGGTGCAGCCACTGTGGAGAACAGTATGGAGGTTCCTCAGAAAATTTAAAACTACCATGTGAGCCAGATATCCC
This sequence comes from Monodon monoceros, assembly GCF_005190385.1. NCBI lineage: Eukaryota > Metazoa > Chordata > Mammalia > Artiodactyla > Monodontidae > Monodon > Monodon monoceros. The sequence continues at coordinate 116,951,188 of NW_021703779.1, forward strand.
ACCTCTGGGTATTTATCCAAAGGATATGAAAACACTAATTCAAAAAGATATATGCACCACTATGTTCATTGTGGCATACTTATAATAGCCAAGATATGGAAACAACCTAAGCGCCCATCAACAGATGACTGGATAAAGAAGATGTGATATACACACACACACACACACACAACGGAATACTACTCAGTCATAAAAAGATGAAATCTTGCCATTTGTGACCATATGGATGGACTTAGAGGGTATTTTGCTAAGTGAAATAAGTCAGACAGAGAAAGACAAATACCATATGATTTCACTCCTATGTGGAATATAAAAACCAAACAAACAACACAAAATAAATGAATGAGCCAAACCCAAACAAAAACAAACATGTAGGTACAGAACACAGAGTAGTGGTCACGGGGCGGGAAGGGGTTGTGGAGCAGGGAGGGAGAAGGTGAAATGGGAGAGGAGATCAACTAAATGTTTGGTGGTGAGCTCAGTGTAGGGTATAGAGAAGGGGAAATATAACGTTGTATACAGAAAACTGATATTGTTATTTTAAGTGAATTAATAAATAAATGTATTTTAAATTTCCATTTTAGTTTCTAATATAGTACAAATAGACCCAACCCACACTAACAAAGCCCCTTTGAAATCATCAATATTTGCTCAGAATGTGAAGGAGCCTTGTGAGCAAAAAGTTTAATAACTGCTGCTCTAGTCAGTGGTTCTCAAAGAGTGGTCCCAGGACCATCAGCGTCACCTAGGAACTTGTTAGAAACGTGACTCACTCCAAACCTATTGAATCAGAGCCCCTGGCAGTGGGGCCGAGCATGCTGTGTTTTAACCAGCCCTTCACAGGTTCTGATGCTTGCTAAACTTTAAGAAGTGGCCTTAAAGCTGGACTTCCTCTGCGCCGAATCTCGGCCCCTGCCTACAGATCAGTGTCCATATTTATCTTAAGGTCTGAAGATTGGGAACAGTGGGAAAGCTGACTTTCCAAGCCAAGTGTTGCAAACTAGCATTTGCTTCACTTGTAAACAGGTAGACTTTGCTCCACTCCCCCTTGACTTGCAACATAATCACTTAGGTACGCACCACCAGGGAACTCGCCAGAACACCTAAGTAGTGCCTTGGCGGGGGAGAGCAAAGTGTTGGTGGAGCTTTAAGGAAGTAGCATATACCATTATACATTCTCTCTGGCTCCCACCCCATATGTGTTTCTAGCACAGTTCTTACTTGAGCTCATTTTCAGAAGCCTGAAACCAGAGTAAGTTTTGTAATATTGTTGCCATCATCTCTTGCCCTGCCCTCCCTCCATCCCTGACAACTGGGCACTGCTAGAGCAAAAACCTGAGGGCAACGCCACCCTTTCACATTCTCTGCACTGCCTTACTTTACTCCTTTACTGCCCTGTTGTCAAATTCCCAGGGCCCAGGATTATAGCGTTGAGTCTTCTTGGCTTCTACCTCATCAAGAAGATGCATGGGCGTACTCACCCAGGGTATACCCAGCTACCTAAGCAAGAAAACTCGGTGCCATCCTTGACTCTTTCTTCTCCATCCCCCTCTGTATCCAGCAGTTGCTTATCCTGCTGCCCTCGCACCCATCCACCCTTTCCTCCGTTCTTCTTCCCTCCCTCCCACATGAATTGCCCAGAACTTATTAGAGAGTCAGCCGAGTAGAGAGTAAGAGCATGGCTTTTGGAGTCAGGTTGCCCAGGTTCAAATCCCACCTGTACTAATTTGTTACTGTGTGACTTGGACAAGTTTCTTAGCTTCTCCGTGCCAGAGTTTCTTCAGCTGTAAAATAAGAAGCGTTATGATAATAATGGTACCTACCTTGTAGGGTTGTTAAAGGAATTAAGGAAGACAGTACATAAGATGCTTGGAACAGTGCCTGACATAATTTCATTTATCCAGCACTTCCATGTGCCCTGCGCTGCTCTAGGATATACAGCGGTCAACCAGCGATGCTCGAGTTCAGGCCCAGTGGTCTCTCGTGTATTCTACTGGCATCTTTCTCTTTGCTGGTCTTCCTGTTTGCTCTGGCTCCTTCCATCCCATTCTCCACCCAGCAGACAGAACATCTTTTCCAAACCTCAGTTGGATCATGTTCTCTTGCCTAAAACCCTCCAATGGCCCACCATTGCTTGCAGAATAAAGTTCAGCCTCTTGGCTATCGCTTATCACGGTGGATAGCCTCTTCTTCCTCACTACTTCGTGATTTAGCCTGTAGATGTAGCCCTACCTGTGTGTGCTTACAGGTTCTCTCCCCTGTGTTCCCAAAGCACTGGTCCTCTCCTTGTTAAAGCAACTACCACTTTCATTGTGCTGATCTCTTTACACACCTGTCTCTACTAATGAACTTTGAGATTCTTGTAGGACAAGTACTCTATACTAGTCGCGTTTGTGTTTCTGGTACCCTGTGCAGAAATCAGCAAAGAGAGAAAGGTTCAGAATGTTTGTGGAATGCGTGAATGAATAAACAAAGAAGCAGCTTCTTCAGCCTCCTTCTCATTTGAGTTCTATCCCAGAATTTACATGGCATTTTCTTGTGTGTGGGCTCTCATAGGCCAGCCCAGACACTGGAAGTTATCTCATGCAGGGCTTCTGATCTTGGCTGTGAAGCAGAATCTTCTAGGGAGCTTGTTACTATGCAGACTCTTAGGCCTTCTCCCCTGGGAATGATAATTCATAACAAGGTGATCATTCATAAGTTGTAACAAGTTCCCCCTGGGTCTTTAGGACTCACATATTTTAGTGAGCCCAACTCCCTCCTTGTGTCGATGGGGAAACTAAGGCCTAGAGATTGATTGTCAAGGTCACACAGCTTGTCGGTGGAAGAGCTGGGCTCTGCTCCACCAGTGTCCCTGTCCCCACTTCCCCCAGAGCAACTCCACTTTCGTCTGCTTTATGTATGGGAGTTCAGTGAAAGAGAGGTTTGTTTTGTTTTTAATTGAGAACGAGTACAGGCTTGAAGACCCCTGGACTCTACACACCGCCCTCAGCTGGGGGGCTCCTTACACCCGCCGATGGAAAGGCAGGGTGGTGCAGTAGGCTCTGCGCTGAGCAGGGGCCTGAGGGCCTCTATTCTTCTCTCCTGGCTTTGTCACTGAAAGGATTTGTGATCCAGGCAAGTCACTTCACAGCTTTGGTTCTGAATCTCTTTGGTTGAGGAATGGGCTCAATCAGGTCCACCCTGCTTAATAAGCAGGGCTCCTATTTGACTCACGTGTTTATTTTCTCCAGAGAGCCAAGCACAGCGCCTTGCTTGCAGCAGGAGTACCCATCAGTGTTTAGAGACTGAATGAGTGACAGTGTTTGGGCAACGCGACAGTGTTCTATGAATGTAAGCTGCTATTAATAATAAACTCAAATGCGGGCTGCTCCAGTTGCTTGGCCTTAATAGTAACTTGATTCAAAATGGTTCCTTACAGGACCAAACCACCTTAACAGATCTTTGTTTTCGAACGTAAGAAAAGGACAACTTGCACTGACCAGTCATGTCTACAAGATGTCAAAAGAGCCAGCTAATTTGGTCAATTCAATGTAAAAGCAAGGCCAACAGTATTGGGCATTGTGCTTCAAAGGAAGCTAAGTGGCTCGGAGCCTTTCCATTGCTGCTCATTGGCTTGGCGTTATGTACAACACAGCTATCCTTTCAGTTTCCACAAAATGGCTTATTTTCATTTCTGAAATGGCAGCCACGTGGGAGCCCCCGGTTGCTGTGGAGAAGGCAGGGAGAGGCCCAGCTGCTTGACATCCACTGGGCTCCTGGAGCCCTCTGCTTTGCCTTGGCTGCTGCCGGGAGGCGGGAGTCCAAGGTTTTTACAGTTCCTCTCTCGAATTAGTGCCCGCAGACTCTACAGCTATGAACATGCAATTAGTCTTTGTTTGTGCACAAAAGGGAGCTTGACCCTTGCCCGTCTTTGATTGGCACGTACAACTCTTGTAGCTACTTACCTAAGGCCCTCTCCGAGGAGCGGGCGTCTTGTTCCTGCACCTGCCTTCAGCTTTTCTCTTTTGAGACTCGTTTCCCATAATATTCGGCCCAACTCGCAACAAGGTTGTGAGGATGGAGGCATCATGCAGGCACAGTCAGATTTCCTGTTTTCAGGGAGCTGGGGGAGGGGGTGGGAGGGAGGTTTGAACTGTAATCGGAGTTTTGGATAATTGCTGAGCCCCCAAAACACTTAGCAGGAGCCCAAAGAACTGGTTTTTCTTAATAAGTGAACACTTTGCTTGCTTTCAAAAGCAGACCTCCCATGTCACGGAAAACGAGCTTTATGCACAAAGCTTTACATTTCTTTCCTGGTTCACCTGCTTTCTCATCACCAACATACAAACTTTGTAGCGTTTTTTGAAAGAGCTGCTGTGAAAGACATGCAACTATTGTGGTCAGAAAATTTCTCTCTAAACCATTGCTTTCCAAGATACTAGAAGAGTGTTTATTAGCAGGCCAAATGAGTTAAATACTGTAGTGATGGATTGCATTTTCAAGACATGTTTTCGAGGAGCCTGATTAGTTTTCGAAATGCCCTCCTTTCTTACTATCCGTGCCTCAACGTGCCATGCCATGTGAGAATACACTGCGCAGTGCAGTTGGGGAAAAACTCGAAAACATATCTGGTTTGAACAAAACCATCTCAAACTCCCCAGTCTGCAGGCAATATTTAATCCATGGTTCAAAACAATAATAGTTGCCCGTTTTGGAGTGCCCATTTGGGTTCAGGCATGATGCTTTATACATTTTTTTCTTTTATCGTTCCCAAAACAGCCTTTCACGTTGGGTTTTGCTGTCTCTGTTTTATAGAAAACTGATGTTCAGAGATGTTAAGGGACTTGACCGTGTCTATTCAGTGGCTGAGAGGCAGAGCGGAGAAGTGAAAGCAGGTCTCTGGGTTGTTTTGTTCCTTCATGGCATGCTGCTGAAACCTCTAAAAGAAAACAACCCGAAAGCGCACACGAGAGTTTACACAGCAAGAGATCTGTCTTTCAAAATAATCACCTTGGGTGCCCAGGTGTGCTTTCCAACACTGTGTATAGTTGGCTTTGGGACCCTACTTCAGAGCTGACTCATACACTGCCTCAGCTTGGCATTGCCAAGTTTCATCATGCACTTTTTCACAAGACCTGATTCCCAGTCAACTTTCGGCTGTTTTCAAAAATCACCAACCTCTGACAGCAAGGATTTGCCAAAATTGACGACATTCAGAAGAAAGTGCTTCCGATCTTTGAGATGGTTCTAAAGTAAGTGTTTGTTCCCAAAATGGCTGTGACAACCTGGTTGCCATAGGTTTGTCTGTTTTCAGCCTTCCTCTGAACGTGTGAGCTCTGATGTGCCTTACGGAGGCATGGAATGGTTGACAGGAGTTTGCCCTTTGGCACTACACTCCCTGGCTTTAAATCCTTTCTCTGCCACTTTCTTAGCAGCATACCTTTGGGAAAGTTATTTAACTGCTCTAATCTTGGTCTTCTTGCCTATAAAATGAGGATAATACAGTATCTACCTGAATAGGTTGCTGTTTGCAATGTGCAGCACCCTAGGTACATAGTAAATGCTCAGTGAATGTTAGTTTCCTGTGCTCACCCCTTCTGCTGATAAGTTTGGTAAAGCAAAGTCTTTCTTTTTATAGTCATGCCCCATCTCTTCTGTGATTCATACAAGGTTAGTGCTGGAAGGGCCCTTTAAGATAATCTTTTCCAGGGGTTTTCATACTTCATTTTAACAGCAGAACCTTCTTTTTTTAATCCTCATTTTTTATTTGAAGTATAGTTGATTTACAATGTTGTGTTAATTTCTGCTGTACAGCAAAGTGACTCAGTTATACACATATATACATTCTTTTTATATATATGTATTTTCCATTATGGTTTATCCCAGGATATTCTATATAGTTCCCTGTGCTCTACAGTAGGACCTTGTTGTTTATCCATTCTACATGTAATAGTTTGCATCTACCAACCCCAAACTCCCAGTCCATCCCTCTCCCTGCCCCTCTCCCCCTTGGCAACCACAAGTCTGATCTCTATGTCTGTGAGTCTAACAGCAGAATCTTTGATGCAAAGGAGAACTTAGATGGAACCTCAATAACTACAACAGCCAAGGTGGGGCTCCTGTAGTTGCAGTGGGTGGGTCAGAGCTCCAGCATTTCAGGGTCAGCTTCACCCCTTCAGTCAAACGGTGCTGTCACCACTGAATCCTATTCTCTACTCTTCTAACATGGGTTTCAGAGGAAGGCCTACCTATACTTTAAAGCTCCACTTAAATGCTAAAACATCCACAGTGCCTTGCCAGAAAGAGCCAGCCAGAATGAATCTCTTCTTTTCCAATTCTCCATCGACAATGTGTGTCTCTAGTTAGGAAATTTTGCTTTGTATTAGAGTCATTTTTATCTGTATCTATTCTTTTGAAAAATATATATAGCAACATGTGTCCAACCCTTAGTAAGTGCCGGGAACCATTCCAAGATTTATATAGGTAAACTCATTTAATCCTCTCTATACCTGTTCTTTACACCAAGCTTTTTAGGGACAGGGCTCACGTTTTAATTATCTCTGTGTCCCCTACAGTGGGGGGTTTACACATAGGAAGCCGTCAATTGCTACTTATTGGGTTGTTAAATAAATGGCCAGAGATAAATCCAAATCATATTAAGGTCTAGGAAACCAAGGGAAAGATTCCTAACAAAATGTTTTCTTTGTTTTTTTCAAAGTCGCCCTCTTTAGAGAGTAACTTGAGACACTTCACAAATCCAGACCTCATTGATTTATGTCATCCTGGCATGATGTGCTTGCCTGATTTCTTGAGCAAATATAGCCATTCTAATCCTCCTTTGGCCCTTTCTCCATCATTTGAAGGAAAAGGAGGCAGAAATACCATCTTCCGCACGGTTAATACCTCAAAATATGCAAACAATTTGAAAACCTTCAGATGGGGTACTAAAGCATGCCTACAGTAAAAAGCAGAAGGGATGAATGCTCACAGACATCTGTTTTATAAAGTCAACTGAGAAAACTAACATTAGGAACTTTTATTTAGAATCACAGAAATGTTATCCTTTGTAAAGGGCAATAATTGAGGGGAAATAATCGAAAAAGGCTTTGAAAGCATACTGGGTGAAATTCAAGTGAGAGAAAACAACATAGAGAAGAGCAGAAAAATGTAAGAAATTCAGAACAATCTTTCCTCCGACTTGTAAGAGAGCATTTTCATGTGGAGATGCTTCAGTAGCTAATTACCAAGTGTAGTTAAGATAGAAAGGAGAGAGCGTAATCAGATACCACAGTACTTCAAGGGAGCAATTTGTCTTTGAACAACATGAAAGCATTTTAAGTCTTATGTATTTAACTTTATACATTACGTAAGAGTATGTAAGATGTACATAAAACATTATTTTGTATTCCATAAATATAAGTAAATTAGGATGTGTAGGCTTTTAATTCATACTTTAGTACCTTGCATGTGGTAGTAGTGAAAGATTGATCGTCGGAGATGCAGCTGGTAGTACTTTTGTTGGATTTAAGATATAATGATATCAACATTTGGAGGAGTGAACTGTGCTGTGTTTGTTTCTACAAGGATTACTCCTATTACTTCATTATCGTTAAATATTCAATTTTTAACTGACGATAACAGGGAGAAAAGCAGGGCTCTCATGATGGTTGCAATCCCCCATTACAAGGCCATTGTAGGAATAGTTTTCACATTGTGGATCTGGGATCAGACTTAGGCTGGTGTACCTTTAACTTCGGCCATCATCACGCCAGAGCTTTGAGGCTTTTCAAACTTGTGAAACGACAAGTCTCGAAGTATCAAAGGATGACAAGTCCTGTGCAAGCAGGGGGTTCATGAATCTTTAAGGGAGAGGGCTGACGTGCATGACACTGTGGCACAGACTGAAGCTGCTGATGCTGAGGCGATGACAGCTCAAGGAAGCAGAAACTTTGCTTTGAAGGCAGCGAAAAAGACAAATAGCATGTATGGTTAATGCTTATTCCTGCTAGTGGGAAATACAACATTTAGAGGGAAGAAAAAGCAGCAAACAGTTATCCTTGGATCAAATTTTAAAAGCTATCATCAATTGATCGTTTTTCCACAAAATCATCTCAAGTATTCCTGGGCAAATGTCCCCAGAGAAGCCCTTTTGGGCCTCTGGTTTGTTGTAGCAAACACGAGCAGACATGGTTAAGGCCGGATGAGAGAAAGCTCTGTGACATACTGTACCCAACACTAGATTAAATACTTTTATGGGGTCGGCTTCTGTGTGATTTGTTAAACTTACCTTGTACATGCACTTTAGAAAGCATTTCCTTGTACCAAGATATCATTTGTGCTTTGTGGTTGTTTCTGTAACAAGTTTGCCGCTCTGGCTCCTCTCCAGAAATGTGACTTCCTGATACACCAGTGGACCTCACCTGCAGTGTGGCTACCCCTTGGTGTGTCACAATCAGTTGGGAGTTGGATTGCAAGTAATTTGTTCCTACTAATAAGTAAGGGTCTGAAGCTTGTCAATGATGGCCTGTTTTTTTTTTTTTTTTTTTTTTTTGGCCACACCACGTGGTATGTGGGATCTTAGTTTCCCGACCAGGGATCAAACCCGCACCCCCTGCATTGGAAGCATGTAGTCTTAACCACTGGACCGCCAGGGAAGTCCCAGTGATTTCCTGTTTTTAATAAATTAGACCCGGTTCAAAGTTATCCTTATGAAAATGTTGCTCTCATTCCCTTGCCTTCTGAAATGCTTGCCTGATTGGGAAAGAACATGGTGGGAACTTACATAACCTTGATTAAGCCTCTGGGAGCTGACCCTGTATGTGAGCATCTTCTAACGTGTGTCCCAGTGGATATGAAGCTGAGAATGGCCATGCTTTTCCATTGTTTCTATGAGAAATTCAGATGTGAATTGGAGTCCCCTTCTGGGAACATAACCTCACCCCAGGCCTGCTTAATCATCCACTGTACTGCTTCAACAACTCCTGGAGAAATTAAGCAAGGGCTTACACTAACTATGGCGATTTTTATTTCTTCAAATCTACTTAGAGGGATGAGTATCTAAGGCCATTCATTTGTTCAGTCACTCAGCACACACTTATCGAGTCCTTTTTTGGGTACCAAAGCACTACTTCATAGGAGACAGAGAATTTGCTCCTGGTGTCGCTTAAAAGATAAGCTGGATCATGTTAGTTTGAGAGGAGTGCATAGCATGAGCAGAGGCAATGGGGAAGAAATGGATGGAGTTTTCACAGAAGAAAAACAGTGCAGAGTGTCTGAAGGCCAGGGAATTTGGAGAGGTCTTGGGATGTGTAGCTGGGCAGTTTGGAAGGATCCAGGCAGATGGCTGAGGGACCTAACTCAGCCCCCAATAATTAGAATTTATCAGGGACTGTGTTGCTACTCTCTGTGATTTGCATCAATCTGTCACAGTAAGTACCTGATAAATTCCTGCTGACCATGTGTGAATGTGAGTCTGTCTGTCATGGGGGGAATATTGTCAGCAGCCCTGGTCCAGTTTGCCTCATAGACCTCTGACTCAGGTATGCTGCTATTTTTCTACACTAAAAAAATGGACATATAAAAGGCGCAGACGTACAGAATGGACTTGAGGACACGGGGAGGGGGAAGGGTAAGCTGGCATGAAGTGAGAGAGTGGCATGGACTAATATATACTACCAAATGTAAAATAGATAGCTAGTGGGAAGCAGCCACATAGCACAGGGAGATCAGCTCGTTGCTTTGTGACCACCTAGAGGTGTGGGATAGGGAGGGTGGGTGGGAGGGAGACACAAGAGGGAGGGGATATGGGGATATATGTATACGTATAGCTGATTCACTTTGCTTTACAGCAGAAACTAACACAACACTGTAAAACAATTATACTCCAATAAAGATGTTAAAAAAAGAATAGATTGACCATTCACATAATAAAGGGTTTCAAAACCATACTTTACTAAATTAAAAATTATAATTTGCAAAAAAAAATGGACATATAACTCACACACCATAAAATCCACTCATTTAAAGAATGCAGTTCAGTGGTTTTCAGTATACTCACAAAGTTGTGCAACCCTCAGCACAGTCTGTTTCCAGGACCTTTTCATCAATCCAAAAATAAACCCTGCTCTCATTATCCATCATTCTCCCCTTCCCTTTCCCCCTGGCCCCTAGGCGACCACTCATCTACTTTGTTTCTTTAGATTATCTGAATAAATATTCTAAGTATTTCATATAAATGGAATCATACAATATAGAACCTTTCTGTCTTACTTCTTTGACTTTGCATAATGTTCTCAAGGTTCATCTGTGTAGAGGCATGTGTCAGTACTTCACTCCTTTTTTGGGCAGAATACTATTCCATTGTATGGATATAACACATTCTGTTTATCTGTTCATCAGTTGGTGACCATTTGGGTTCTTTCCACATTTTGGCTATCATGAATAATGCTGCTGTGAACATTCACGTACAAGTTTGTGTGTGGACATATGTTGTCATTTCTCTTGAGTATATATTTAGGGGTGGAATCGCTGGGTTATATGGTAAGTCTATGTTTAACTTCTCGAGGCATTGCCAAGCTTTTGCAAAGTGGAAGCACCACGTTACAGTCCCACCAGAAATGTATGGCAGTTCCCATTTGTCCACGTCCTCAGCAACACATGTAATTATCTGTCTTTTTGATTATAGCCTTCCTAATATGTGTGAAATAGTATGTCATTGTGGTTTGGATTGGCATTTTCCGAATGACTAATGATGTCGAACATCTCCACGTACTTATTGGCCATTTATTTATCTTCTTTGAGAAAACGTCTGATCAGATTTTTTGCCCATTTTTCAGTAGCGTTATTTGTCTTTTTGAGTTATAAGAATTCTTTATACATTCTGTATACTATATCCTTATTAGACATATGATTTGTAAGTATTTTTTCCCCATTCTGTGGTTTGTCTTTTCAGTTTCTTGATGGTATTCTTAGAAGCACAAAAGATTTTAAAATTTGACAAGGTCCAATTTATCTCATTTTTTCTTTTGTTGCTGGGGGGGACAGTACTGTTTTAAATGAAAGAAGAGTCCATGGAAATGGCCACTGGCCAGTGGGGTTTGCTAGGGGTTAACATGTGGCTGGAATCCTAAAGCTGGAAAGACTGAATTATCTTTAATCCTATTACTGGATTTAGATAACGTTTTAGAATTAGATAATCATTATCTAGTTGCCAACAATTCTGTTGTTAACATGGTAGAGATAGGGGCCTGGAAGAGAATGAAAAGACTGTCACCTCTGGGTCTCCGTTTTCAGTGCCCTCAGATGGCAGAGTAAGAGTAGAAAACCGATGGCTGGACAAGAGCAAGGGCATTTTGCTGCACTTAAAATCAGCTTTGAACTCAAGGGTTGATTTCTAGCTCACTATTTAAGCCTTTGGCCTTGATTTGAATCAAATTTGCATTTGAAAATAAAGACGGCCTCCCTTTGTAGAATTCTAACACACATTTTAAATTCTGAAAGTGGTTAAAAATTGAACACAGTTAAAGAAGCAAGAGAAAGCTGTTGGCAACTCTAGCTTGGGATCCTGCTGTATATAAAATGGTGAAGGTTTTAAGGCAAGTTCATGGATGTGCTGAGTAGATCTTTGCTAATTTCTGCAATTTGCTCCTGAGAATCTCTCTGCCTCTAAGCACTTTACTCAGAGAATCTTCAGCTCTAAGAATCGGAAGGAATCTTAAAAGTCACCTAATCCCGATCCCCACTCCGTTTTCAAATCTGCTCGCCAATGAGTGGAATGTGGCAGGGGAAAATGCCAGGAAGAACTGTGACGGGACAGGCGGCTTAAGGATGTTATGCCCGCTTCAGGAAGGACAGAGGCTGAAGGAAGCGAAAGAAATCAAGTGCGACAGGAGGTTGAGCGAGAATGAAATCAATCCTGTTTGCAAAGTCTAAGGGAGAAGGCCAGCTTTTGAGATTGAGTTGTGTAAAAAGGGGTTATTTTTCCAAATTCCTGCCAGCTACACTTCATCATTTCCCTCTCTGGGGTCCAGTCCTGTTTTATGAACTCTATTCTAGCACTGGTCACTGTTATCTTTGGATATATGTCCTTTTTTTTTTAACATCTTTATTGGAGTATAATTGCTTTACAATGGTGTGTTAGTTGCTGCTTTATAACAAAGTGAATCAACTATACATATACATATATCCCCGTATCTCCTCCCTCTTGCATCTCCCTCCCACCCTCCCTATCCCACCCCTCTAGGTGGTCACAAAGCACCTAGCCGATCTCCCTGTGCTATGTGGCTGCTTCCCACTAGGTATCTACCTTACGTTTGGTAGTGTATATATGTCCATGCCTCTCTCTCGCTTTGTCACAGCTTACCCTTCCCCCTCCCCATATCCTCAAGTCCATTCTCTAGTAGGTCTGTGTCTTTATTCCTGTCTTACCCCTAGGTTCTTCATGACATTTTTTCCCTTAAATTCCATATATATGTGTTAGCATACGGTATTTGTCTTTCTCTTTCTGACTTACTTCACTCTGTATGACAGACTCTGGGTCCATCTGCCTCACTAGAAATAACTCAATTTCATTTCTTTTTATGTCTGAGTAATATTCCATTGTATATATGTGCCACATCTTCTTTATCCATTCATCCGATGATGGACACTTAGGTTGCTTCCATGTCCTGGTTATTGTAAATAGTGCTGCAGTGAGCATTGTGGTACATGACTCTTTTTGAATTACAGTTTTCTCAGGATATATGCCTAGGAGTGGGATTGCTGGGTCATATGGTAGTTCTATTTTTAGTTTTTTAAGGAACCTCCATACTGTTCTCCATAGTGGCTGTATCAATTTACATTCCCACCAACAGTGTAGGAGGTTTCCGTTTTCTCCACACCCTCTCCGGCATTTATTGTTTGTAGACTTTTTGATGATGGCCATTCTGACCGGTGTGAGGTGATAACTTATTGTAGTTTTGATTTGCATTTCTCTAATGATTAGAGATGTTGAGCATCCTTCCGTGTGTTTGTTGGCAATCTGTATATCTTCTTTGGACGAACATATGTCCTTTTAGACCAGGAACTCCTGGAGAAAAAAAACCACGGCCTCACTTATCTGTGTAGCCTTTCCAGTCCCTGACATTTAGGGACTTAGCTGATAATATTGTCACACAGCTACAAATAGGGGCTTTAGCATCAGTAAGGCTGACTCTTGGCTTCAATAGCTCCATATTGGAAATCTCTCCCTGGCTTTGACTGTCTCTGTGACCTTGGGCAAGTCACTTAACCTGAGTCTTAGCGACCTCATATGTAAGAGGAAGAATAAGGAAGAGTTGTAAGGATGAGAGCTGAACAAGAGTTCTTGGCACTTGGCAAATGATTGCTACTGAGATTCGGATTAGCAGACCTCAGGAATGCTTGCTGGGATAATTTGCAAGGGGCAGGTGGAAGAGCTCCAGACCCACGAGGCACTACTCCAGCTGGCTGCCGGGAGTGCCGAAGCCATCCTTAATTCTTGAGCCTCAGAGTGGTGACTTCCCGACTCGAGTCAACTGAGCTACCCAAGTTCAGCTAACTTAATACCATGTAGCTCTGTTGTTCAGTAGACCTCTTTGGTTTGGTTCACCTGTAATCCAGGGTAACAGGTTAGGTTTCACCGGTGCTGTACCCCAGCTGCTGCTGGGGGAGGTGAGAGGTGGAGCTCATCCTAAGGAGCCAGGAAGCAAACCTGTACTCCCCTTTCCCTTCCAGGGCCGGACTACGGATAACCTTTACCTTTGGGGTCCTTGGGTAGTTTTCCCCAGACAGAATGGCAGGCCGCATTGTTATTTATTTATTTTAACAAACTAGTTCACTTCTTTTAATTAATTCATTCTCACCACAGCGCCCTTAAAGTCAGGGCATGATCTCTAGTCTATACATGAGGAAGCCCCCTGGCATATGTTAGTACGTGGTCCGAGGTAAGAGGCAGAGCAGTGCTTTGACTCCAGGGCTCTGGCTCCAAGGGCGATGGTCTTCCACAGGACCATAGCGGCCTGCAGAGTATACACTTCAGTAATATTCCTGTAACAGAAAGGATGTTCCATGTAGAAATGCCATGGGGGACAAGGCATGCACTGGAGGGCAGTCCCTTGGGTCTTGCCTCAGTCAGTCATCCTCAGTGGTGTTCAGGTTTTATCCAGGCAACCTGAGAGGAGCTACGGGCCACAGAGGGTGGGTCCAGAACAGGTAGAGCTCTGTGTGCACATCCTCCACTGCAACGGAGCAGCAGTGCCTTCATCCAGCGTAAGATGCCATTTGAAGAAGGGGTACTGCTGCCTTTAAGGACATTTGTTTGAGGGCTTCCCTGGTGGTGCAGTGGTTGGGAGTCCGCCTACCGATGCAGGGGACACGGGTTCATGCCCCGGTCCGGGAAGATCCCACATACCGCGGAGCGGCTGGGCCCGTGAGCCACGGCCGCTGAGCCTGCGTGTCCGGAGCCTGTGCTCCGCAGCGGGTGAGGCCACAACAGTGAGAGGCCCGCGTACCGCAAAAAAAAAAAAGACATTTGTTTGTACAAAGATTCTTCATAGGCTGCATTGTTATTGGTAATCATAATCATGATTGTGATTGCTGTCATGAATCATTTCTTCCTCAAGTGTATCTGGGTGTACTCTCTGCTAGGTGTCAGGGGGAGAGGGATGAAGGTGATACAGTTTTGTCCCAGAAGAGCACACAGTCTAGTGTAGACCAGGGGTTACAAGAGTGTGGTGGGTGCCATTCTCATACTGGAGACTTTTCAGAAACTTCCTGGAAGACATGCTTCCTGATCTGAGTCTTGAAAGAGAAACCAAGTTATTAGACAAAACCAAAAATGGGATTTCAGTCCAATTAAAGGGAAAAGGATGTGCAAAGGCAAGGAGGTGAGAGATGAGTTCGACTGCAGTGTAGGATGTGAGGAGGGGAGCAGAGTGAGACAATAATAATATTAATATATAATATATTATATAATAATATTAATATATTATAAACATGACAGGTAATAACATAGCACTTACCTTGTGTCAGACACTGTGTTCACTATTTAACAGTTGATAGCACATTTAAATGTTAAAGCAAGAAAGCTAATAGTTTTAACAGCTAAAATATAACGAGTACACTTCATACACCGGGTACTAGACTGAGTGGTTTTTGTGCATGATCTAACTTAATCTTCATTATTAACCCCAATATACAGATCCGGCAACTGAGCTTCAGAGAGATTTAAGTCATTGGCCCCAGGTCACACAGGTGGTAAATGGCCAAGCTGGGATTTGAACCAGCGAACTGTCGGATTCTTGGTCCTTAGGCTACAGAGAGGCAGCTATTTCCTCTCAGTGCCTGTTGGGCAGATGCCACTCTGGTGAAAAATGATCCCACAGGGGACTTTCCTGGTGGTCCAGTGGTTAGGACTCCAACCTTCCACTGCAGGGGGCATGGGTTCGATCCCTGGTCGGGGAATTAAGATTCTGCATGCTGCAGTGCGGCTAAAAAAAGAAAAAGAACCTTAAAGAAAAATAAAGAGTCCCACATTAGGCAATACTGCCTGGACGCTAATTCAGCCTCCTGGAATTCTTTCTGGAGTTAAGGCAGGTTATAATAAAATAATGCATACCCAAATGGACCTTGAAGCCAGCAGGGAGGTGACAACTGGTTACTCCTGAAGAAAAGTCTTTCTGCTCAGGAGTTAAGAGAGTTCCGAAAATGGTATTAGGCAGAGTCTCTGCATTCATGAGAAACTCCAGGTCCTGCAAGGTCTTTTTAGAAACACTAAAGTCCTGTCTAGCCAGAGTAAACAGAATATCTCAAATTGGGTTCCAACGCCAGTGGTGAGCTCTTTGTACAAAAGGGCTCGATCTTCCTTGTAGGCCATCAAAAGCCAATTTCCTTCCTGGCAGAGCTTGCCCTGCTTAACCCAGGTGGCATCCAGCTGCACTCCCCTAGGACTTGTGAGACCACCTCTGGGACTCTGATTGTAGCTTGGGCTTCGCCTCTATTTGCTTTTACACCTGGGTTCTGGCCCTGGCTCTTGCGCTGATTAGCTGTGTGACTATGGGCACGTCCCTTCACCTCTCTGAATTTTCCTCATCTGTCATGTGGAGCCGTGGCTACTCACCTTGCCTACCTCACTGGATTGTGGTGGATAGAATGACGGTATGTGCAGGTTGGGGCCTTGAGAATGCAAAACCATGAAATAAACATAAGGGGTGATTCTTATTCTCTGTCCACGTGGCTCGTCTCCTGCACAGACTTCTTTAAATTAACTAAGGACAAGAGTGCAACCTTCTCCTTACTTTTGGGAACTTAAGAAAATGAGTCTGTTCGTCCTGATGAGTGTTTGCCCAGAGGCCATCTTGGTACTTCTGGCCTGGGCAGCTGCTTATTTCTTTCATATTATTATGATTTCATGCTGTAGAGTCGCTGAAGAGTGCTTCACCCCCCTCCTCCTTTGGAAAATAGTGGCTCTTGGTTGTCTTCAGAGCTCTTGAATAGTCGCGAAAGTCCCAAGCAGGCCGGAGCATACTCCTTTCACTTGCGCGGTGAGCACGCAGTAATTAGTTGGCCAGGGACGGGTGGGGAAGAGGGCTTTGTAAACTGAGGACAAGTGAGCGAGTCATGGTACACAGGCTGACCCCCTCACCTGGGCAGCCTCTGAGGACACCTGCTTCAGATCATTAAGGCCCCATTGACACAGTCTGACTGCCTCCGCCCGTGGGGGGAACAAAGCCGAGCATTTACTGGCTGGAGTGCAGAGATGAATAGAATGAGGCTCTTCGGCCAGGCCTGGCCCAGACAGCTGCTCATGCAAAGGGGTTTCAAATGAACGTGTTTCTATTTAGAGCGTGTATGTTTTGATTGAATTTGAAGAAAAGCATGAGGTGGCTCCCCCTTTGGAAAACAAACTAATTATATACTCCCGTGGTGTCTAGTGGTCGGAAGCCGGACATGTCCACAACAATACTTCATGGAAAGAATTTTCTTCCCTGTTGTACATGAGACTTATCTGTAGGACCACAGCTGGCGCTTTTTCAAAATCACATGGCTCGTGGCTTAAAAGGACCCTTTAGGGAAACGTTGAGTGCAGTAAATATTCTTTTTTTAATTGGGAATTACCACCCTGTAATTTTTGTGTTCTCTTAATTTGGTTTGGCACATACTGGGTTTTCCCTGGAGTTGGGATACAGGGTCTAGTAAGGTGATTTTTCCTTCTGTGTGCAGCTGAAAAAGTTCCACGGAGGCCAGAGCTGGTGGACCAAGTGACACCCAGAGCCGTTATTGGACTGAACCATTTGCATTTCCATTCAGGTCATGCTGTCTCGGCCAAGCTGTTGACTTAGCGCTGTTTTGACTTGGGTGGCTTTGACTCTTCCATTCAGGCTTTAGAAACATCATTGAGTTAACAGGCCACACACCAATTCACCCTTCTCCCTCCCTACTCTTCAACCCCTTTGTATTAGATAAGGAGGCCTTTCCCTGCTACAAAAAGGTAGCAGGCCTGAGTTTCCATGAGCTCTGTGCCCCTTCTACCACCCCCAATTTAGTCTTTGTGCAAGGCTGCTTTTGTTTCCCTCCAAGAATTAAAAGTTAATTGATACCTCAAATGGATGTTGGTCACAAAGCATTTCACCATCCAATGCAGTCCTGCATCCCATTAGATTAACCCTCTTCTGCAGTTCATTGTAAATAAACATCCCACAACAAAAAAAGCTTACCTATCTGAATTCATTTGGGTTCTGCAGTGGGGCTAAAATTCTATGACATTGTCACTGGGTTAATTAATTTAGATTAATGACTCTTGGAGTTCTGTTTCCCTTTGCCTTCCCTATTTGTCACAGACTGCTGAACAAGTATTTCCAAATGTCTGAATTTATCAGGTTATCCAGAGCTCTTCCAGAGATGGGTAGTCATCTCAACCTTGGGCCTCTTATGGCAATACTGCAAGTCCTCCTAAGTGAATCAAAATGTTGGATCCTGATGTGGTAATCCAATATAGACGGACTGTATATTCCTAGTGTTCTCTGATAAGAGTTTATTTTCAGAGAAGAGAAATATGTGAATTTTTTCCCAAACATGGAGGAAAAAATTTCTCTAGGGTCAACTGAAAGCACAGTGGAATGCACCCAATTAAGTTAAGAAGTAAAGAAATAAAGAGCACACTCATGTTAGACTTCTGCTGTTATTCCAAGGTACACAAGGGCACACACCAATGATCTGACATCAATAAGATGTTCTGGAATTTTGAGGCTTAGAGCTGACTAAGTTGTCTTCCTGCTAAACAAACTTCCCCCATTAGCTAGTTTCTGTTAACTCTCAGCTAAGGCTCCACAAATAGAATCATTTTTGTTGCCATTAGAAGCATGGGTTTTCTTTTTCCTGTAAGTTAAGCTAATTAATTCAGTAACGTGGTAGAAGGGCTTGGTGGATATTTAATATCTACTTAATCAGGGTTCCTATTTCTATTTCAGATGGTCCCACCTGTCACATAATGCTTCCCACACCTCTTGGAATATCAAAATGAAACCATGACTTCTCCAAAGAAGATATACAAATGGCCAATAAGCACATGAAAAGATGCTCAACATTGTTAGTCATAAGGGAAGTGCAAATCAAAACCACAATGAGAGATTACCTTACACCCACTAGAGTGGATATAATCGAAAAGTCAGGCAGAGGCAAGTGCTGGCCAGGGTGTGGAGAAATTGCTGGTGGGAATGTAAAACGGTGTAGCCACTTTGGAAAACAATCTGACAGTTCTTCAAAATGTTAAACATAGTGTTACTATAGGACCCAGAAATTCCATATACCCGAGAAAACTGAACACATATGTCTACACAAAAACTTGCACTTGAACGTTCTAGCAGCATTATTCATGATAGCCAAAAAGTGGGAACAACCCAAATGTCCATCAGTGGATGAATGGATAAACAAAATATGGTATATCTTAGAATATTACTCAACCATAAAAGGGAATGAAGTGCTGACACATGCTATAAAATGGATGAACCTTGAAAACATTGTGCTAAAGTTAAAGAAAGCCAGACACAAAAGGGCACAGATTGTAGGATTCCATTTATATGAAATGTCCATAAATATGCAAGTCTGTAAAGACAGAAAGTAGATTAGTGTTTGCCAGGGGCTGAGGGGAGGGAAAATTGTGTGTGGGGGGGATGATGGCTAAGGCACGTGGAGTTTGTTTTGGGGGGCTAATGAAAACATTCTAAAATTGATTGTGGTGTTGGATACACAACTCTGTAAATGTACTAAAAGCCGTTGAATTGTACACTTTATTTTTAAAATATTTATTTAGGCTGTGCCGCGTCTTAGTTGCGGCACGTGGGATCTTCGTTGCGGCATGCGAACTCGTAGCTGCGGCATGCATGTGGGATCTAGTTCCCCGACCAGGGATCGAACCCGGGCCCCCTGCATTGGGAGCGTGGGTTCTTACCCACTGGGCCACCAGGGAAGTCCCTGAATTTTACACTTTAAATGGGCAGGTTGTATGGTATGTGAATTATATCTCAAAAAAGCTGTTAACATTTTGAAATCATGATTTTGGGTGTAGAGAAGCAACCTTTGGGCATAGAGAACCATATTCAAGCCCTTAAGAAAAGCTAAATTAAGCCAAAAGCAAGACAACCATATATGGTTTTCCTTGAAATGGGTACTCAAGGGCTGAAGCATGTTTGCGTGGTTCAGCAGTTTGGGTACTTTCCTTTAGTCTGTACTCAGATGAAAACAAACCCTATTAGTTTGAAACCCTATTAGAAAGCCCCTATTAGTTTTCTAAGCTATACATAAAATAAGATTTGTGATGCTGTTGAATTCGAGTTTGTATTTTTCAGCTTCCCAGTTTATTGGTTCAAGTGATGGTTGCAGGACAAGTTGGTGGGTTGAACTTTTCAGCCTTTATGACATTTCCCCTGAATTGCAGTCAGGTTTGTCAAAACTCTAAGCTGGCAATGAGAGACACTAAGACTTGCATACCAAGATATTTAATTGTAAAACAAATGAATATTTCCTTCTGAAAGGAGAATAATCACCTGCACTTGTATATCTGAAGATTTAAGCTATTTGGCAATATCATGCCCTTTTTCCCTATAGCACCAGCCTCTCCTTGCTCAGAAAAATGAGCAGTCCTGTCACCTTGATACAGAAACTGAAGGGAGAGGTGTACCCAGCCCATCCGTTACTTCCTGATAATAATAGTGTCTTATGTTTTGGAGTTCTACATGCACGATGTACTAAACTAAATGACTTACACAAGTCATTGTTTAATCTTCACAATCCTATAAGGTAGATTTTATTATCTTCACTTTACAGACGGTGAAACTGAAGCACAGGACTAAAGCACATAAGGTCACACATCCACCTGAGATTTGATCCCAAGTCTATATGATGCCAAAGTCCTGCCCTTGACCGCAACAGTGTTATCATGCTCCTTAGCCTTTCAGACTAATTAATTCTTTTTGTTTTATTTTTGTTTTTGGATTCAGTGGGTCCCTATGGCTCACCTGGGGGTATTTTTGTTCCTCAGGAGATATTTGGAAATTTCTGGAGACAATTTTGGTGGTCATGACTGGGGGAGAGGGCGGGGAGTGCTACTGGCATCTAGTGGGTAGATGTCAGGGATGCTGCTGACAGAAGGAGAAATCAGCGATACTGGTCCTGCCTTTACTAAATTTTCATATTTTGTTCATTATGGGTTTTTGGCATTAATTTTAATTTTTAAAATATATTAAAATATTATTTATCTTCATTACTGAATATTTTTGGTGTCCCCTTAAATTTTGTGCCCAAGGCAGGTGCTTCGCTCACTTCATTCGCCTCACCCTAGTCCTGGCCCTGCTGCTGAACATCCTACAATTCATAGGACAGCCCCAGAAACCAAGAATTATCCGGTCCCAAATGTCAATCTTGCCGAGGTTAAGAAACATTGACTTGAAGTACTGGAGGAATTTTCCCCATGGAAGGGTAAAGGGAGAATAAAATGGAAGCACAATAGGGTGAGTCATAACAATAGCCACCGTTTACTAAACTGGTACTCTAGGTGATGCTGCACATGTGTTATCTCACACAGGTGTTGATCTGTCTTTTGCCAAACCCACCCCAGGAGCCACTAGGCTGCCCTGCACTCCATCATCCGAGCCATCTTCTAGCCATTAGTTAGGTCACTGAACTGCACTTTCATAGGGTCACAGAAAACAGCGTACAGTATTGCTCCGACTACCCATGTAGAATGGGTTTCGTTTCCTCCAACATCGAAACTATGTTTCATAACACAGCATTATAAATCAACTATACTCCAATAAAAATTTTTTAAAAAACTATGTTTCACATTTTCTCCTAATAAATTCGGGAGCCATTTTGCTAAATGTTGTCACTGATGTAACTTTGGGAGCTGCCAGAAGACACAACCAGTTTTTGCAATCCAAGTGCTCCAGAGTATCTTTCCAGATATAATTTAGTAATTTGATAAGGAGTATTAACTTAGTTTTAAACCACAAAGACATTCTTAGCAAACGCTCCCTGTAATTGTTTTATTCTAATCTGAATGGTAAACAATGAGGTAGTGTGGAAAGCTGGGGGGGGCTTCAAGGGCAGACAGAACTAAGTTCAAATTCCTCCTCCACTATTTAGTACATATATGACCTTGGGCAAATTAGCCTCTCCAGGCCTCAGTTTTCAAGGCTGGCAATAATAGTAACACCTAGCTGGTTGAGGCGTTAGTGTGAGAATGAAATCTGATAGGTTATACAATATAACACTCAATGAACGTTAGTTCTATTCCTTCCCTTGAAAAGTGTATCAGGACAAATGAATTTTATTCAAAGGAAAGGCTTTATAGTTCCAATTTTTTACAAATCTAAAACTTACTTCTCTTTGGACAAAATAAGCTAGATTTCATCATCTTTAGCTGAAAATAGTGGGAAGAACAGTAAAACGTGTGGAACTTGAAATGTTCTTAGAAGTTTTCACTATGAAAATCCACTAGAACATCTTCCTTACCACCCTCCCCATCACTTTAAGGCTAGCAAGCTGTTAATTTATTTCTCCAATTTTTCCTGAAGCCGATCTTTACCTTATTCCTAAAGCCATCTGGGCTGGTTTAGCTCAGTCAGAACCCAGAGCTAATGAGGCCAAGGTCAGGGCTGGATCCCCATGGGGAGCAGTTAGCTTTGCCCCCTTCTTTGGCCCTACCCTGCTTTTCTAACCCTACCAGCTGGTTTCCCACCATGTGTTTGCTCCAAGGGGCGGGGGTGGGGTGAGAAGGAGAGGGAGCTACGGAACTTCACTACCAGCAACACGGCTGAAAGCCTGAGTCTTTGGATGCAAAGAGCTGCCCGTGAAAGCCAAGCCCCATCCCACTGGGCCCTGAGGACAGATGACTAGCACTGATGGCCATGTAAATGTGCTGACCACAGTGCAGTTTATAATTACTTTCTTTCTAGTTTATCCCCTCGTCCTGAGTGACTGCCCCCATCAGACAGTGGCAGCAACTTCTTGATGCTCTAACATGGTCCTTGGTCACTTGAAGCCACATAACTGATGCCTTCTATTGTCAGCAGTGCCAAGGCAGGAACCTTCTGCAAAGCTTGCAGCCAAGGTTAAACATTGGGAGAAGGCTCTTGTTAGTAGCATCCCATTACTGTTGCTATGATACATTTGGCTCATTGACTACAAGGCATGAACAAAAAGTCCTCATGATCCAAGGCGGAGACAGTTTTTCCTGTGGCTTTTGACATACTTACGTTGCATGTGTGTCTCTAAAAGGGCATTTGCTAACCCATTACACCTGTGTCACAGAGCAGCACATGCTTTACCATTCTGGTTGTAAACAAAAATTCTCAGCCAAAGTCCCCAAAGAAGAGACAGTTTCTTTTGGGATTTCTTACCTATTTCCTTCATTAGTATCAAAGCAGGAATGAAACCGGCTTAAATTTTTTCAAAATTTGCATCTAAATTGTGCTCAAACATTGTCTTCAGTGTGTTCAGGATATGGACCTTCTGCTTTTTCGGAGGCAGTTTATGATTTCAAGGTATTTCTGGCAGCAACATATGTAAAAAAAGAGAAACTACATTTTGTATGAATAAAATTATACACAGCTCAGGCTAAAGAAGTGTCAGAGGGAAGGACTAAGAACATTTTTAGGCATAACTCTTTATTATGGAAAATTTCCAACATGTAAAAAACAGATTAATACAACGAACCCGCAGGTACCAATCACCCAGTTTTCATGACCATGGCTGTTTCATCTCTACCCTAACTCGCCCCCTTCCCTATTATTTTGAAGCAAACCCAAGTTACCATATTTCATCCATAAATACTTCGGTAGATAAGGACTAAAGAACATGCATAAAGAACACATCAATTTCAAGAACATTTTAAGTAGATTTGGAAAATGGAAGAAAATCCTGTGGTGGGAGAAAATATCCTGAGTAGTGTTGACTGTTCTGGTATCACATTTTTTACATCACAGACTTTTAAAACCTGAACAATTGATTGGAGGGACCTGAAAGGAACAGGATGTTTGGGAGTCCTCAGTGGACTGTCACTAGATGAGGCAAAGATACTGATACCCAGGTGGGTATTCCAGAAGAAGTCTGCTACCAAGCTGTCCTGCAGAAAGTCAGAAAGAAGAGTTGGATCAGTGATAAGAAGAGCAGCTCATCAAGAGGAGTGTACCAAGTGAGATTTGTACACATTGCTCTTATTTCTTTTAAAAGTTGCCCCCAAATCATCATAACAGTCATTAACATTTATTGAACACTTACTGTATACCATGTGCAGTTCATGGATTACCTCCTGTAATCCTCAATATCTGTGATATATACTGTTCTTATCCCCATTTTATAGATGAGGAAACTGAGACCTAGAGAGGCCTGAGGGCACAGCTGTGATTCGAATGCAATCAGTCTGACACCAGTGCCATTGTTTGTAACTACCATGCAGCTGTGCCTTTCATCTAGCTTTGAAAATAGTAGGTTAATGGTTAAATGTAGCTGTTCTAATACTTTTATTTTTGACCAATAAGATTTAGAAAATGTATAGTCATAAATTCATGGATACTGAGCCTTATCTGAATCTCAGCTAAAGTTCATGCCTGGCGATTTGGAACATATGCCTCCATTCATTCATCACACATTATATGAGCACCTACCACTAAAGTATATGCCAGACATTGTGTGTGCCAGGATCATTGCTGCCTAGGTGGACCCTTGAGTGCAAACTCTTTTTGCTTTAAAGTGAGTGTATCTCTTTAAAAACTGAAGAATGCCAAAATTAAAGTTTGAAAGTGCAGTCATTTGGACTCTTAGCTGTAAGGACTAGAGACCTACTTTAGCTGGTCTAGGCAAAAAGGAGGAATTTATTCTACAGGCCCCCAGGGTTCTCAAGGAGCCCAGGGATAAGAATGCAGACAGGCTTCAGGAATGACCTGGGACCAGACACTGGGTTAGTAGCCAGGACTTTTCTTTCACTCCTTCTCACCTCTGCCTCTCTTTTCATGTCAGCTTGAATCTTTCTTTCTCTGCTCCCTGGTCTGCTGACAGTAGACGGCTATCCCTACCACCTGCATTCATACTATAGGCCCAGCTACCCAGCGTGAGACCAAGTTTCTCTTAGTCTCAATTCCAAATTCATGGATGGCTGCTCAGCCCTGGACCAGTCACCTGTGGTCAAGGAGGGGGTCATGTTGTACCAACTCGGCTGCCAGTAGCCAACCCTATAACCATGAGGATTGAGGAAGGAGGGGCTGTATCCAGGGAAGGAAGACAGAGGGGAGGCCAGTAGGATGATCTAATAGGCTTTCAATAAAGAAAGGGATAACAAATACTGTAGAAGTTTCTTTTTTTTAATTTTTCTTTTTAAATATTTTTTTCTTGTTTTAATTGAAGTATAGTTGATTTACAATGTTTCATGTGTACAGCAAAATAATTGCATATATATATATTCTTTTCAGATTCTTTTCCATTATAGGTTATTACAAGATACTGAATATAGTCCCCTGTGCTATACAGTAGGTCCTTGTTGTTTATCTGTTTTACATATAGTAGTATATATATGTTAATCCCATACTCCTAATTTAATCCCTCCTCCCACTTTCCCTTTTGGGAACCGTAGGTTTGTTTTCTATGTCTGTGAATCTCTTTCTGTTTTGTAAATAAGTTCATTTGTATCCTTTTTTTTAGGTTACACATATAAGTGATATTATATGATATTTGTCTTTGTCTAACTTACTTCACTTAGTATGATAATCTCCAGGTTCATCCATGTTGCTGCAAATGGCATTATTTTGTTCTCTTTTATGGCTGAGTAATATTCCATTGTATATATACACCACACCTTCTTTATCCATTCCTCTGTCGATGGACATTTAGGTTGCCTCCATGTCCTGGCTATTGGAAATAGTGCTGCAGTGAACATTGGGGTGCGTGTATCTTTTCGAATTAGAGTTTTCATATTCCCGGATATAGGCCCAGGAGGGGATTGCTGCATCGTATGGTGGTTCTAGTCTTATTTTTTTGTGAGGAACCTCCGTACTGTCTTCCACA
Organism: Monodon monoceros; assembly: GCF_005190385.1. Lineage (NCBI taxonomy): Eukaryota > Metazoa > Chordata > Mammalia > Artiodactyla > Monodontidae > Monodon > Monodon monoceros. Next base: position 116,976,721 of record NW_021703779.1, read on the forward strand.
GTGGCTGCACCAATTTACGTTCCCACCAACAGTGTAGAAGGGTTCCCTTTTTCTCCACACCCTCAAGTTTCTTACTCTTCTTTCTGGGATGAAAATTAAGAAGCCAAATCAGATATTACTCAAATATCTGCCATTTGTCCACAGGCATAATCGTGGCAATTATTACATAACATGTGTATCATACTATTGTATGCCTTGTCTTGATTCTAGATAAAAACAGTTGAAGTCAATATCAATTGGATTACCCCCCCCCCAAAATTCTGACTGAACACCTCCCATGGTCAGTTGAAACTTCTTTCAGTTTTATTTTAGGTACCTACGAGTCCCTAAATAGGACAAAAAACTTATAAACCTTATGCTTACCCAAGTTCTTGAGACTGCAACAGGAATTAGTTCTTTGCTTTCTACAACTGGGAGGATACAATGAATGATACATGCATTAGTCCTTTAGCATTGGTAATTGTGCTTTTAAAAATAGTAAGATTTCCAGCTCCAAATTATACTCAGAATTAATCTAATAATACCTAAAGATATGCAAATATGCACTACATTCTTTTTTTTTTGCCCATGCTACGTGGCTTGCAGGATCTTAGTTCCCCGAGCAGGGATTGAACCCGGGCCTCCTGCAGTGTAAGCAAGGACTCCTAATCACTGGACCGCCAGGGAATTCCCTGCGCTGCATTCTTGTAATGGGTGTCTTTCACCTTTTAGCGTTAGCTAATATGTCATTGTACCTCACAAATAATATCGTATACTGCGTACTCTGCTTTGCCTATAACTGTGTTGTTTGAACTGAGAAAAATCTCATTTACTAGGTGTGGTGGTGATTTTCAGCTATAAACCTTCACTCGGTGAAGGAGATGCAAGTGGTTGTAACAACATGTTCTTGAAATTGGCATGAGTCATCAATGGCCTCAAATGTCTAGCCAGGGGGATCTGGCAGTTCAGAAGATGCAGGCTACATGAAATTGAACAGGCTGTCTGTGTTTCTCGTCCCCTCTTGGGAAAGACGCATCTTTTGTCAGAAGAGGGGGAGGTTCAACTCCTCAGGAAGGAGCTCTGTGCAAAAAGGAGCTGACTTTCTGGTTCAGACTCATGAAAAGTCATTGAGGGATGCGTGTAAATAAGGGTTGCGGGGTCAGTCCTTCAGTCTTAAAGCCAGAACGATGCTTAACATTCCAGACCATGGCCTTCTGCAAACCACCAGAAGCCTCTTCAAAGGCCTCCTCTGCCCCGTTCCTACCCTGTTAGCACAAGGTGGAAATTCCATTTTGAGTTCTATGATAAGAACAATCAATACCATTTTTATACTGCTTTACATTTACAAATCACTTCCACGTGCATTTTCTCATTGGATTAGAACCATCCATTTTACGGAGAAGGCCATTTCATTTAAGAGAGAATGAGTCACCTGTCTGTGGTTACAGAGCCAGTAAGGCACAAAGCCAGGACTGAAATCTAGGTTTTTGGCTCCAAATCCTGTTCTTTGCTGAGCATACATGTATCGCTTCTCTTGTGGGTATGTGTTATTGAGAAATCTCCAAGCTAAAGATACCATGGCTTCTTGTCTCAAGGGAACTAGATAAAAGATTTAGGGATAGTTGTGCAAAGCAGGGATAAGGAAGTTGATACTTCCCAGCCCAAAGTTTGGTAAACGAGTGACCACAGTTAATGATACGTTAAGATTCCTCACAATTACATCAAAAAACACACGTTGGGGCTTTAAGGAGTGACATGTGGAAAAAATAGAGCCTATTCAGATAAGATGTTTGAAGACCTTTATTAGTATTTACTCACCTAGCTCATCTTCCTGTTGCCCTTCCCCCATTGCAAAAACGGGAAGGATGTTGGGAGGTTAAAATTTTTTTTAATACACAATTTTATTTCGATTTATCCAGACAGCAGATCTAGGCATCTAGCTTTTGGGAAATTCATAGCACCACTCTTAAAAAGTGAGCTCCATTACATGATTTTAAAATGATTTCATTGATGAAAACCTGACAGCTTTTTTCCCCAGGAGCACAGCAATAGCTTGAAGGGGGATCAGCCTGTGGTTCTAGGATGTTTTTCTTACAAGACTGTTTGCCTTTCTCAGTTACTCTCCGCCCTGTGGATGTGGCTGCAAAGCTACTGTTTGTCTGATTTTTCACAATGAGCTGGAGGACATCAGAGACTCATAACTGTTTTAACGCCTCCCTTACAGATTCCTATAGAGACAGCACCCAGGACACAGCCAGGATGTGCTGTTGAGCCTAAGCTTCTGTAAACATTAAATATAAATACCAACCTCACTGAGCCCCCTCCTCCTCTGGAAAAGGAAAGTTAATGGCACTTGCACAGTCAGAATTTTCTATCTATAAATCCGAGTGAAAGAGGACTGGGATTTTTTTTTATATATCTTTACTGGAGTATAATTGCTTCACAATGTGGTGTTAAGTTTCTGCTGTATAACAAAGTGAATCAGCTATACGTATACATATATCCCCATATCCCCTCCCTCTTGCATCTCCCTCCCACCCTCCCTATCCCACCCCTCTAGGTGGTCACAAAGCACCGAGCTGATCTCCCTGTGCTATGCGGCTGCTTCCCACTAGCCATCCATTTTACATGTGGTAGTATATATTAGTCCATGCCACTCTCTCACTTCGTCCCAGCTTACCCTTCCCCCTCCCCGTGTCCTCAAGTTCGTTCTCTACGTCTGCAGAGGACTGGGATTTTAATGGGTGATAATAGTTGCATTATGGCCAGTTAGTGGCCTCTTGAGTGTGTAGCAGAGTGAACCATTTGCTTGATACATTCCCACCTGAACTAAACACTGTTATCTTCTTATTTCTTACCCACTTCCCCACTCACCTGGAACCGAACACTTCCCTTTGTGTTGTATCTTATCTAGGAACGAGGAAATGCCACTAGCTACAGGTAAATATGACCTTTGTGAACTGGCAAAAACCTTCCTCAATGGCTGGCTTGGAGCTTTGGTTTCCAACATGAGTTTCATTTCAAAGTGGCCTCGTCTGAGTTTATACTTAACCATGGAGTCATGGGTAGTTGCTGGTGGTTTGTTGATGCAGTTATGCCTACTGCTGGTAAAAGTCACGTTACTTGGATTTACAGAAATTTAATTAAAATTTCTTAAGACAAGGAGTTCATTCTAGAACATTGAAAAAATGTAATTAGTTGATTTTGTGATAGAATATAGTGGTACTGACTGCTAAATGGATATTCTTTATGTCATCAAATTCATATATTTAGAAAGTTGTAAGTAAAGACCAGTAGTTGTATAAAAATAGGTTTGCCAGATAAAATACAGAGTGCTTAGTTAACTTTGAATATCAGATAAACAACAAGTAATTTTTTTTGTATAAGTCTGTCCCATGAAATATTTGGAACCTGCTTACCCTAAAAAAATATTTATTGTTTATCCGTAATTCAGACTTAACTGAGCATCTTGTATTTTTATTTGCTTGATCTGGTAAGTCTGGTAAATATCACCTATTTCTCCATCATATGAAGCCATTAGATCAAATAGTAATCATTCTTAACACACAGCTCAATTGAAATAAGCCTGTTAATAACAGGCAACCGACTGGAAAGGAATATGTTTCAGCAGAATTTCTATTAGCTAGCCTATTTTACAAATAACGTCAGAATTGCACATAAAGAAGTATATGCTTTTATTCATTCTCTGAGTTCAGTGATTCAATATTGTAATTAACCATATAGTAGCAGAGGGGATCTTGGGACAGTGTGTCCACCAGCTGTGACAGAGAGCCAGGTAGCAATTAGGAAGAACTGCAGGAGCTTATGAGGCATGTGTTTAGATTTTTTTTTTGGCTGCTATTAGGAAAAACTACAGACCTGTAAAGGTGATTAGTACAGAATACTCTACTGCTTCAGCCAGTATCAAAAACGTTTATAGTATTCCTTGATCTGCTTTCAATGTAAAGTTTTTAAGGTTATTCTATGAAAGGAGTAATTAATAAAGAGAGCGGTAGCAGCAGCAGCCCAGTTGCTATTTGTTGAAGGCTGACTATGGACCAGGCACTGTGGTGGGCTCCTGACTTCCTGTTGGACTCTGGCTAACTCTGGAATCCATGCTTTTTCTAGTAGACCACCCTGCCTTCTCATGTACAGGTGATGATAGAAGGTGGTTGCAGGTAACTAAGGGGACCTAACTATTTGATATATTTTTGTTTTGTTGTTATTATTTATTATGTTATTGTTACTGTTATTATTATCTGCAGCAATAACATAAGGGCTTACTATGTGCCAGGCTCTGTACTTTTTAAAATTGAAGAATAGTTGATTTACAACATTGTGTTAGTTTTAGGTGTACAGTAAAGTGATTCAGTTATACATATATATATATGTATATGTGTGTATATATATATGTATATATGTGTGTGTGTATATGTATATGTGTGTATATATGTGTGTGTGTATATGTGTATGTGTGTGTATATATGTATATGTGTGTATATATGTGTGTGTATATATATGTATATTGTGTATATATATGTATATATGTGTGTATATGTGTGTATATATATGTATATATGTATATATGTGTGTATATATATGTATATGTGTGTATATATGTATATGTGTGTATATATATGTATATGTGTGTGTGTATATATGTATATGTGTGTATATATGTGTGTGTGTGTATATATGTATATGTGTGTGTATATATATATATTCTTTTCAGATTCTTTTCTCTTATAGGTTATTAAAAGATATTGAGTACAGTTGGCCAACAGGCACAGGCTCTGTACTTTTAGTGCCTTCTCATTGACTCCTCATATCGGCTCCATGAGGCTTCACTATTACTCTTCTTTATAAGATGATGAATCTGTAGCTCAGAGAGGTTATATAATTTGCCCAAAGTTACTTGACAGAGCTAGAATTTTAACTTGGGTTGAAGCTCCTAACAACTCTGCTGAATTCCTTCTATAAATGACTAACTCCATACAGAAGTATCTCAAAATATGGGCCATACTTTCACAGGTTGCTTAAACATCTGTAGTGTGGACTAATGGTGGAAAGTTCTGCCTCAGGTTTTCAGAACTCACTTTCAGTATAAGATCAGTTTAAGGACATTGTACTTTAAGAATCAAGAGGCTGTTGAGAAGAAATTAATCTCTTCAATTTTGTTGATTTTATTTTCTACGTCATTCCAGAGAGGATTTCAGGCAACTTGTTAACTTTTGTGCTAATTTATTTTCTGTTAAGATCAGCTGATCTTAATTTTGCTGGAAATGTGCTACTCAGTCATTTATTTAGCAAACCCTTTTAGAGCATCTACATGCTTGACTCTTGCCCTTAAGGAACATCACCTGGCCTGGGAGAGAGGTAAAACAAAATTTGGATAAAGTCGTCCTCTCAAAGACTTGGAAATAATCCAGAGATTAAATCTATTCCAACACAACCTGAAACAAGAAGAAAAACAATATAAATGATTCCATTTCCACCCATCCCTTCCCCAATTCAGAAATTACCAGAAGTTTTGTCTTTTGCAAGATGAGGGCAGTTATCTCTTCTCTCTTTTCCACTTTACCTCTGAGCTCAGAGTGTTAGCACCCTCTGGGCTTCCCTCCCTTCCAGAAAGAACTGGCTACACTTTCTCGGCTGCCCCTTTTGTCACCTGATCTAGGTTAAAAAGGAATTGTGAACTCTTGATGACTGCTCCTGCAAGATGAAATCTGAAGGGCTGCCCTCAGGTGGAAAGATGAGCCTCTTGATGGATAATCTCGCTTAACCAGATGGCCTTCCCATTAGATTACATGCTCCTGTCTCTCTTCCTCATCTCAGTGAAATTCCCCGGAGTTAGAAGAACTCTAATTTTCTGGATGAGGAGATTGACTGAGGCTCAGAGAAGGGAAGGACTTACTATAGGAAACAGAGCTAGTTAGTTATTTGTTAGAGGCAAGACCACAACCTGATTACTAGCCTGAAAGTCTTGGACTCATACTGTGCAGCTCTGTACTACCTTCAGACTTAGTTTCGGTCCTCATGATCAAGAGGACCTTCTCTTCGGTCAAGAAACAGATTCTGCAGAGTCTCTGACAGAGTGTAACCATCATTACACCAAGAGCAGAAGCATGCCCGGTGAGAGTCATGAAATAAATCACATCTTTCTGGCTAGAGAGCTTTCGTATCCAAAAGCATAAATTTGAAGCATAAATTAGAATAACAACCCTTCCCCCACTAAAACAAAGCAGTTAGTGGTTTGTTATTATTCCTGGGGAAACATCCTTTAAAAAATGATTTTTGGAGTTCTTTGAAGGAAGAAACTAGAAAGCTGGGGATGGTGGTACAGTAATAGCCAAGTACAAGAAGTGGCATTGCAGAAGGTGGATTACAACTGGGAAACTGTAACACCCTAGTCGCTTCCGTTGATAGAGAAGGAGGAAGGTGGATTTCTCTTTAAATGCAATTGCATTTTTTTATATATGTGTTCTGAGTAATAACATTTGATTCCCAATTTTATCTGAGCTCTACTTGAATAAACCTGACACTGACTAAACCAGCCAGAGAAAAAGACAACCAGCGGGGTTATTTGGTAATGCGTAGACCAAGCTGAGTTTGTGCAGCGTTTTGTAGACCCTGCTTTGGTCAGGCAAACAAGGATCAATAATTAACATTTCCCAAATGCTTTAAAATTATTCATTGATCACAATAGCACATCTGTAAAGACATTTCCATATGAGAAGCATAAGGCTCTGATCTCTTTAGATCAGACCACCTGGTCCCCAATTGGCAGCCCCCAATTTACAAGTGAATCAGGTCATGTTCCAGACGTTAGTGTTTAAGTCAGTTGGAAACCTGGAGCATGTTTTCCCACAGAAGCAATATTATTTATGGTGGTCAGTTTCTTAGGCTAGCCCATCAGTTACACCATGGGTTGGCTTACAAGTCTATTTAAATTATGGTGTAATTGATGGGAAAGAGTGTCGCTGGTTAGGCTAACAAACTAGGTAGAGGGGTGAGACCCATATTTCTCAGAAGATACTGGTAAGGAATTGACGTGGGTGCTATGATTTAGATTGCGGAACTCAAATCTACCTTGTAGCAAATTCTGCAAATTCGACTTGCCCCTACCGTTCCTCATTTGTAAAGGGCTAAGCTGGAATAACCTAGTGTGGTGCCATCATGAGGCAGCTGTTGTGGGGAGACCCGGCCTGAGCATCCAGCCTTGAGAATTCTATGGCCAGGGCACTGCCGCTCATTTGCTCTGTAATATTGGACCACTGACCTCCGTTCCCTGAGCAGCACTCAGGAAAGTGGAGTCAGACTCAGGGGGAAATGTGCTCCTGGCCTTGCTTGTGTTCCAGTTGATGTCCTGCCCCATCCGGGCCCCACCAATGCTACCTGGAGAAGTGGATAAAGGAATGGAAGAGGACTCAAGAAATAACAAGTGTTCAAGTTCCTGTTTTTAAAATTAAAAATAGAAATAAATATACATGTGCGTACATAGAAACGCATATATATATGAACATAGAAGTAATATGTGCTTGTAAAAAATTGTGATAAAGAAGTATTAAAAAGAAGAAAGTAAAATTTGTCCATAATTTCCCCACCCACAGATAACTACCGCTAATATTTTGGTGAATATGTTTAAATAATTTTTCTATGTTTGTGAGTGTACACATACCTTTTTAAAAATTACAGTGGGATGATACTAATATTGTTTGGTGACTTAAAAATATCATAATAGCATATTGCAGATATGTTCCATGTCAATAAATATAGATCTATTTCAAAAGATAAGAAAATTTATGAATGAATAACTATAGATCCATGTCAGCATTTTTGACAATAGCTTCGTGGGCCATTGTATGGGTAAACTGTCCTTTGTTTAACCACTCCTCTCTTGACAGGCCCAATTCCGTTTTGCTACTTGGTACAGATTTTCCTGCTTGGCTCGTGCTGGTTCTGGAGAGCTGTTGTTCGTATCTCTTCCCAGATTCACAGTCAGTGGGGTCACGTGGTAGCTTGAAATCACCCATGGTGGGTGTATTTACACCACGGAAATTGGCAGGTGTTCCATCTAGGAGATGTTTTATTTTGTTTTGTTTTCTCTCTCCCTGTGGGAGAGCTGATTTACTGGCACATCGTACAGAGCTCCTCAGCTCACTCCCTGGCTTCACTTTGCCTAGCTCAGCTGGCCTGATGAAGCGGGACGGATGGGAGAAAAGGAACTGACAACAAATCATCAGTAACAACCAGTCCTCAAACGCTGATAACATAGATCCATTTGTGGCTAATGCTCCTATCACAAAGTACAGGCATTGTATCTTAACAATGATGTGTAAATAAATAATAATAAGGTTTTGGAAGGTAAGTGTTTTGGCAAATAAATTAAAGCTGCGTTATCTGTTAACCTGGTAACAAGTTTCAGATTGAATAGATTACAGATGAGTAGCAAAGCCAGCAATAAGAGGAGTCTCAAAGAAGACCACAACTGGTGTTTTGGCTTTTCAGGGATTTTTGTTGTTTCTGTCAGGGAAAGAATGCTTGCCAGTAGAATGTCTCCTGTGATCTCCTAGTTTGTTCTGTTTATTGTGGGATTTTAAACCTGTAGGTGTGATGCCAAGGATTAGGGGCAACACTTCTTGATTCTTTTCTGGTCAGGGTAGGATTTATCAGATTCTAGTTTTCGGAAAGAGTGATAAAGAGGGCCAAAAAATATGGGACTTCATACCCTTAGGGATGGCCTAGACATGGCACTTCACTGCAGCATGTTTTGCTTTCTACCTTGACAAAGTAGCAAGGGTAGAGTGTATAGGACATCTCAGTAATCTGAGGGTGGCTACCGGCATCCGTTCCTGCCTCTCTGCCCCTGACACCACACAGTACCTTGAGTGCCTCAGAAACTGTGCTCTACCACATTCCGTTTCCCCCCGCCCATTACCTTTAGCCCGTAGTGTGGTGGTGAAGAGTGTAGACTCCGGAGTCTGACAGATTTGGGTGGTAAAGGGTGTTGGTTTTGGAGCCTGACAGGTCTGGGTTCAAAGCCCAGCCCTGCCACTTACACACTATGTGACCCTGGGCATGTTTCATAAAACCCACTCTCTGCCTCAGTTTCCTCAGCTATAAAATGGGGATGATAATGTGCCTGATTTGGAGTTTTGTTGTGAGACTCAATTGGGATGATACCTATGAAATGCTTGTTACAGTGCCTGGCATTTAGGACAAGTTTACTATCGTCGTGATTTTCCTGGATTGGTCTAGCTCTCTCCGGAAATTTTACAAAAATGCTATCAAAAGGACCCCCTGACTACTCCCCCTGTGCCCTTCTCTCGGTGATCTTTAAGATGGTCAAGCCCCTACTCTGATAAAACTCATCTGCTGAACACAATACACACTGTCCAGTTCATCTCAGCTTCAGCTTTTTCTCATGAAACAGCTCCTGAAAAATTTCTCTGTCCCCCTCCTTCCAATCCTGTCTCCTCCAGGGAGCCTTCCCTGATCACACCAGCCTGCAGTGCTTGCGTATACCCACATAGCTGATGTTCTTCAGCAATTCAACTCCTTTTTCATCTCAGGATCATTCACTTGGCCCTAACTTGTGACAGGTCTGAAGCTGTTACAACAGAATTGCCATCTAACCCGTGTCATGTGATAACTGCTCCGGATTCCTAAGACACAGCAGCAAGTCCCACATCAATCCAGCTGTGCATTGGGAATAGGGTTGCCAGATTTAGCAAATAAGAATACAGGATTCCCAGTAAATTTGAATTTCACATAAGCAATAAATAATATTTTAGTATGCATATATCCCAACTACTGTGTGTACTGATACTAAAAACTATTTATTGTTTACCTGAAATTCCAATTTAAGTGGGCATCCCATATTTATTTGGCAGCCCTAATTGGGGTTGAGGAGAAACGCTCTGAGAAGGCAAAAGAGCTGTGACAAATCCTGGGCATGCAGGTACTCTGAGATAATTGACTCATTTAACCAATACCTCTTAACCCACTTTGTCATCTGGTTTCGCTGCCACCAGGGCCAATGTGTACAGTTGTGTGTTGGGCGCTCGCAACATCATTTTGTTTCAGGGGCACCATGCATTCTGTTGACATCATTAAGATTTATTTATTTACTTATTTATAAATAACCATTTCCTGGCAGATGGCAGTCAAGTGTTTTACTCTAAAAAATCAACTTAGCTTGACAATTTTTTTTTTTTTTTTTTGCGGTACGCGGGACTCTCACTGTTGTGGCCTCTCCCGTTGCGGAGCACAGGCTCCGGACGCGCAGGCTCAGCGGCCATGGCTCATGGGCCCAGCCGCTCCGCGGCACGTGGGATCTTCCCGGACCGGGGCACGAACCCGTGTCCCCTGCATCGGCAGGCGGACTCTCAACCACTGCGCCACCAGAGAAGCCCAGCTTGACAATTTTTTGACAAATGGAATTAATCCTCTTGAGGGAGGGGCATCTTTTTCTAGTTTACACCAAGGTGTCATATGGCCAGGGGTGACCCTGTATCCATCGCAGATTAACCATAAAATGTGCTGCAGCATTTTTCAAACCATGGGTTGTGACCCATGAATGGGTTGGGAAATCATTTCAGTGGGTCACAACCAATATTAGTAATAATAATATGATGATGACGATGATGATGGAATAGAATATCAGAATGTGCTCCATGTAACGTGTCGTCATTGGAAGTTTAGATATATTTGTGTCTACTGGATAAAAATGTATTTCTGATTGTGTCTCACTATCAAAAAGGCTTGAAAGGCAGTAGTGATGTGGTGGTAAAGACCTTGGAATCTTGAGACCAGCAGGTCAGTGTCCAAATCCTGGTTCTGCTACAGGCTTGCCATGTAACCTTCAGCAAATAATTTGACCCTTCTGGGCCTTGGTTACCCCATCTGTAGTTTGGGGATAATAATTGTACCTGCCTCAAGGGTTGCTCTCAGGATTTAATTAATTAATCCATTCAAAGCACTTCTCACAGGGCCTGGCATGTAGCAGGGGATCAATGCAGTTTTTGCTGTTATCAGTGATTAGTCGAGAGCTGAGAGGGTTGGAAGAGACAGGCTCATTAACTGTGGGTGAGCAGTGACAGCTGACAGCCAGATGTGCAAAGAAAGAGAATTCAGAATAATGCAAAAGCAGACGAGGTACAATGAAAGATATATTGATGACCCTGAGTCATCAGGAAAAGGTTAAATTATGCCCAGAATGTTCCACTGAATAAAACAAATTTATAATACATGTAGAAGGCTTTCCAGTGAGAATGATCCGAACAAACAGGATGAACACTTAACTGAAAGTATCAGTTAATTGGACAGTTAATTTATGTGGAAGTTCTGCCTCCACTGCAAGTCCAGATAAATGAGATAATCCAGTCCTGTATTTCTCCTATAAGCAAGTCATGACTCGCAGCTCGGTTGCAGGCTCTCTGAGGGCACAGACTGAATTTTGCTTTCCTTCTGAATCCCCCGCAGAGTTGGTCCTAGGCTCCCCATTCCCTAGGCTAAAAAGTGGGGACAGCCTCCCACCCCATATAGCAGGGCACTTCTGCAAACTGGACCAGGTACTAGCCCACAGCAGTGTGCGTGCAGGGGTGGTGGTCTCCCCTTCACCTTGCTCCTAGCTAGCTTTGGGAAATGAGAGATGGGAGCAGGGGTGGTGAGTTTGCAACCCTTGTCTGTCATAGGCATGTTGCTGCTTGCTAATACTTGTCAGATGCTCATCTGTGTGTGTGCCTCTGTGTGTGCCTGTGTGTGTGTGTGTGTGTGTGTGTGTGCATGTGTGTGTGTGTGTGTATGAGAGAGAGAGAGAGAGAGAGAGGGAATGTATTATGACTTCAGAGCTTTATTAGACTGGCCATTCATAATTCTTCTGAGTATGAAGATCACTTCTTATTTTTTTTATTTTAAAATTTAAAAAATTTATTGAGGTATAGTTGATTTACAACATTGTGTTAGTTTCTGCTGTACAGCAAAGTGAATCAGTTATACACATATACATTCTTTTCTGTATTCTTTTCCATTATGGTTTATTATAGAATATTTAATATAGTTCCCTGTGCTATACAGTAGGACCTTGTTGTTTTTCTATTTTATATATAGCACTTTGTATCTGCTAATCCCAAACTCCTAATTTATCCCCCCCTCCTTTCCCCTTCGGTAACCATAAGTTTGTTTTCTATGTCTGTGAGTTTGTTTCTGTTCTGTAAATAAGTTATTTGTATCATATTTTAGATTCCACATGTAAATGATATCATGATATTTTGAAGACCCCTTTTAAAATAATGACCATTTTTATTGAGTAAATCAAACAGCTAATCTTGAGAAACCCTTGATAAAAAAATGTTTTTAAATGTGTCAAAAATCCCTTCCAAATACATTTTGGGTTTGTGGCACAGCAATGCAATATTCACTTAGAAAGCCCAAGGTTTCTCTCAAAGCATGGACACGTGTGAAAACCCTTTTCTAATGTTTGCAATTTCATAAGGTATCTTGTCCCATTCCATCCTCCTTACTGCCACATTGGTAATAGCTGTGCTCTTAGAATTTGGCGATTGAGAAAAAATACATGAATTCAACAGCACTTTAAATGAATCGATCATAACTACATCTATCTACATTTAAAAATATAGCACAGTTAGGAGCAAGACACATTATTTCAATATATTGCTCTGATCGCTCCCTGCACTCTTTTCTCCTTTGCAGTTGCACGACCTGTAACTATTTTTCTTGTTCGCTTGTGAGCTAGCGTGATGCCTGTCTCCCCTACTGCACTGTGAGCTCCACAGGGACCACCTCAATCTCTGCTCACTTTTCTTTCTCCCAGGCTCAGCACAGTGCTGGGGACCTACCTGGTAGATGTTCATTACATATTTGCTAAATGTGGGCTTGGATGACAACGGTTGCTAATGCAGCTTCTGGGCTTTTCTGTGGTTCTGGTGGAACAAATTAGAACTGAGCTCGCCTACATTCTCCAGAAGGCAAGAGACAACACCATCATAGGTGAAATTGCACACACATGGGTGTCAAACATTGTGCGTACACTGCCTTTATTCAACAAATACAGGCACAATGTCTAAGTGGGAGGGAGATCGAGCAGGGCGCCTAAGCTAGACGCAGGGGTGAGGAGATGACTGAGCCAACATCAAGAGGGTGTGTGTGAGGGTTTTCTGGGCAGGGGTTGCTGCACGAACCCTGGGCCTGCAATGGGAAAGCGGGGCACATGTGCTAGAGGGGCCGAGGGAAGGCTGCCTGTGTGCCTACCGAGGAGACTCCTGGTTACTCACTGGCTTCTGAGAGAGCCTGTAGGTCTTGAGATACAACACTGAATTTTTATTTCTTCTTTTGAATATAATATGTGCATATGGTACAAGGTTCAAAAGAAATAACGGGGAAACAGTGAAGAGTGTATCTCCCTCCCCGCCAGTCAATCCTGCTGCCTCAGACCCGGTTCTCTTCCTTCTGCCACTCGTTCTTAAGCGAACATTGCCCCTGAGGGAAGTTTTCAGGTTCCACTGGTGCAAAATAAATGCATAATAAATAAGTAAACAAATAAATGGTTTTCTACTTTTCACTGCCCTTGAGATATACACCAGTAAACATTGTACTGACCATCCTATCTCACTTCTTTGTGTGTGTTTGTGTGTGTGTGTGTGTGTGTGTGCACGCACACAATTTTACCTAAATGGGAGTACAGAATACAAGTTTTCACTGTGGACGCCTGTATTTGAAAAATGTGCAGTCTTTTTTCCTTACACTCCATAGCACTCCCACACAGGTAACAGATTTGAATAATCCAGTACATACCTTTCCATGCCTCCCTCCATGCTTGCATAATTATGTAGAATTTACGTTTCACAGAGATAAAGGATGTTTCAGACATTTCACTTTACAGCAGTGGCAGCCTAGTATATACGCCACCACATCTTGCTTTTCTCACTTAATACACCATGGAAACCACCTGGTTCTGTTAAATGTTAGTATAAAAGGCCGTGGTTTGGATATGCAATTCACAAACATTCCTTCCATTTCCAGTGCTTTTATTTCTGTGGACTAGATTCCCAAGAGTGGCATTGCTGGGTTGAAGTGTATCTATATTTTTTATTTTAGTAGATAATACCAGATTCCTCTCCAGATGAGTTGTAAGGATTTATTTTTCCACCAGCAATATATGAGTACACTTTCTCCAACATTTCAGCATTCACTTTGGTAAAAAACAAATTTAGGATGACCCTTCAATTTGTTATCAGCTATTTGTTGGCTCAAATTGTGAAATATTTTGAACACTGAAAATACTTGAGTACACTCAACTTCTAAGCCAGAGCCCTGCATAGGAAAATGCTTTGACTTTATCCATCTTACCTTAGTGCAGTGTGGGCTAGTAATCAACATGATAGCTACCAGTTGCTAAGAGCTTCCATGGCATCCAGCTTTAACTAAGCACTCTCTCATTTAAACCTTAGAACCATTAGGAAACACTTATTCCTCCCATTTTACAAACGAAGACACTTAGGCACAGAGAAGTTGAGAAACATACCAAAGGTTACACAGCCAGGAAGTGACAGAATGAGTCTGTTTAAGTGCAGCTTGGGACTCTCAACTACAGTGTCATTAGACTTTGATTGGTGTGTATACCTTTGGGCTACTGGAGGTTGAAGCTAGACCTGATATTTGTAGAGGTGCACCTTTGCCCTTTATAGAGACAGTGAAGATTTAACTGGGGATACATCCAAGGTCCCAAGTACCGCATGTTTGGACCAGGCCAACTGGATGTGGGTTGCTCTGTCTTGCAGACCGTGAGAAGGTCAAGTCCCTCCTGAGGGGCACAGAGCATCCCCCAGCCAAGGGAGATCATGGTCCCAGGATGAGAGGCTGGAGTCAAAGTGTGCAGCCAGCATTGGGAAGTTGGATTTTTATCTCCTGTCCCCGGGCAGAATTTCCATCATTCAGGAACTGGAAGTCTTTCCTTAGGTGCTCTTCCTTCATGGCCACTTTGTTGCCAGAATTTTTCCAGCCTATCTCAGCAAAACAAGGCAGGCTTCTGCGGGAGAAGTCTTGGAGCAACGAATCGCCAGGCCTTGAGTATGTTTTCATCCGTGCAGCTCTGTTTCTGTGCCATCAGGACCAGATCAGGATGCATTCTTTAATGTCATTGTGATAGCACAAGTACTTATGCAAATAGATTCGCAGAGGCCATTAATTTCCTCGGCACAGAATCCCAGCCAAATCTTCCTCATGAGAGAATGTGAAGGACACATTACAATTCTACCCCAAGAGATACTTACAAAGAGTTAATCAGATGCAGATTGGTTCATCAAATAAAGGGAATCACTGTTATTAATGCTTTGGCTGGAAATTATTTCACCTTGGAAGGGTAATCAAAGTAACTATCATTTATTGAGCATCCAGTATATGGCAGGTGATTTACATACATTATCTCATTTGATTTTTACCACAACCCTAATGAGGTAGGTACCGTTACTGTGCCCATTTTGCAGATGAACCAGTTGGGGCTTGGGGAGGCTAAGTGGCTTTCCGTCTGAGATCTTAGTGAGTAAGTGATAGAAGCTGGGATTGGAAACCAGGAGTGTCTTAGCCTTCCTTAGCCTCCCCCTCTACCCCCTATCCTACTCAGGCTTCTGGAGCCATCCCTTTTCTTGGACAGTTGTGTCTAAGCATCATCAGACATTCGTAATGACAACAGTTTCCATTTATTGAAGACCTGTGATGAGCTAGGCACTTCATATCTATCCTATCCATTCTGCATGACTCCAAAACCTGTGCTTTTTGTTCTTTATTCTCCACTGCTCCATCTCTAAAAGTTTTCCTCTGTAGAACAAAATTATGTGATTCATATTATTTGCAAAGATGACTGTTTTCACCTTGCCCATCACGTATGGGTCTTGTGTCTGAGTCTTGTGAAGTACAAAACATACTTAGCCATTACCTCTTGTCTGTCAGCCCTAAGCAACGTTATAGAAAGTAGACTGACAGATCTGTTGACCAGAGTCCTCGAGGGAGATTCTTCATGTGGTGAAATGTAGTAATGACCATGGAACAACTTAGCGTGTAGTGGTGGGAAGTGGGAAGAAACTTGATTTTCAAGACACAGCCTCTAAAAGTCCCAGCTCTCCTATTTGTCAGCTGTGTGCCCTTGCATAAAGGAAGGTGCAAAATCCTTATGAGCTCACACAAATATGAGGTGATCAGAATGGGAATACGCATGTTCTCAACCAGCCTTTTTCATAGCAGAGTCAAGGGCTAAGGCCCCCCCCCCAAACCTTGTCTTTAAGGTGAGGTTTAACCTCACCCTCTTCTATCTACTGAGCTCTATTTCTCCTTGCTTATTCTGCCTGAAATGCCCATCAATTCGTTAGTTGTACTCAGTCCTGACTGAATATTTGAATCACGCGGGGAACTTTGAGAACAAGCTGTCATTCATTAAGCACCCAGTAAGTGACAGGTGATTGATATACATTATCACATTGATCCTCATCATAATCCTAATGAGGTAGATACCATCCTTGTGCCCATTTTACAGATTAGTCAAATGGGGCTTGTCCTCTCCCCTAGAAAATTTGATTTAATTGACCTGGGGTCTCAGAATTTTAAAAAAGCTTCCTAGGTTATTTTAATGGTAGCCAGGTGTGACAGATCCTAACTGAGAGACCGGTGGGTCCTGTTATGGACTGAATATTTGTGTCTCTTCTAAATTGTTGAATTTGTGTCACTCCTAAATATGTTGAAGCCCTAACCTCCAATGTGATGGTATTTGGAGATGAGTCTTTGGGAGGTAATTAGGATTAGATGAGGTCTTGAGGGTGGGACCCTCACATGGGATTAGTGCTCTTATAAGAAGAAGAGCGCCACCCCCCTTTCTCTTTCTTTCTCAATCTCTCTCTCTCTCTCTCTCTCACTCACATACACACGCACATACTTGTGTTTACCAAAATCATAATTACAGATTTAAAAATAAAATGACAGGTTCAAGATGCTGAGTAAATCTCAAACAAGATAAGCCCAATGAAATTGACACCAAGGTACATTATAGTCAAATTTCTGAAAACTAAAGACAAAGTATCTTGAAAGCAGTGAGAGAGAAAAAACACCTTCACTATAAGGAAAAGCAACTTTACTAACAGTGGATTTCTTATCAGAAACTCTGGAGGACAAAAGGATATAGCATAGCATTTTTCAAGTGCTGAAAGAAAAATACTGTCGATCAAGGATTTACACTGAGAAAAATTATCCTTCATGAATGAAGGGAAAATCAAGACATTTTCAGATGAAAGAAAACTAAGAACATTTGTTGCCAGCATATCCTCTAAAAGAATGGCTAAAGAAAGTTTTCTAAACAGAAGAGAAGTGATGAAAGAAAGTATCTTGGAATGTTAGGGAGGAAGGAAAAACAACAGAAGAGTAAAAATATAGGTAAATAAAATACATTTTCTTTATCTTGAGTTTTCTGAATTATATTTATTTGATGGTTGAAGCAAAAATTATAACACTGTCTAGTATGGTTGTCAATGTATGTAGAAGGAATATTTAAGATAACCCTATTATAACTAGGGGAGGATGAAGTGACATAACGGGAAGTAAGTTTTCTGTACTTTGTTTGAACTAGTAAAATGATGACACCAGTAGACTGTGATAAGTTATGTATATAAAATATAATGCCTAGAGCAATCACTTAAAAATCTATACAAATAGATACACTCAAAATAAATCAAAATGGAATTCTAAAACATGCTCAAGTAACCCACTGGAATGCAGGGGGAAAAATAGAGAAAAGAAAAACCGAGAGAATAAACAGAAAACCGAAAATAGTGTGGCAGACTTAAGCCTTAATGTATCAATAGTTACATTAAATGTAAGTGATCTAAATAAATCAATTAAAAGACAAAGATTGGTAGAGTGGATTAAAAAAATACAACCCAACGATATACTGTTTATATGAAACTCACTTCAAATTCAATAATGTAAGTAGGTTGAAAGCAAAAGGATAGACAAAGATATATGATGCAAATGTGAATTTTTAAAAAGCAAGAGTGAATATATTAATATTTTATAAAGTAGATTTCTAAGCAAAATTTCTAAGGATAAAGAGGGTCATTGCATAATGAGAAAAGCATCAGTCTAGCAAGAAGACATAGCAAATGTGTATTCACCAAACAGTAGAGCTACAGCATATATGGATCAAAAACTGATAGACTGACAGACAGTATTAAATGCTGGCAAGGATGTGGACAAACAGGAACTCTCATTTCATTATTGGTGGGAATACAACATGATACTGCCACTTTAGAAGGCAGTTTGGCAATTACTGGGTTGGCCAAAAAGTTCATTCGGGATTTTTGTAGTATCTTACGGAAAACCCGAATGAACTTTTTGGACAGCCCAATACTTAAAAAACTAACGTACTCTTATGATACAATCCAGCAATTGCACACTTGATATATAACCAAAGGAACTGAAAACTTACATCCACACAAAAGTCTATACGTGGATGTTTATAGCAGCTTTATTCATAATTGCCAAAAGTTGGGAGCAACCAAGATGTCCTTCAGTGGGTGAATGGATAAATAAACTGTGGTGCACCCAGGCAATGGAATATTATTCACTGCTTAAAAAAATGAGTTATCAAGCTATGAAAAAACATGGAGGGAACAAATGCCTATTACTAAGTAAAGAAACCCGTCTGAAAAGGCCACATATGCTACATACTGTATGATTCCAGCCATACGACAATCTGAAAAAGGAAACAGTAAAAAGATCAGTGGTTGCCAGAGATTAACAGGGAGGGATGGATGAAAAGATGGAGCACAGAGGATCTTAGCACAGTGAAACTGCTTTGTATGATACTGTAATGGTGGAAGCATGTCATTACATGTTTGTCCAAACCCATAGAATGTATAATGCCAAGAGTGAATACTAATGTAAACTGTGGACTCTGGGTGATGATGATGTGTCAATGTAGGTTCATCAGTTATAACAAATGTACCATTCTGATGGGAGATGTTGATAATGGGGACGACTATACATGTGTAGGGACAGGAATATATGGGAAATCTCTGTACCTTTAATTCAATTTTGCTGTAAACCTAAGACTACTCTAAAAATTACAATCTTTAAAAAACTGAGACTGAAACAAAAAGTAGGCAAATACACAGTTACAGTTAGAGACTTCAACACCTGTCTGTCAACAATTGATAGAAAAACCAGACAGAAAATCAGCAAGGGTACTGAAGAACTCAACAATACCATCAACCAACAGTATTTCATCAGTATTTGCAGAACACTCCACCCAACAAAAGCAGAAGACACATTCTTTTCATGTGCCCGTGGAACATTATACCATGATTGACTTATCCTGGGCCAGAAAACAAACCTGAAATAAATAATTTCTGTATCAAATCATAGTGTGCGTTCTCTAACCACAAGAGAATCAAACTAGAAATCAAACTAGAATCAATACCAGAAAGACAACAGGAAAATCTCCAAACACTTGGAAACTAAACAACATATTTCTAAATAATCTATGGGTCAAAGAGGACATCTCAAGGGAAATAAAAAATGCATTGAACTGAATGAAAATGGAAATGTAATATATCAAAATTTATGGGACAAAGTTAAAGCAGTGCTGAGAGAGAAATTTATAGCACTAAATGTACACATTAGAAAAGAAGAAAAGTCTCAAACCAATCATTTAAGTTCTCACCTTGAGAATCTTGCTTTTTTAATTTTTTATTTGTTTTTAATTTAGGCCATGCTGTGTGACACGTGGGATCTTAGTTCCCCCATCAGGGATCGAACCTGTGCCCCCTGCAGTGGAAGTGTGGAGTCTTAACCACTGGACCACCAGGGAAATCCCTCACCTTGAGAATCCTAAAAGAGTAAAATAATCCAAAAAAACATGATGGAAGGGAATAATGAAGATAAGGGCAGAAGTAAATGAAATTGAAAAACAGAAAAATGATAAAATCAATGAAGCAAACAGCTGGTTCTTTGACAAGGTCAATAAAATTGATGAATCTTTTGCACGACTGACCAAGAAAAAAAAAAGAGAGAAGACAAAAAATTAGAATCAGGAATGAAAGGGGGGACATCACTATAAAACCTGCAGACATCAAAAAGATAATTCAGAATAATACAATTACAAATGCATACATGTGACAAGATGAAATGGACCAAGTCCTCAAAAAACACAAACTATCACAACTTTTACCCAACATGAAATAGATAACGTGAATAGTCTTATAATTACTAAGGAGATTGAATTCATAATTTAAAGTGCACACACAAAATCTCCAGAGTCAGATGGTTTCACTTGAGAATTCTACTTTGCATATAAGAAAAATCAATAGCAATTCCTCACAATCTCTTCCAGAAATAGAAGGAAACACTTCTCAAATCATTATATGAAGCTAGTAGTACTCTATATCAAAATCAGACCAAAAAAAAAAAAAAAGATAAAAATACAGAGTGTTATCCCTCCTGAATATAGATGCAAAAATTCTTAACAGGGCATTGTGAAATAGAATCCAGCAATATATAAAAAGAATTAAACACCTTAACCAAGTAGATTTTATCCCAGGGACTCAAAAATGGTTCAACACCCCAAAATCAATTAATGTAATCCATTACTTCAAAAGGCCAAAGAAGAAAAATCACAAGATCATATAAGTTGATACAAAAAAAGCATTTCACAGAATTCAACCCATTTATGATAAAATCTCTCAACAAATAAAGAATAAGGGGCAACTTCTTTAACTTGATAAAGAACATCTGCAAAACTCTAGCTAATATCAGACTTAATAATGAAAGGGAGGTTGCTTTCCCCCAAAGTTGGGAATAAGACAAGGATGTCTGCTTTCAACACTCTTACTCAACATAGTACTGGAAGACCCATGCAACTCAGTAATGCCAGAACAGAAAATATAAGGCATACAGATTGGAAAAGAAAAAGAAACTATCCTTGTTTGTAGTTGACGTGATGATCTACACAGAAAATTTCAAGGACTCTACATAAAATATCCTAGAAGTAAAAACTGAGTTCAGCAAGTCACAGGATCAAGATAAACTTACAGAAGGTCAGCAAGATGGCAGAATAGGAAGCCCTGGACCCTCCTCTCCGTGGATCTGCTGATTCAACAGCAATAGATGGATCAATTCCCTTTGTGAGAAATCTAGAAACTAGTTGAGAGGCTCCTGCACTTCAGGCAAGTGAAAAACCAGCCACATCAAAACTGGTAGGAAAATTTGAGACACCTGCTCACAACAGTCCTCACACCAGGTACAGCAACATAGGATTGGGAGGACACCCTCAGCTCCCAGCTTTTTCCTGGGGAGGGAAGGAGCTAGACAATGCATCAAATATTCCAACTTTTCTAGGTGCTGCCCAAGGGACTGGCTTCTCTCTCACATGTCTTGGGACACTGACAGGGCTTGATGTTCACGAAACCCCTGGGGGCTATAGAGAAGAAAGGCAGTGGTTTGAACTGTTGTGTGAGCACTTGCCACAGCTCCTCACCCAGTGCAACGCAGAGCAAGTAGGCAAAAAACTGCTGTTTCTCTCTGGGGAGAGAAAGAGTCGGTCCACACAGCTCACCTCCTAACTTTTCCAGGTGCTGCCTAAGAGACTGACTCCTGCTTCTACTGTCTTGAAGTGCTGACTGGACTCAGCATATATTAGACCCCAGGAGGTTACAGCAAACAATGGTAGCATTTTGGACTAGGGTGTGGGCCGTCACCACAGCTCTTGCCCCTGGCTCAGTGCAGGGTGAGCAGGTGGAGAAAACCATTTCCTGGCTTCTCCCATGGGGTGGAAAGTGTTGCACAGCGTATCTAACATTTCAATTTTTCCAGGTGCTTCCTGAAGGACTGGCTTCTATTTCACCTTTCTCAGAGTGCTCAGGGACCTGGCATATGCAAGACCACTGGGAACAACAGATAACAGAGACAGCCTTTTGAATCAGCATGCAGGAACTCAGCACAGTTCTCCCCCACCCCAATTAGTACTGAGCACGTGGGCAAAACCCCACAGCTCCCAGCTTCTCCCTGGGGAGGGAAAAAGTCGCACTGCACATCAGTCATTACAACTTTCCTGGTGGATGCCTGAGTGACTGGCTCCTGTCTCACCTGTCTCAGAGCAATGACAGGACCCAGTGTATTGTAGATGCCCAGCAGTCAGTGACAGCAAAGACTGGTTTGAACTAGCATGCAAGTACTTGCCACAGCCCTTCTACCCTGTCCAGAACAGAGCAAGTGAGAGAAAAACCCGTTACCAGCTTCTCAATGGGGAGGGAAAGAGTTGGAGTGCACATTCAAAGTTCCAACTCCTCTGAGTGCTACCCAGGGGACTGGCTTTTGTCTCACTGTCTTGGAGCACTGATGGGACAGACCTGGCATACTCTAGATGCCTGGAGGTGGGGGAATACTAAGAACAAAGATGGTGGTTTGGTTTGGACTAGCACAAAGTTCTGAGGGACTCACAGAATATCTGACCAGGCTGATGGGTAAAGGCTTTCTTCTGTATGTGGCCAATCCATGAAGACTGAGAGAAGTGGTGTTTTTTTCTAATGTGTAGATATCAACACAAAGAGTCAAGGAAAAGGTGGAGGTGATCCAAACAAAGAAACTAGGTAACACTCCAGACACTGACCCTAATGAAACACAGTTATATAAATTACCTGACAGAGAGTTCAAAATAAGTCATAAAAATGCTCAATTAACTAAGAAGAGCAATGTATATACAAAATGATAATTTCAACAAAGAGAAAGTTTAAAAAGAACCAAACACAAATCTTGGACCTGAAGAGTACAATAACTAAACTTAAAAATTCACTAAAGGAGTTCAACAGCAGAGTAGATCAAGCAGAAGAAAGAATTAGCAAACTTGAAGACAGGTAATTTGATGTTATCCATACAGAGCAGCAAAAAGAAAAGAGAATGAAGAAAGTTTAAGGAATTATGGGTCACCATCAATTGGGCCAATATATGCATTATGGGACTCTGAGGAGGAGAAGAGAGAAAGGATCAAAAAGTTTATTTAAAGAAATAATGGCTGAAATCTTCCCAAATCTGGAGAAAGAAATGAAGACTCAGATCCAGGAAGCCCAAAAACTTTTAACTAAGATGAATCCAAAGCAAACCACATTGAGACACATATAATCAAATTGCCAAAAATACAGAGAGAATTTTTAAAGTAGTAAGAGGAAAGTGACTTGTCACGAACAAGGGAACTCTTACAAGACTGTCAGTGGATTTCTCATCAGAAATCTTGCAGGCCAGATAGGAGTGGGATGGTATATACAAAATTCTGAGAGAAAAAAAAAAACAACATACCAACCAAGAATACTATACCCAGGAAAACAGTAATTCAAAAAAGAAAGAGGGGGCTTCCCTGGTGGCGCAGTGGTTGAGAGTCCACCTGCCGATGCAGGGGACACGGGTTCGTGCCCCGGTCCGGGAAGGTCCCACGTGCCGCGGAGCGGCTGGGCCCGTGAGCCAGGGCCGCTGAGCCTGCGCGTCCGGAGCCTGTGCTCCGCAACGGGAGAGGCCACAACAGTGAGAGGCCTGCGTACCACAAAAAACAAAAACAAAAAAGAAACTAACTATAAAATATGTCAATAGATACACAGTATAAATAGGTGTAAATTGTAATACTGATAACAAAGTGTGGAGAGAGCGTAAAAGTGTAGAGTTTCTGTATATGATTGAAATTAAGGTGTTTTCAGCTTAAAATAAACTGTTATTAATATATTTTATGTAAGCCCCATGGTAACCACAGAAAAACACCTATAGAAGTTGCACAAAAGAAAAAAGAATTAAAAAATATCAATACAAAAAATTAATGAAAGTTGAAGACAGCAAGAGAGGAAAAGAGGGACAAAAGAACTATAAGACAGATAACCAAGTGAACACAGGTTTTCCCTTATCAATAATTATTTTTTTAACATCTTTATTGGAGTATAATTGCTT
This sequence comes from Monodon monoceros, assembly GCF_005190385.1. NCBI lineage: Eukaryota > Metazoa > Chordata > Mammalia > Artiodactyla > Monodontidae > Monodon > Monodon monoceros. The sequence goes on from NW_021703779.1 coordinate 117,000,688, forward strand.
TACAATGGTGTGTTCGTTTCTGCTTTATGACAAAGTGAATCAGTTATACATATACATATGTCCCCATATCTCTTCCCTCTTGCATCTCCCTCCCTCCCACCGTCCCTATCCCACCCTTCTAGCTGGTCACAAAGCTCTGAGCTGATCTCCCTGTGCTATGCGGCTGCTTCCCACTAGCTATCTATTTTACATTTGGTAGTGTATCTGTGTCCATGCTACTCTCTCACTTCGTCCCAGCTTACCCTTCCCCCCTCCACTTAGTGTTTAAACAGCAATCTGGAGGCAAATCACACAAAGAACATGCACACTCACAATAAGAGAAAAAGGAAAAAAATATGTATATAAAAAAGGAAGTAACCAAATCAATAAACAAATCTACCAATGATAATAAGCTCTAAATACAAAACTAAGACAAACATAAAACCAGAAACAAATTAGATGCAGAAAGCAAACCCCGAGTCTACAGTTGCTCCCAAAATCCACCTCCTCAATTTGGGATGATTCCTTGTCTATTCAGGTGTTCCACAGATGCAGGATACATCAAGTTGATTGTGGAGCTTTAATCCGCTGCTCCTGAGGCTGCTGGGAGAGATTTCCCTTTCTCTTCTTTATTCGCACAGCTCCCGGGGCTCAGCTTTGGATTGGGCCTGCCTCTGCGTGTAGGTCGCCTGAGGGCGTCTGTTCTTCGCTCAGACAGGTTTAAGGTGTACAGCATAATGATTTGACTTACATATGTCATGTAATGATTACCACAAGTTTAGTGAGCATCCATCATCTCATAAAAATACAACATTAAATAAATAGAAAAAACAATTTTTCCTTCTGATGAGAACTCTTAGAATTTATCTCTTCACAACTTTCGTATATAACGTGCAGCAGTGTTAACTATATTTATCATGTTTTACATTACATCCCTATTTTTAAAAATAGTCTTTCTGTCCCTTTCTCTCTCTCTCTTCTTCTCTGGAATTCCCAAAATTCGTGTTTCTCTTGATGGTGTCCCATAAGTCCCATAGGGTTTCTTCACTCTTTCATTCTTTTTCTTTTTGTTCCTCTGACTGGATAATTTCAGATGACCTATTTTTGAGTCCATTGATTCTTTTTTCTGCTTGGTCAAGTCTGCTGTTGAAGCTGTCCACTGAATTCTTCGGTTCAGTCATTGTATTCTTCAATTCTTCGGCTCTAGATTTTCTGTGGGTTTTTTTTTTTGATGGCTTCTACTTCTTTGTGGATCATCATTTTGTTCAGGCATTGTTTTCCTAATTTTGTTTAGTTCTCTTTTGTGTTCTTGTAGTTTGCTGAACTTCTTTAAGTTAAGGAGAATTATTCCAAATTCTTTGTCAGACAATTCATAGATCTCCACTTCTTTAGGGTCAGTTATTGGATCTTTATTAGTTTCCTTTGATGGTGTCATGTTTACCTGATTCTTCATGATCCTTGTATCCTTATGTTGGTATCTGTGCATTTGAGGAAGTGGTCTCTTCTTCCAGATGTTACAGGATCATTTCAGTAGGGAAATAACTTCACCAGTCAGCTTACCTTAGGTTCCGGATAGGTCATCTTGCAGCATCTGCAGGAAGGTGGGGTTTTCTGTCAAGGTCTCTGATTGGATGAGGCTGCTTCCTGTGATCTGAGGTCAGGTGGTTGCTGCTGGTTGGGCTCTAAGGTCACATGTGCCTGCTGGCTGGGCTCTGCCTTCGAGTGGGGCTGCTCGCTGGTTTCCCTGGTTGGGCCTGGTTGCTGGCTGGCCTCTGCAGTCATGCAGGGCAACTAGTTGGACTCTGCAGTCACCTCTGATCGACTGGAGTTGCAGGCTGTGTTTCCTGACAGGGTAGTTCTGCGGGCACCATGGTCAGATGGGGCTGCAGACAGGGTTCTGTGATTGGATGGGGTCTCAGTCTGTGATCTGCAATCAAGTGGGGCCACATGCTGTGCCCTGCATTTGGGCAGGTCCACAGGCTGGGCTCTGCAGTCATGCAGGTAGCTAGCTATGCCCCGCTGTTGGTTGAGTTTGCAGTCTGAGCTCCCTGGTTATGTGGGGCCTCCATTTGTACCTAGAAATTGGCTGGTGCTGGAGACTCTGTTCCGTGGTTGGGTGGGGCTGCTTTCCAGGCTTCCTGGTTAGGTGGGGGCATAGGCTTTGCTCAGCAATTGAGCAAGCTTTGCTGCTGGATGGGCTTGTAGGCTGGGCTCTGAGGCTGTCAAGGGTCACTGTTTGGGCTCCCTGCTCTGGTGGGGTGAGAGATTACGATCTACAGTTCATTGCGGCTTTTGACTTGGCTCTCTGCCCAAGTGGGGCTGTAAGATGAGCTTTGCAGCTGCCCAGCATCTCTAGCCAGTCTCCCTGGTCAGGAGGGCCCAGAGACTCTGCTTAGCAGTTGTGCATGGCTGCTGTCTTGCCTTCCTGCCCAAGTAGGGTTATGGGATGGGCTCTATGGCTGCTTGGGGGGTTTGGCCAGGCTTCCTGGTTGGGCAGGACTGGAGGCTATGCTCTGCAGTTGTATGCAGCTTCTGGATTGGCTCTCTGCCAATCCAGAGCAGAGCTGTAGGATGAGCTCTATGGCTGGTACGGACAGTTAGCTTGGGACCCAAACCAGGCAAAAGTGCCAAATGAGCACTCTGGCCAATTATAGACAGTGGCTTGGTTCTACAAATAGGCAAAGCCATGGGCTGAGATTTCTGCATAGGTGCTTCTTGTGGGAACATAGTCCATCAAGATCCATGGGCTTGTTCCTGTAAGCCCCACCCCCTTCTCCATCTCTATTTGATCCCCAGTGATCCCTGTGAAGAGAGAGCCATTTGGGTCTCCTGGGGTGCATCCTGCAATGCTGGGCAGCGGGATGTCCACTTTGGGCTCTCTTTTTCCCAGTGGAGAAATCATAGGCCCTGGTGCAGTACTGTGCCATCCTGGGGAGGGGCAATGCAGTCAAAATGAATTTGCTCCTCTTACCCATCTAATACAGCCCTTCTTGGTTTCTGTGGCCAAAGGGGTTCTTCAGGCTCACCTCTGGGTTCTGAGATTTTCATAAAGGTATCTTTTCTATGGATAGTTGCTATTTGGTCTTCTTGTGAGGGGGACTGAAGCCAGAAATGACCTATTCTGCCATCTTGATCTCTTCCTTTCTTTCTTCCTTGTTTCCTTGTGCTTACAAGATACTCCAGTCTCATCTTAAATGTTTCCTTTTCCAGTTCTAGAATTAGCCATTTCTCCAAGAAGCCCTCATTCCTTATATTGGAGAATGGTATTAGAAACCAAGATCTGCATGCTGGATATGCTTTTTGCTACGAGGACGTTATTGCTTCTAGGCTCTCTGAGATAACAGAGCAAGGAAACATATGTGTATATACTAACCCATGTATATACACATATGTATAAATATTTCTATATGTAACTTGCCACTTTCTGCTAAAATTTTGAACTTTAGGTACATCAAACTGCTCTAATCTCACCCTAAACTTACCCTGCTGGTTGTCACCTCTGGGCCCTTGTTTATGCTGCTACCTTGATTTGCCTCCTCTAGGAAGTATTCCCTGACATCTCCAATTCAGGTTACGTGATCTTCCTCTGTGTTTCCATGGCATACATGCACTCCTTTATCACTGCACTATTTTGCAATATTTGAATGACACTCCCTCTTTCCTCAAAAGATTTTGAGCTCCTTGTGGGAAGGGAATGGGCCTGATCGATTATTACGTATGCAGCACTTGTCTCAGGGTTTGTGTGTTCACCATCTCACACAAAGGAAGGTGGATGATTAGAATTTTGTTAATGGATTGATTCCTTCAGACAAGGAATTGTATTTATTTGAATTAAATGGTTACTATATTTAAATATCTGAGGTGGAGAGTTGTTTTGGCATTGCTTAACTGGGATCTAATTAGAGAATCCTGACTTTCAGTATCTACAGAGGCAATGTAAAGTTAAAATTAGTCTCAAAGGAAAGAGAATCCATTGCATAGTATTCCAGTTTCCCTCCTCCTCGTGCCCTGCTACACATCTAGCTAACAAACAAACAACCCAATTCCTCCCTGATGCCAGAAGTCAGCCCTAAATGTTTCTCTCTCCTGTGCCAGGTCTTGGAGAAGCCTTTGCCTCATTATTAAGGAAAAAGAGATCCTTACCCTCTTTCCAGAAACTCTGAGTTGGGCTTTGCAAGGAGTCCCAATTACTTTTCCCTTTTTACATCTTCATGGAAATAGAGCTTAGCATTTTTTTCTCTAACTTTAATCAGTTCTGTAAAGATTAATACCAATTAATGCAGCAATATTCTCTTATCTGTCATGCTGAATGTTGACTAGACAAAATAGGAGATGGCTCCAGCCAGGCACTTTTGATTGGAAGCATTCTGTTCTGAGGCTCCTTGACTAAGGTGAAGCAGGCTGTGCAATTATCTGCTCTGATGACGAGCTTGGGGCTGAGCTGGGTCAGGGACTTTGACGCATGCCCACTTTCTAGCAGCAACATCAGGCGATAATCCTCTCTAAAGGTGCTGGCAAGGATTTCCCCTCAAGTTAGCTTGGCATAATTATATTTTTTCAAACCAAAATATACTGGAGCTATTTTAACTCTGATGTTAATGCTTCCAGAAATAATACTGAGAAGAGTGCTTTGAAAACCTGCTTTTTGGAGAGTTTTATGTCTTACATAACTGATGTGACCAATTTATAATACAAAAGACTTCAGCAATCAAATGATACCAACAGATTTTGCTCTAGCAATTCCCTGTGTAAACCTTTTGTGAGAACTGATGAACAAGAGATTACTACGTAGGAATCAATAGTACTAATGAGCCAGAATTAGTTTATTCTTGGTTTTAGTAGAATCAAAAGAGAACTCTCCTGATCTTAGAGGAAATGCTTTCAGCTTTACACCATTGAGTATGATGTGGGTTTGTCATAAATGGCCTTTATTATGTTGAGGTATGTTCCTTCTGTGCCCACTTTCTGGAGAGATTTTATCATAAATGGGTGTTGAACTTTATAAAAAGCTTTTTCTGCATCTATCGAGATGATCATATGGTTTTTATTCTTCAATTTGTTAACGTGGTATATCACATTGATTGATTTGTGGATATCCTTGCATCTGGGATAAATCCCACTTGACCCTGGTGTATGATCCTTTTAATGTAATGTTGAATTCGGTTTGCTAATATTTTGTTGAGGATTTTTGCATCTATGTTCACCAGTGGTATTGGCCTGTTATTTTCTTTTTGTGTTTTATCTTTGTCTGGTTTTGGCATCAGAGTGATGCTGGGTCATAGAATGAGTTTGGAACTGTATCTTCCTCTGCAATTTTTTGGAATAATTTGAGAAGGATAGGTGTTAACTCTTCTCTAAATGTTTGGTAGAATTCACCTGTAAAGCCATTTGGTCCTGGACTTTTGTTTGCTGGGAGTTTTAAAATTCCGGATTCAATTTCTTTACTGGTAATTGGTCTGCTCATTGTTTCTATTTCTTCCTGGTTCAGTCCTGGGAGATTGTACCTTTCGGAGAATTTGTCCATTTCTTCTAGGTTGTCCATTTTATTGGCATATAGTTGCTTGTAGTAGTCTCTCATGATCCTTTGTATTTCTGTAGTGTCAGTTGTGACTTCTCCTTTTTCATTTCTAATTTTATTGATTTGAGTCCTCTCTTTTTCTTGATGAGTCTGGCTAAAGGTTTATCAATTTTGTTTATCTTCTCAGAGAACCAGCTTTTAGTTTCATTGACCTTTTCTATTGTTTTTTAGTCTCTATTTCATTTATTTCTGCTCTGATTTTTATGATTTCTTTCCTTCTACTAACTTTGGGTTTTGTTTGTTCTTCTTTCTCTAGTGCCTTTAAGTGTAAGATTAGGTTGTTTATTTGAGATTTTTCTTGTTTTCTGAGGTAAGCTTGTATCACTATAAACTTCCCTCTTAGAACTGCTTTTGCTGAGTCCCATAGGTTTTGGATTGTCGTGTTTTTGTTTTCATTTGTCTCCAGGAAGTTTTTGGTTTCCTCTCTGATTTCTTCAGTGACCCATTGGTTGTTCAGTAGTGTACTGTTTAGCCTCCATATGTTTGTGTTTTTGCAGGTTTTTTCTTGTAGTTGATTTCTAGTCTCATAGTGTTGTGGTCGAAACAAGACAAGGAGGTCCACTCTCGTTTTTATTCAACACAGTTTTGGAAGTCCTAGCCACAGCAATCAGAGGAGAAAAAAAATAAAAGGAATCCAAATTGGAAAGGAAGTTGTAAAACTGTCACTGGTTGGCAGATGACATGATACTATACATAGAAAATTCTAAAGACGCCACCAGAAAATTACTAGAGTTCATCAATAAACTCAGTAAAGTTACAGGATTCAAAATTAATATACAGAAATCTGTTGCATTTCTATACACTAACAACAAACTATCAGAAAGAGAAATTAAGGAAACACTACCACTTACCATTGCACCAAAAAGAATAAAGTACCTAGGAATAAACCTACCTAAGGAGGTAAAAGGGCTGCACTCAGAAGCTATAAGACACTGATGAAAGAAATTGAAGACGATGCAAAAAGTTGGAAAGTTATACCATGTACTTGGAGTGGAATAATTAATATTGTTAAAAATGACCATACTGGGACTACCCTGGTGGTACAGTGGTCAAAACTACATGCTTCCACTGCAGGGGGCACAGGTTCGACCCCTGGTCAGGGAACTAACATCCTGCATGCCTCATGGTGCAGCCAAATTAAAAAAAATGATCATACTACCCAAGGCAATCTACAGATTCAATGTAATCCCTATCAAAATACCAATGGCATTTTTCACAGAGTGAGAATACATAATTTTAAAATTTGTATGGAAACACAAAAGACCCCAAATAGCCAAAACAATCTTGAGAAAGAAGAACAAAGCTAGAGGAATCATGCTTCCTGACTTCAGACTATACTACAAAGCTGCATAATCAAAACGGTATGGTACTAGCACAAAAACAGACACATAGATCAATGGACCTGGATAGAGAGTTCAGAAATAAACCCACACACTTATGGTCAATTAATCTGTGACAAAAGAGGCAAGAATATACAGTGGAGAAAAGACAGTCTCTTCAGTAAGTGGTGCTGGGAAAACTGGACAGCTTCCTGTAAAGAATGAAATTAGAACATTCTCTAACACCATATACATATGCATTTAGTCAAAATGGGCTAAAGACCTAAATGTAAGAGCAGAAACTATAAAACTCCTAGAGGAAAACATAGGCAGAACACTCTTGGATATAAATCGTAGCAATATTTTTTTGGATCCATCTCTTAAAGCAAAGGAAACAAAAGCAGAAATAAACAAATGGGACCTAGTTAAACTTAAAAGGTTTTGTACAGCAAAGAAAACCATCAACAAAACGAAAAGACAACCTATAGAATGGGAGAAGATATTTGCAAACGATATGACCAATAAGGGGTTAATACCCAACGTATATAAACAGCTCATACAACACAATATCAAAAAAACAAACGACCCAATTAAAAAATGGGCAGAAGACCTAAATAGACATTTTTCCAAAGAGGACATGCAGATGGCCATGAGGCACATGAAAAGATGCTCCACATCACTAATCATCAGGGAAATGCAAATCAAAACCACAATGAGATACCACCTCACACCTGTCAGAATGGCTATCATCAAAAAGAACGCAAATAACAATGTTGGCAAGGATGTGGAGGAAAGGGAACCCTCGTACACCATTGGTGGGAATGTAAGTTGGTGCAGCCACTGTGGAAAACAGTATGGAGGTTTCTCAAAAACCTAAAAATAAAACTACCAAATGACCCAGCAATTCCACTCCTGGGTATATATCCCCCCCAAAAAAACCCCCCAAAAAACACTAATTTGAAAAGATACATGCACCCCAGTGCTCATAGCAGCAGTATTTTACAATTGCCAACGTGTGGAAGCAACCTAAGTGTCCATCAACAGATGAATGGATAAAGAAGATGTGGTATATATGTACAATGGAATACTACCCAGCCATGAAAAAGAATGAAATTTTGCCATTTGCCCAGCATGGATGGACTTGGAGGGCATTATGCTAAGTGAAGTAAGTCAGAGAAAGTCAAATAGTCTATGATATCACTTATATGTGGAATCTAAAAAATACAACAAACCAGTGAATATAGCAAAAAAGAAGCAGACTCACAGATATAGAAAACAAATCTGGGGGAGAGGGAAGGAGGGATGAACGATATAGATGTAGGGGGGAAAAGGGTTATGGGATTATTTGAAATCATGTGCGTGACATTTTTGAAAATTGTAAAGCACTATAGAGTTTAAAGAATCTTTCATTCAATAAAAAAAGATATGATTTGAGTTCATTAAAATGCTAATTAAATCTAATCCTAAATTAAAAAAAGAGAGAACTCTCTTCTGAAGGATTTACAAATCTATAAATTATATACCAAAATCAGCCAGTGAGTTGTTGATAAATGACTGGTACTCAGTAACTCTGTCACGGCAGGACCTATTTATTACGGGGGAGGAATATCCACCTCCAGTATTTTGCCTTCAAAAGCTACATTTAAACTCCTTTATGAAACAACTCCAATTGAGGAAAACAGATTGGTATAAATGTTGATTGTGTTTTGCAACCGACCATCAAAATTTGATCCTCATAGGAATGCAGAGAAAACTAGCTTTTTAATAAAGCACCAAAATCTGTAAGTTTCTCTAGGCCATCAGTTGATTCTTATATGAATAGGCTGAGAGGAAGGTTACTCAACCCACATGGACTAGGGTGGGTTGCGAATTTACAGGAAATTAGGTGGCTGCGTGTGTGGGTGTGTGCATGTGTGCGCACACGCGCGTTGGGCAAGAAGAAATGGAAAATAATTGCAGCAAATTCCTTTACTTGAGCTTCTCTTCTTAGACCCTCCAAACATTATCTCACCATATTCTGCTTTCCATGGCTTTACTGTACTTGTATTGTTCTCTGCTCATGTCCCAGTTCTAGGCCAGGCCTGATTCTCAACAACTTCATTGGACAACTGTGTTAATAGTTACGCATATATTGAGCAATGTACATGTGTCGAACTCTCTGGTAGACACTTTAAACACATGATAACATTTATTCTTCATCACAAATTGTAAGATTGGTGGAGAGTGATAGGGGATGATTTGGAGAAATGAGCAACAACCAGATCAGATAGGGACTTGTTGGCCGTAACAGTTTAGGTTTTATTATGAATGTGAATGGACATCATTGGAGGGTTTTGAGCCAAGGAATGATACAGTCTGATTTACACCATAAACTGAATCCTCTGGATGTCTGATAGAGTATTGACTGAATGGGGTCAGGAGCAGAAGTATCGAAATCAGTAAGGAGGTTAATGAAATGATGCAGACAAAAGAGAACGGTATCATTGACCATAGGGATAATGATGGAAGTGGTACAAAGTGCCTGGATTCTGGATATATTGTAAAGAAGAAAGAGTTGACAGTTCTTGCTGTTGGGTTGGATGTAGGGTGGTGAGTGAAAGAGGTTTAAGGATGACTCCAACGTTTTTTTGCCTGAGCAACTGGGTAAACGCTGGTGCCATTTATTATGATGAGGAACACTGGGGGAAGATTTGGAGTGAGAGTAAAAATCAAGAGTTTAACTTTTTAGGCACATAAAGTTTGAAGTGCTTATCAGACACCCAGAGGGGAAGTCAGGTAGGTAGTTGGATGTATGAATCTAGAGCTCAGGAAAATTTAACTGCTACACTTCCTCTCAGTGTCAGGGGCTAGAACATAATAGGAAGCTATTAGCCTAGGGTGGTAGGAAGACCAGCGATCAACTTTTGTTATGAGGAACTAAATCAAGCTGCCACTGGCTGTGCTATATCTTCAGTATCACTATGTGACAGAAATCTTTAAAATCTATAATAAGACCTGGTTCTGGACTACAGTCTTGGGAGCCCTGTAGGAGCAACACAAAATGCCAGTAAAAGGAAGCATGGAACCTAGAAATTGTGGGAGAGGAATAAAATTATATTCTATTCAAAATGAGCCTCCACACCAAAATTTCAAAACACATGAAAAAATCTACACTGAGAAATATCACAATGGAAATAAACCATCAGAATGTGAATTCATTCAGGATGAAATGATTTAATGGTAAGGTCTGTCAAAGATTTTTTTAAAGTATGTTGCTCAAAGAGGTATACAAACAATTTTCATCAAAAATATCAGGAAATTATGAAACAAGCAGAAACTAAATAAATGAAAATGAGACCCAGTGGATATGAAAGAACCAGTTAGAAATCTTGGAAAGGAAAATAAAGTCATTTAAATGCAAATTCAAAACAGTATAAACTTGGGATTGGACATATAGAGAAAATAGCAAAGTGAAAGACTACTGAGGAATTCCAAATGTAGTGTGGAAAGAGAAGGATATTTTAAAAATATAACAGTGAAGAGAGATTGAGAGGCTTCAACAAATATCCTGCAGGAGTTCCTGAAGTGGTGAAGAGGATTTCGGAGAAATAACATTTGCTGATACAATAACACAAAAATTCCAGTACTGAAGAAACACCTGAGTCCTCAGTTCTGGAGTATACTTTGAGTATTGAGCAGTATAAATGAAAATAAATACACAGCTATACACATCAAAGTAAAACTGTAGAATATGAAAGATTAAGATAATACTTTAAAAAGTACCAGAAAAATTGATTACTTATTAAGGAATGGCAATTAGACTCAGAGTAAAATAAAGCGTTACCTTCAAAGTGCTAAAGAAAAGTAATTCTCAAGAGTGAGGGTAGAATAAAATAATTTTTAGATATGCAGAGACTGAGTAAGTTGAGAGCCCAGAAACCATCACTTCACTAAAGGAACTCTTAAAAGAAATACTTACCAAGAATAAAGGGAATGTTTAGGATACAGAAAAATGAGAAAAAAATGATTGAGAAAAAAATCAAAGAGTATTTCATGACATGAAAATTATATGAAATACAAATTTTAGTGTCCATAAAGTTTTATTAGAACATAGATACACTCATTCATTTAAGTATTTTATGGTTGTTTTCACCTACCACAGAGTTGAGTAGCTGTGACAAAGACTGTACAGCCAGCAATACATAAAATATTTATTATCTGTTCCTTTACAGAAGAAATTTGTCAACTCCTGCTGTGTTCTGTTCCATCTATTTGTTTGTCTTTATGCCAATACCACACTGTCTTGATTACTGCAATTTTATAAGAAGTCCTAAAATGAGCCAGTGTAGCTTATTCAACTTTGCTCTTCTTCTACAAGATCATTTTGGCTATTCTAGGCCATTCACATATTCATATAAATTTTAGAATCAGCTGTTCTATGAATATGAGAGCCTGATACTATTTTACTGTGATGGTGTTTAATTTATAAATCGATATGGGGAGTTTACCAGTGTTGAGACTTTCAATCTGTAAACATGTTACAGCTCTCCCCTCATTTAGGTTAATTTAATTTCTGTCGGCAATGCTTTTTAAATTTTCAATACACAGCTCTTATACAATTTTTGTTAAATTAATTCCTAAGTAAGCGTGTTTGTGTGTGTATTTTTTAGTCAAGTGCAGTAGTAAAAGGGGGGGAAAAGAGTACAACAAGGAGTTCGATCTCTAACTGACTATGAACAATCAATTGAGATAACTTCCTACCTTTGGACCAGTCTGTATTTTATATTTTGGTGCTGTTGTAAATGGAGTTGTCTTTAAATTTAATTTGTGATTTTTTGCCAGTATTTAAATTATATGGAAATGAAATTGATTATTATATATGGAACTTGCATCCTGTGACCTTTTAAATTTTACTTATTGGTTCTAGTAGTTGTTTTGTAGTTTCCTTTAGATTTTCTACCTAAACAATCATGTTTTCTGTGAGTAAATACAATTCTACTTCTTCTTTTCTTTGCCACTTATAATTTTTATTGCCTTATTATACTAGACTATACCTTCCAATGCTGAACATAATTGACGAAAATTGACCTCTTTGCATTGCTCCTGATCTTAGAAGGAATGTAGTAAATATTTCACCATTAATTATACTATTGGTTATAGAATTTCTTGTTGACCTCCTTTATCATAATTAAGAAAGTTCCCTTTCACTCTTCATTTGTTGAGAAGTTTTTAATGAATGGGTATTGAATTTTGTCAAATACATTTTCAGCATCTTTCTAACCATATGTTTTTCACCTCTATTCTATTAATGTGGTGAAATACATGGACTGATTTTTAAATATTGCAACAAAGTTGCATTCTTAAAATAAACTCCATTTGGTCAAGATGTATAATTTAAAAAAATAAATTGTTGTATTTGATTTGTTAATATTTTGTTAAGGTTTTTTGCATCAATTTTCATGGGTGATTTTGGACTATAGTTTTCCTCTTTTTGTAATTACTTTGTCAGACTTAAACATCAAGGTCATGCCGGCCTCATAAAAGCAGTTTGGAGGAACTTCCGCCTCTATTTTCTGAAAAAGTTTGTTTAAGATTGGCATTTTTTTTTTCCTTTAGTATTTGGTAGTATTCACCAGTGAAGCCATCCACTTTTGGAACTTCCTTGTGAGAAGGTTTTGCATTTCAAATTAATTTTGATATTTGCATTATTCAAAATTCTAGTGTTGGGTTGGTTTGGGTAAATTGTTTTTCAAAGAATTTTTCCATTTCATCTAAATTGTTAAATTTGTTAGCATGAATTTGTGTATAATATTCCATTCATAGTTTTTAAATGTCTGTAACATGTGTAGTGGTGCCACCTCTATAACTGGTAACTTGTGTTTTGTTGTTTTTTTCTTGATTACTTCTAGCTTAGCTTTTATCAATTTTATTAATTAAAAAAAACTACTTTGGGCCTTCTTGATTTTTCTACATTGTTTTGTCATTTTCTATTTCATTGGTTTCTGCTCCTTGTCTTTATTATTTTTTTTTTCTATTTAACTTGGATTTTGTTTGCTCTTCTTTTTATAGCTTCTTAAAGTGGAATCTTATATAATTCATTTTAAACCTTTTGTCTTTTCTAATATAAAAATAAAACTATAAATTTCTTAAGACTACTTTAGCTGCAACTCACAAAATTTGATACCTTGTGTTTTCTTATGCAGTTTGATTTATTTTCTAATTTCACTTGTGACTTCTTTTTTAACCATGAGTTATTTAGAAGCATGTTGCTAATTCCCCAATATTTGCAGATCTTCTGGGTATACTTTCTGTTTAATGGAAGTATAGTTGATATACAGTATTATATAAATTACAGGTGTATAATATAGTGATTCACAGCTTTAAAGGTTATGCTCCACTTATAGTTATTATAAAATATTGGCTATATTCCATATGTTGTACAATATATCCTCATAGCTTATTTTATACCTAATAGTTTGTGCCCCTTAATCTCCTACCCTTATGTTGCCCCTCCCCCTTTCCCTCTCCCCACTGGTAACTGCTGTTTGTTCTCTGTATCTGTGAGTCTGCTTCCTTTTTTGTTTTATTCACTAGTTTGCTGTACTTTTTAGATTCCACATATAAGCAATGTCATATGTTATTTCTCTGTCTCTGTCTGACTTATTTCACTTGGCATGATAATCTCTAGGTCCATCCATGTTGTTGCAAATGACAAAATTTCATTCTTCTTTATAGCTGAGTACTTTATATAATATATAGTATATATATATATACTATATACTATATATATACTATATAGTATATATATACTGTATATATAGTACTATATATATATCTCATATATATATATATATATATATATATATATCACATCTTCTTCATCCATTCATCTGTTGATGGATACTTAGGTTGCTTCCATATCTTGGCAGCTGTAAATAATGCTGCTATGAAAATTGGGGTGCATGTATCTTTTCAAATAAGTGTTTTTACTTCGTTCAGATATATATCCAGAAGTGGAATTGCCAGGTCATATTTTTAATTCTATTTTTAGTTTTTTGAGAAATCTCCCTACTGTTTTCCACAGGGGCTGCACCAATTTACATTCCCACCAACAGTGTACAAGGATTCCCTTGTCTCCACATCCTCATCAACATTTGTTATTTGCGTTCTTTTTGATGACAGGTGTGAGGTGATATCTCATTGTGGTTTTGATTTGCATTTCTCTGGTGATTAGCGATGTTGAGCATCTTTTCATGTGCCTCATGGCCATCTGCATGACCTCTTGGAAAAATGTCTATTCAGGTCTTCTGCCCATTTTTTAATTGGGTTGTTTGTTTCCTTGATGTTGAGTTGTATGAGCTGTTAATATATTTTGGATATTAACTCCTTATCGGTCACATTTGCAAATATTTTCTCCCATTCTGTAGGTTGTCTTTCATTTTGTTGATGGTTTCCTTTGCTGTGCAAAAGCTTTTAAGTTCAACTAGGTCCCATTTGTTTATTTTTCCTTTTATTTCCTTTGCTTTAGGAGACAGATTCAAAAAATACTGCTGTGATTTATATCCAAAAGTGTTCTGCCTATGTTTTCTGGTCTTATATTTAGGTCTTTAATCCATTTTGAGTTTATTTTTATATATGGTGTTAGAGAATGTTCTTTTTAAAAAAAATTTTATTGGAGTATAGTTGATTTACAATGTTTTGTTAGTTTCAGGTGTACAGCAAAGTGAATCAGTTATACATATGCATATATCCACTCTTTTTTAGATTCTTTTCCCATATAGGCCACTATAGAGTACTGAGTAGAGTTCCCTGTGCTATACAGTAGGTCCTTATTAGTTATCTATTTTATATATAGTAGTGTGTATATGTCAATCCCAATCTCCCAATTTATCCCTCCCTCCCCCTTAACCCCTGATAACCGTAAGTTTGTTTTCTACATCTGTCACTATTTCTGTTTTGTAGATACGTTCATTTGTACCCCTTTTTTAGATTCCACATATAAGCGATATCATATGACATTTGTCTTTCTCTGTCTTATTTCACTCAGTGTGACAATCTCTAGCCATCCTTGCTGCTGCAAGTGGCATTATTTTGTTCTCTTTTATGACTGAGTGATATTCCATTGTATATATGTACCACATCTTCTTTATCCATTCCTCTGTTGATGGACGTTTAGGTTGCTTCCATGTCCTGGCTGTTGTAAATAGTGCTGCAATGAACACTGGGGTGCATGTATCTTTTCGAATTATGGTTTTCTTCTGATATATGCCCAGGAGTGGGATTGCTGGATCATATGGTAGCTCTATTTTTAGTGTTTTAAGGAACCTCCATACTGTTCTCCATAGTAGCTGTGCCAATTTATATTCCCACCAACAGTGTAGGAGGGTTTCCTTTTCTCCACACTCTCTCCAGCACTTATTGGTTGTAGAATTTTTGATGATGGCCATTCTGACTGGTATGAGGTGATATCTCGTAGTTTTGATTTGCATTTCTCCAATAATTAGTGATGTTGAGCATCTTTTTACGTGCCTTTTGGCCATCTGTATGTCTTCTTTGGAGAAATGTCTATTTAGATCTTCTGCCCATTTTCTGATTGGTTTGTTTGTTTGTTCGATATTGAGCTGCATGAGCTGTTTGTATATTTTGGAGATTAATCCCTTGTCGGTTGTTTCATTTGCAAATATTTTCTCCCATTCTCAGCGTTGTCGTTTCATTTTGTTTATGGTTTTTTGTTTGTTTGTTTTTTGCTGTGCAAAAGCTTTTTAAGTTTAACTAGGTCCCATTTGTTCATTTTTGTTTTTATTTTCATTGCCCTAGGAGGTGGATTGAAAAAGATCTTGCTGCAATCTATGTCAAAGAGTATTCTGCCTATGTTTTCCTCTAGGAGCTTTATAGTATCCAGCCTTAAGTTTAGGTCTTTAATCCATTTTGAGTTTATTTCTGTATATGGTGTTAGAGAATGGTCTAATTTCATTCGTTTATATGTAGCTGTCCTGTTTTCCCAGCACCACTTATTGAAGAGACTGTCTTTTCTCCACTGTATATTCTTGCCTCCTTTGTCATAGATTAATTGACCCTAAGTGCATGGATTTATTTCTGAGCTTTCTATTCTCTACCGTTGCTCTATGTATCTTCTTTTGTGCCAGCACCATACTGTTTTGATTACTGTAGCTTTGTAGTATAGTCCAAAGTCAGGGAGCATGATTCCTCCAGCTCTGTTCTTCTTTCTCCAGACTGTTTTGGCTATTCAGGGTCTTTTGTGTTTCCATACAAATTTTAAAATTATTTGTTCTCATTCTGTGAAAAATGCCATTGGTATTTTAATAGGGATTGCATTGAATCTGTAGATTGCGTTGGGTAGTATGGTCATTTTAACAATATTCTTCCAATCCAAGAGCACAGTTATCTTTTCATCTGTTTGTGTTGTCATCAGTTTCTTTCATCAGTGTCTTATAGTTTTCTAAGTACAGGTCTTTTACCTCCTTAGGTAGGTTAATTCCTAGGTATGTTATTCTTTTTGATGCAATGGTAGGTAAATGGGATTGTTTTCTTAATTTCTCTTTCTGATAGTTTGTTGTTAGTGTATAGAAATGCAACAGATTTCTGTATATTAATTTTGTATCCAGCAACTTAACCCAATTTATTGATGAGCTCTAATTGTTTTCTGATGGCATCTTTAGGATTTTCTATGTATTGTATCATGTCATCTGCAGACAGTGACAGCTTTACAACTTCCTTTCCAATTTGGATTCCTTTTCTTTCTTTTTTTTTAATTAAAAATAATTTATTTATTTGGTTGTGCTGTGTCTTAGTTGCAGCACGTGGGCTCCATAGTTGTGGCATGTGAACTCTTAATTGCAGCATGCATGTAGGATCTAGTTCTCTGACCAGGGATCGAGCCTGGCCCCCCTGCATTGGGAGCACAGAGTCTTATCCGCCAGGGAAGTCCCTATTTCTTTTTCTTGTCTGATTGCTGTGGCTAGGACTTCCAAAACAATGTTGAATAAAAGTGGCAAGAGTGGGCATCCTAGTCTTGTTCCTGATCTTAGAGAAAATGCTTTCAGCTTTTGACCATTGAGTATGATGTTAGCTGTGGGTTTGTCATATATGGCCTTTATTATGTTGAGGTGTGTTCCCTCTATGCCCACTAATGTTGTATATCACACTGATTGATTTGCAGATATTGCAAAATCCTTGCATCCTGGGACAAATCCCACTTGACCCTGGTGTATGATCCTTTTAATGTAATGTTGGATTCGGTTTGCTGATATTTTATTGAAGATTTTTGCATGTAGGTTCATCAGTGAAATTGGACTGTAATTTTCTTTTTTGTGTGATATATTTATCTGGTTTTGGTATCAGGGTGATGCTGGCCTCATAGAATGAGTTTGGAAGTGTTCCTTCTTCTGCAAATTTTGGGAATACTTTCAGATGGATAGGTGTTAACTCTTCTCTAAATGTTTCATCCAGTTCATCTGTGAAGCCATCTGGTCCTGGACTTTTGTTCGTTCTCCCAGGTGTATTTTTGTTATTGATTTCTAATTTAATTCTGCTGGGGTCAGAGAACATAAAATATTTTAAAATATATTGAAACTCATTTTGTGGCCCAGAATTAGGTCTGTTTTGGTGTAGATCAAAGTTGGTTGATGTAGGTTTTAAATATTATATATCCTTACTGATTTCTTTGTCTTCTTAATTTATCAGTCAAGAAGAATTATTAGAAGAGTGTTTGTATCTACAACTATGATTGTGGATTTATCTGTTTCTCTATTTTTGTAAATTTTTGCTTCATGTATTTGGAGCTCTATTATTGCCTACTTAGTTACGATTGTTATATATTCTTGATGCATTAACCCTTTTATCATTGTCAAATGATACCAATTTCTGGTAATGCTTATTGTTTTGGAGTCTACTTTGTCTGATATTAGTGTACTTACAACAGCTTTCTTATGCTTTGCATTTGCATGTATATCTCGTTCCATCCTTTTACTTTCAAGCTAGCTGTGTTTTTATATTTGAAGTGTGTTTCTTGTTAAGGACGTATAGTTGGATGTTAATTTTTTGAATCCATCAACCTCTGTCTTTTAGTTGGAGTGTTTAAGCCATTTATATTTAATAAAATTATTGATATGACTATGTTTAAGTCTACTCTCTTTCTATTTGGTTTAAATTTGTTCCTTCTGTTATTTGTTATAGTCTTCCTTCTTTCTTGTATTCTTTTGGGTTAATTGAGTATTTTTTGTATTCCATTCTATTTCCTCTATTGGATTTTTAGCAATATCTTTTTGTATTATTTTTTTAGTTGTTGTAAGATTACTATATGCATCCTTATCACATTTTACACAGAAATAATAACATTAAATATATAGTATTCTATAATTTAATTACATTTATATTTACCCTGTTCTTAGTTATATTATTGTCATATATTTTACTTTTGCTTAAAGTATAACAGCCATAATACATTATTATTTTCTGCTTTCAGTATTCAATTGCCTTTAAATTTTTTTTTTTAAATTGCTTTAATTAATTTATGACTGCACCAGGTCTTAGTTACAGCACGTGGGATCTTCATGGCATCATGTGTGATCTTTCATTGCAGTGTGTGGGCTCTTTGTTGTGGCATGGGGGCTTCTCTCTGGTTGCAGCACACAGGCTTCTCTCTAGTTGTGGCATGCGGGTTTTTCTCTCTCTAGTTGTGGTGCGCGGGCTCTGGAGTGCGTGGGCTCTGTAGTTGTGGTATGTGGGCTCCAGAGTATGTGGGCTCTGTAGTTTGTGACACATGGACCCTCTAGTTGAGGCGTGCGGGCTCAGTAGTTGTGGCGCGCAGGCTTAGTTGCCCTGCAGCATGTGGGCTTTTAGTTCCCTGACCAGGGATCGAACCCATGTCCCCTGCATTGGAAGGCGGATTCTTTACCACTGGACCACCAGGGAAATCCCACCTTTAAAATTTTTAATGAAAGAAAGAAAAATAATGTTTTATATTTACTACCGATTTAGCATTTCCATTGCTCTTCATTTCTTACCTTAGACCTGAATTTCCATCTTGTATCAACACCCTTCAGCCTGAAAAAAATTCTTAGCATTTTCAGACAGTGAATGTGCTAGCAACAGATTTTCTCAGCTTTTGTTTTTATGAAACTGTTTTTATTTTGCCTTGATTTTTGCAAGGTATTTTTTCTGGACATGAATTTCTACATCAACAGAATTTTCTAAAATTTCAGCACTTTAATGATGTTATTCTTTGATTTTCAGGCCTCCATTGTTTCTTTCTTATTTTAATTTTTAATTTATTTTTTGGCTGCATTGGGTCTTTGCTGCACGCAGGCTTTCTCTAGTTGTGGCGAGAGGGGGCTACTCTTCATTGTGGTGCATGGGCTTCTCATTGCGGTGGCTTCTCTTGTGGAGCACGGGCTCTAGGCATGCGGGCTTCAGTAGTTGCAGCATGTGGGCTCGGTAGTTGCGGCACATGGGCCCTAGAGTGTGCAGGCTTCAGTAGTTGCGACACGTGGGCTCAGTAGTTGTGGTGCGTGGGCTCCAGGGTGCACGGGCTCAGTAGTTGTGGCTCATGGGCTCTAGAGCACAGGTTTAGTAGTTGTGCTTCATGGGCTTAGTTGCTCCACAGCATGTGGGATCTTCCTGGACCAGGGATTGAACCTGTGTCGCCTGCATTGGCAGGTGGATTCTTAACCATGGTGCCACCAGGGAAGTCCCTCCATTGTTTCTTATTTGAAGCCATCTGTAATTCTTGTTGTTTCCCTGGTCCTAATGTGTCTCTTTTCTCTGATTACTTTGAACATTTTTAAATTTATCTTTTCAGCAATTTGTCTATGGTGTGTTTAGGTGAGGTTTTCTTTAGGAGTTTCACTAATTTTCCTGAATCTGTGGGTTGTTGTTTTTGGTCAAACTTCAATTTCTTTTTTCCTGACTCATTCCTCTGGTATTACAATTGCATGTTTCTTAAGAGTCCTTGATTTTGCTCCAAAGGTAATTGAGCCTCTCAGGTTTTTTTCAGTATATTTTCTGTTTGTGCATCATTTGGGATAAATTTATTGACCTATCTTCAAGTTCATTGATCCTCATTTCTGTTGTGTTCCAATCTACTATAAAATTTTTTAATCCAATGATTTTTTGACTCAGATATCATATTTTTCAGTTCTAGGATTTCCATTTGTTTTTTTTTATAGCTTCTGAATCTCCCCTGAACTTCTCCATCTTTTAATCCATTATATCCATCTTTTCCTCTATACTTTTTTTATTGACATAAAATTCACAAAACCGAATTACCCATTTTAAAGTGTACAGTTTAGTGGCATTTGGTACATTCACCATGTTGTACAACCATAACCTCTGTCTACTTCCAAAATATTTGCATCATCCCAAATGAAAAACCTGTAGCCATTAGGTAGTCACTTCCAACGTCCCCCAACACATAGAAGCCACTAATCTACTATGGATTTGCTTACTGTAGATATTTCATATAAATAGAATCATACAATACATTACTTTTGTGTCTGGCTTCTTTCATTTAACATAATGTTTTCAAGGTGCATCCATGTTATAACATGTATCAGAGCTTCATTCCTTTTTATGGCTGTATAATATTCCATTATATTTATATACCCCATTTATCCATTCATCAGTTGATGGAGACTTGGATTGTTTCCAGCTTTTGACTGTTGTGTATAGTGCTGCTATGAATATTTATGTGCAATTTTTTGTTTGAATACTTCTTTAAAATTTTTTTTGTTATATACATAGGAGTGAAATTGCTAGGTCACATGATAACTCTATGTTCAACTTTTTGAGGAACCACCAAATGGTTTTCCAGAGTAGCTGCACCATTTTACATTCCCATCAGCAATATATGAGGATTTCAGTTTCTCCACATCCTTGCCAACATTTGTTTTTGACTGTCTTTTTGACTGTTGATATCCTAGTGGGTGTGAAGCGATAGCTCACTTTGATTTGATTTATATTTCCCTAATGGTTAATGATGCTGAACCTCTCATGTGCTTATTGACCATTTGTATATTTTCTTTGGAGAAATGCCTATCCAAGTCCTTTGCCTATTTTCAGACTGGGTTGTTTGTCTTTTTGTTTTTGAGTTGTATGAGTTCTTTATATATTTTGGTTACTAGACCCATATCAGATATATGATTTGTAAATATGTTCTTCCATTTTGTGGTTTGTCTTTTCACTTTCCTGGTAGTGTCCTCTGATGCACAAGAGTTTTCAATTGTGACAAAGTCTAATTTTCTTATTTTTTTTTCTTTTGTTGCTCATGCTTTCGGTGTTATGTGTAAAAATTCATTGCCAAATCCAAGGTACAAAGATAATATCCCTATCTTTCCTTCTTAGAGTTTTATGGTTTTAGCTCTTATATTTAGGTCACTGATCCATTTTGAGTTAATTTTTGTATATGGTATGAGGCAGGCTTTCAGCTGTAGCATTAATTTATTTATTCAGATTAAATTGGTAGCTGCTAGTGTTTCCTGGGAGGAAAAAAATTTTTTAAACCTTGAGAACTGACATAAGCTCCATCTTCTGCTACAGCTTTGAAGATATCTCAACCCAGCTGAAGAAAGAAGAGCATAAGAGCTCCAAAACCCCTTAGCTTTACATTTGACATCCTCAGCCATCTAACACCAACCTGCTTTTTCAGGTATATCTCTTGCCTTTTCTCTAATTAGATCCTCCAAGCCAAGCAAATTGTCCCTCCCTACCTCAACCTCAGCAGCCCTTTCTTTTGTAAGTATCTTGCTAGAACTATGTCTATCTCATTGACCACTGTATTTCCAGCATCTAGCATGATGCATGGCACACATAGTGAAGTCGCTCCTTACACATGAAACAGGTCCTAAAGTCAGCACATAAAATGAAAATCACATGGTTTAAATTACTTTTGATGATGTCTTATGAAGGTGCCACATTGGAGAATGACATCCTTCTCTCAGAAAGTCCAGCATGAGCAGCCTTTTTTCCAGTGTGGATTGCAGATCACTGGGCTGTTCTTTTTGTTTGACCCCCAGATTAAGTAGTTGGCTTGCACTAGTAGTTGGCCATACTATATGAAAAATACATATCTTTAAACAAAAGAATGACACTCAGGAAAGTGAGGTGTTCACACTAGAAGACAGAAACCAGATCCTTGCATCTTATCTCACAGTAGATTCAAGGCATATATCAATTGAATGTAATGGTAGGAGGATTTGCCCATACTATTTCTCTCCTAGTGTGTATTGCTGAGTTCACGTAAATGAAATATGCCTATGCATGCCAATGTTGTAGACATTCAGAAGTTTCTTTGCATGAGTGACTTAATTAACGCTGTTCTCTCTACTTGAATGTCTTCCTTTTGTCTCTGCCTATCAAAGCCCTTTATGTTTTTCAGAGCCCGGCTGATGACCCACTTATCCCCCCAAGAGGCCATTTATTTCACTTATTATGTGTCTCCTCTCCAGAACACAATGCAAAGCACCTTATATGCTTTGCCCTCCTCTAATGCTCACAGCAATCCTATGCAAGAGGAATAATATTTTTCCTGTTTTAAGGATGAGAACATGAGATTTAGAGAAGTTAACTATCTTGCCCAAGGTAGGTGGCATCTACCTTGCTCACTGCTGTCTCTCCAAGAACAGTGTCTGGCATGTAATCCATGTTCAGAAAATACCACTGACTGCATAGAATGACTGTCAGACTCCAAGCCTATATGCTTAGCCCATCTGCCAAGGGCTTTTTGACGTGTTTCAGTTAATGGCCCCAATCATACTTTCGTATTCTATTATCTGCATGTTGCTCCTGCCAATAATATACTGTGGATCTTCATTTGCTTTAAATTTGTGTTACAAAAACTATAGGTATCATAAATGTTTTTTCAAACTCCACCCACTCCTGGAGAGTCGGATATGCTTTCCAACTCCTATTCCCTTCTCTTTCCTCGTATCTCCCACAAGATATAAGGTCTGTACCATCCAAATCATATTTAACAAAATATTGCTTTTTGTGGCAGAGGCTTGAATACACACCTCCCCTCCTCTCTTAGATGCTGACTGAGTAGTATCATTCTGAAGCATTCATTACTGAACCCTAGTCTTGATAAGCTACGTGTCTAGAGATAATTGCTTTTCTGCCAACATGTTCAATACCCTGACAATCTGGACTAAAGGGGATGTTCCTTGCAGGCCTCCTGGTTTCCCTCACATAAGTATCTTGCTGCCCGTCCTGAAAGAAACTGGTCGAAGGATGATCATGCCTAAGTCTGCCTGGTCAGGTAACTGGCAATTTTGACGCATCAGAAATTTACAAAATGCATTTTACTGCTGATTGAATGTACAAAAGAGAAGGGAGAAGGATGACTTCTTTAATATTGATGTGATCTATTTAGAGCTTCTGATTTATTAATGATGTAGACATGTCTGCTCCCATGGCTTCATGGAACCCTTGGACCATTCTGAAGTTCCAGTGTAGGAACAACCTTAGCTTTTATTAATCAGAAAAACAGAGACACAACGATAATCATCAACCACAAACTGTCATCTTTTTAAATAAACAGGCTTATGGTGAGATTTGCAAACACAGAAATCATGGTTAGTTGGGACCATATAGTAAAAGGATCCAAGTTTCCCTTCAGAAAATTATAAAGAGCAAAGTATTTGTGTGGATTGGGTAGAAATGACTAAACTAGATTTCTAACAGAATTTTTCATAGGCCATACCAATGTCATTCCTAGGCAATCAATCATTTTAATTACTGTAGTCAGGAGGAATGAGTGGAGAGACAGATTTGGGCATTGTATAATAAGGGGTTACTGCATGCCAAGTCCTTTAAATGTATTAGCTCATTTGATTCTCATAACTCTGGGATGTGGGTACTGTTTTCATTCCCATCTTACAGATGAGGAAATTGAGGCTCACAGATTGTGAATTGTTTGTGATTATAGCCTGTAATGGCAGAGCTGCGATTTGAATTCAGATCCTGTGCTCATTTTACTATACCACACTGCCTCTCAGTGGTACCTATTAACCGCTGATAATAATAGCCAACATTTATTGGTAACTGTAAGAACAGAAGAATGGAAAAGTGGATACAATCCTTCTGCTTTATAAATAATAGTTACCGTTTACTGAGTGCTAGACATGGTGATGGGGCTTTACATGTAATAACTCATTTAATCATCAAACCGCGCTATGAGATAGGCATTATCGATATCTCCATTTTACAGACGAGAGTGGGCAGGTGTCTGGTGGTTAAATAACTTACCCACAAGAAAGAAAGTTTCAGAGCCAGATTTCAAACCTGTCTGTCAGGTGCTGGAGCTAGAGCCCATGTACCACTAGTTCAAGAGTCAGCGGATGAGGCTGTGAAAAATATGGATTCCTTGGCCCCATCCCTGAGAGTCGGATTTGATAGGTCTTTTCCAGCTTTATTGAGGTATGATTAACAAATGTAATATAGTTGGAATAATACAGCCCTTTCAGACTGGCTTCTTTCACTTAGCAATATGCAAACTATAGAGACAATGAAAAGGTCAGTTGATGCCAGGGGTTTGGGAGGAGGGAAGGATGAATGGGTGGAGCCTAGGGGATTTTTAGGGTGGTGAAATTATTCTATATGATACTATGATCGTGGATTCATGACATTATGCATTTGTCAAAATGCATAGAACTGTGCAGCATGAAGAGTGAACCTTAATGTAAACTAACGCCTTCAGTTAATCATGTATCAATATTGGTTTATCAAGTATAACAAATGTACCTCACAGCTCTAAGTAAGATGTGATATCTTTGTTGAATTTATTTCTTTTCTTTGGTGGCTCTTCTATCTGGTAGTATTGGCCTCATAGACCAATTTGCGAAGTGTTCCCTAGGGCGGTGGCCCTATAGCCTTCTTGGTTTCTCCTCCCAACGTGGGACCTACACACTCCCAGTGAACTGGGGCACCGGAGATCAGGACGCAGGATATTCAGGCTGCTGTACCTGGCTGGGTGTGGAGTGGGACTGTAGACCTCCCTGCCACACTTGCCTAAAATAGCTTTTGTAACACAGAGTTGGGGCCTGCCCCTCCCAGGGAGACACCATAGCCCTAGACTAAGAGTTGAGGGGAGAGGAGTCCCTATTTTCCTGACTGCACCTGCTTGGAGTAGAGCTCTCAGAGTAGATTCTTCCAAAATAGAGCTGGGAGAGGAGGAAGGGCAGAGCAGAGATGGCTCAGATACCACAGAGTCACTGTTCTTACCATGATTTAGTAGATTTCCTTGATTGTATTTTTCTCTACTTGCTATATGCCCTTAGGAAAATTTCCAGAGACTTTCAATTATTTAAAAATTTTTGTCCAGATAAATGGTTGTTTATTGGGGTGTGAGCTGCACTCCTCACTCCACCACTCTGGAAATCTTATATAAGATTTTACCTTCTGTCATGCGAGCAGATTCTCTCTCTTGCTGACATTGGTGAAGCAAGCAGCTATGTTGTCAGTTACTCTATGGAAGAGACCTACATTGTCAGTTACCCTCAAGGACCTGAGGGCAGCTCTGACAGAGATAATAGCAGCAAGAAACTGCCTGTTGATCTGAATTCAGCAAACAACCATGTGAGCTTGGGAATGAGTCTTTCCCCAGCTGAGCCTCAAGGTGCAACCACAGCCCTAGCTCATGGCTTGATTGCAGCCTTTGTGAGATCCTGAAGCCGAGGATCAGGATATATATATATAAGGGCATATAGCGAAGCTGCGCCCAGACTCCTGACCCACAGAAACTGTGAGATTGTAAATACCTGTTGTTTTAAACCACTAAGTTTGTGGTCATTTCTTATGCGGTGATAGATAACTAATATGATGGCATAAAATAAAATTGAAATGGTTATAATATTTAAAAAGAGCCTGTGATATAATACTATGTATGCTTCTTTGTTTCTTTTTTTATCATTTTTTTGGAGTATAGTTGATTTACAGTGTTGTGTTAGTTTCAGGTGTACAGCATAGTGATTCAGTTATACATATACATATATTCATTCTTTCTCAGTTTCTTTTCCCATATAGGTTATTATAGAATATTGAGTAGAGTTCCCTGTGCTAAACAGTAAGTCCTTCTTGGTTCTCTATTTTATATATAGTAGTGTGTGTACATTAATCCCAAACTCCTAATTTAGTATTTCTTATATGGCAGGTGTGCTAGCAATGAATTCTCCAGTTTTTGTTTATCTGGGAATATTGTTGTTTCACCTTCATGTTTTTAAATTAATTTTTATTGGCATAGAGTTGCTTTACAATGTTGTGTTAGTTTCTACTGTACAGCAAAGTGAATCAGCTACATGTATGCTTCTTTATTAATGCGTTAAATAACCAGATCTAGCAATGGATCTAATATTTGCCATTATTTAAAAGTAGTTATTAGCATTAAATATATTTCAGGGTATCTGCAACAACAATAAGTGAAATAAAGATGTGTGATTGCTTTTGCTGAAAGAGGTACAAGTACTGTTAATACTATGGATTGTTGCCACATTCATACTTGAAAGAACTGCTAAATTTTATTTAGAGGTAAATGAAAATAAATGTTTAAACTATTTTTTTTATTGAAGTACAGTTGACTTACAATGTTGTGCTAGTTTCTGGTGTACAGCAAAGTGATTCAGTTATACATATATACACACGTTCTTTTTCATATTCTTTTCCGTTATGGTTTATTACAGGATATTGAATATAGTTCCCTGTCCTATCCAGTAGGACCTTGTTGTTTATCTATTTTATATGTAGTAGTGTGTATCTGTTAATCCCAAACTCCTAATTTATTCCTCCCCTACCCCCTTTCCCCTTTGGTAACCATAAGTTTGTTTTCTATGTCTGTGACTCTATTTCTGTTTTGTAAATAAGTTGATTTGTATCGTTTTTTTAGATTCCACATATAAGTGGTATCAGATGATATTTGTCTTTCTCTGTCTGGTTTACTTCACTTAGTATCATAATCTCTAGTTCCATCCATGTTGCTGCAAATGGCATTATTTTATTCCTTTTCATGGCTGAATAGTATTCCATTGTATATATATACCACATCTTCTTTATCCATTCCTCTGTTGATGGATATTTAGGTTGCTTCCATGTCTTGGCTATTGTAAATAGTACTGCTACAAACATTGGGGTGCATGTATCTTTTCAAATTAGAGTTTTCATCTTTTCTGGATATATGCCCAGGAGTGGGATTGCTGGATCATATGGCAACTCAATTTTTAGTTTCTTTTAAGGAACCTCTATACTGTTCTCCATAGTGGCTGCGCCAATTTACATTCCCACCAACAATGTAGGAGGGTTCCCTTTTCTCCACAACCTTTCCAGCAGAAAATAAAAGTTTAGATTTTCCCTCTCCTAAATTATTCAAGCTCTCTGCATTCTATTCACAAAACTCCCAAGGTTAAAACCCCCTGATATAGACCCATTCTTTGCAAGAGTCCTCTGTCTTTTCTATTCCTGTTTAAGTAGCCTCTCCACCCTGGGTCATTCTGTATCCCAATGTCCTGTGGGACATGCCATCAAGAGCAAACCTTTCCTAACACGTCAGCTGGAAGTTTTCTCTCTTTTGCCTGAACTTTAAGGGTCTCTGGGTACCAATTAATTGAAATTAATTACAACAAGTATAATCTCTCAAAATTTTAAAGGTACATAACACTTCATCCAGAAATTCTGTTTATAGAATTCATCCTGCAGGTGGACAAAGATAAATATAGAAGGATATTCATTACAATGCTGTTAGTAATGTTACACAAATGTACATCAATAGAAATCTTGTATAAATTACCGTAACCATGCAGCTATTTAAAAAAAACACAAGGAATTTTATGTACTGCTAACAAATTATCTCCAGGGTTTATTAAGCAAAAGAACAACAACAACACAGATCAGGACAGTAGGTATAGTGTGTTTCCATTTGACTATGCGTAGAAATTTTCTGGAATTATATACGAGAACCATTAATACTGTGTGCCCATGGGAAACAGAAATGAGGTCTGAAATTGGAGGGACATGTAATTTTCATTGTATACCTATGGTTCCCAAACTGTGCACCAAGTTGCCCTGAGGCACTGGAGGATAATTTAAAAATTTAAGGCAAATAAAGTGATACTAGAAATCTGTTGTACATTGTGAAAACTACTGTCAAGTTAATTCATAGTTTCAACATTATTTTATGATATATTCGTTTCAATGATGTTATATCTTTGCAAATTTGGGTTTTTGGCAGATGCTATGATAAACTACCAAATGACCTTGGTGGGTCATCTAAAAGGTACCCCATTACAATTCACTTATCTTCATCCTGAACTGACTGAAGAAGCCCTGCTAGTTTTGGTAAAAAGATCTAGAAGATATTATCATTACTAAACAAGGAAAACCTTCTCCAAACCCCCAGACTGGAGCAGCTCAGTCTTTCTGGTTCATCCCCTTTGATTAAAAGTGCCTTCACTGGACTGACCAGGTTTTTTCATTGCTCTGTCCTCGGGCAGAAGCACTTCCTCTAAATATATCAAAGCCAACCACAGGAAACCAGGCATCATGGTCTGGCTCTTTTCTTCCCTTGAGAGTTGAGCACGAGCCCTGGTTCCAGAGACTTGACTGAGGTCACCCATTAAGACTGTGGCTCAGCCAGGACTTCAAAGTAGGTTCTCTGGACTAAGTTCAGTGCTTTTTCTATTCCATGTCACCACCTCCAATGTAAGTAAGAGCATGAGGGACTGAAGTTTCATACTTTGACTCACTTTAAACTTAGGAAGTTCAGCAGGTGTAATGTTAGTCTAATTGTGAGACTTCTCTAACCCTCAATTTCCTCACTTGTTTGATGGGGATGATGATAATATATACCCCACAGGATTTTGTGATGATTAAGTGAGATAATGTGGATAAAGCGCTTAACGTAGGGCCTAGCTCAGGGTAGATTTTCCAGTAAATGTTGACCTTTACTCTTGGCTAAGAGCTTCATCTCTGGAGTCAGTAAGGCATGGTTCGAAGCTCAAGTTCTACCGCTCTTTAGATGTGTGACTTTGAGCTGGTTACTTAATCTCTCTGAGCCTGTTTCCTCATCTGTCTCATAGGATTGTTGTGAGGATGCAGTGAGATCATGCATGTAAAGCAGTGAGTACGGTGCCTTTCATAGAGGAAGTAATCAATGTTGGATAGTGTTGCATGATTATTAATGGTGGGGGTACTAAGAGAAATTTGATGTGAGTTCCTTGTCTGGAACAATCTTGATTGTTTAATGGAGAAAGTCTGCCACTAAAGCTTGTGTTTGGGGTCCTCCATATTCGATTTTTCCTCTTCTTCCCTCTTTTTTTTTTTTTTTTTTTTTTTTCCGGCCGCACCGCGTGGCTTTTGGGATCTTAGTTCCCTGACCAGGGATTGAACCCGGGCCCTCAGCAGTGAGAGCGTGGAGTCCTAACCACTGGACCACCAGGGAAGTTCCCCTCTTCTTCCCTCTTGTACCCTCCATCCAATCCCATTCACAGCTCCTTCCTTCATACTCAGATATAAAGGGTCAACAGCATAGAACATTGCTCTCAGTGGGATTTGCATTTTCCAAGGGACCAGAATCCTAAACTGGAAGAAGGAAGCCCTAACGGTGCAAGTCTCAGCCCTGCGTTAGAGAAGGGTTTTTCAGTCTCAGCACTCTTAACATTTGGGGCTGGATAATTGTTGTAGGGGACTTTCCTACGCATTGTAGCATGTTTGATAGCATCGCTGGCTTCAACCCACTGGATTCCAATAGCACAACAACCCCCTTCTTAGTTATGACAGCTAAAAATATCTCTGGACATTGCCAAATGTCCCCTGGGAAGAAAAATTGCCCATAGTTAAGAACTGTTGATTTAGGGGATTGTGTGGAGGAAGTGAGGCCTTTCAGGATATCTTAAAAAAAAAAAAATCACACCAGGTGTCATAAGTGTAAATGCCTTCTGGGGCCAGGCAGAGATGGAAATGCAAAAAATCAGAGGAGTGTAACACAATAAGGAGTGGTGGGGCTTGTGGCATAAAAAGATCTCTGTGAGCCAAACGAAGCCCATGTGAGGATTGCAATGGACTGCCAGTTTGGAGCCCCAGATGCAGGCTGTCCCTCAAGATGGCTTATGCACTGTTATTTTGAGCTAGTGACTCCCCACCCCAGTTTCTGCTCTTTCCCCCCTCCCCTTCCTGCCTTCAAAATAAGGATGTCCCTAAATCATCAAGGCATATTAGGTCATCCTAAAACATAAAAGTAATTTTAAATTCCAGTAAAACTTTGAAATGAACAAATTTCAAACACTATTCAGTCATTTGAAACTGCCAATATGTTAAGTGGACAGGACAGTACCATGTAAGAATCGTAAAGGCAGGAAGGAAAATCCACCAAAGAACACCAGAAAAGCAGAGGTCAAAATGCTAACAGGGATTGTGTCTGGATGTATTTTTCCTCCTCGTTTTTGCTTTCCCATATTAGACGAAAGGTTAATGTTACACTGGGAAAAGTCAGCACTTGAAAGGAGAGCTGTCGGCCATCCAGTACTTGCCCGGGTAGGGAAGGTGTCATGAAATCAAATCAATGATACAGATTCCAGTGGCTAAGCTAGCCCTCCCCATCCCCGCACTGTCGGAGGTGTCCTGTCTGCTGCATAACCAGAGAACCTGGAGTTCCCCGCATGTGGTTATTAACATTAATAATAATTGGAACACTGATCTCTGACCACCGCGTTCTGTTCTCCAGTTGCTTTCTGCTGCTTTTTAATGACGCGCTTTCGCTTTTTCCCATGTACTCCGCATTATACACGTGCTGTACCGCTCTACCTTCCCTCGATTTATGCATGTCTCTAGCAGATGGTTGGGCCAGTCCACCTCCGGTGGTGCTTGTTTAGCATAACAGAGAGCTCAACTCCTGGGGCCGCTCACAGGGTTTATCTTGCATTTCTGGATCCTGGTGGGGTAAACACACAGGGTTAAGGCCAGCACTTGCCATCTCTGACCTACCTTCACAGCAGTTAGGGATGGGTTTTCCTTCTTGCTTTTCAAGAATTGTTCTTCCTCTCTCCCTTTATTCCATCCCCACTCAATCCTTTCCCTTGGGCTCCCCTAGATTTCTATGAGACTTCACATGGTGGCAATGGGGACAAGGAATTTTCCAGAAGCAACATGCCACGTTGAAAACCCAGGGCTGGGAGTCCCTGCCTAACCTCTGTTGTTGGTGACTGAGTCCTGGCGAGGATTGGAGGGTCGCCCCTCACTGGCCCGTTCGTCAACCTTTTCCTTTTTAGAGAAAGGTGTGCTACCTCAACCGTGCAGTCTCCTCAGTGTGGTAGGACTTGAAGCACATGAAGATATGAGCTATTATAGAAATTGGGATTGACTCAAATAGCACGCTTCCAGTCTCTTGAAGGCGGTGGAGTAGTTCAAGTCACCTCCCAGGAGGTTGGCCTTCTGGCTGCCTCAATTCAGAGCTACACTTCTCCCCATGCTCTTAGCACGTTGATTTTAAACTCCTGCTGGTCTCAGGAGTACTTATGGATGCTTCTTATGGCAAAACAAGCTTTATTTCTTTTCGTCTGATCTGTGTCGTAAGATCTTCTAGGCTTTTATGTGTGAAGGAAAAAAATCTCATGGTAAGGACACCTAAGGAGCTGAAGGTTGTCATTGTTCTAGGATGCTACAGGGTTTGCCTTAACGACTTAAGACGCACACAGCTTGAGATGAGAGAGCTGTAAAGTGCCAGGCTGAAGTTGACTGTAATATGTTATTTCCATGTGGATGGGAAAAATTGCTTTCTAATTCATAAAGTGTATCCCCAGATGCCAGTCATTACGTACTTTTCCAGTTTCAGCTTAAAAGTACTGTGAGTAGTGTATTCACAGAAGGCAGAAAAGGGGAGTTGCTTTCTTCTCACCCCAGGTGAAGAAGGACAAAATGGAACTTTGTGGAGAGGAAGCCAAGAAAACAGTTGGGGTGGTGTGATTGTTGGGGGAGGAGCCTGGATAAATGGTGGTCTCCATATATTTTCAGGACGGCTCTTTTCTCTCCAGAGCTGGAGGAAAATCAATATCTTGTTTTCAGATGGGTAAATGGAGTCGTCTCTTTAAAGTGCCCCGGTCAGTTCACCACACGTCGGGCAGCTGCTGCTTTCCAGGCTGCCCTGCGATTCCCAGGCTAGGAGGATTGACAAGGCAATGATAAACTAACGTGCCCCCTCAGCTCTGGGTGTGCACCATTGTTCCCGCAGCTGAGACCCTCTGCTGCTATTTGCTTTCTCCCACATACATTATTCAACAGCCCAGGAAAAGGCCAAGAACCTCTTTCATTCAGGAATTCTGTATTAAAATAATCAATTTCAAACTGAAGCCGGGAAGGCCAGCTTGCTACAGGGAGAGCCTATTAATAAGCCACCAGTCTTTTCCATTTGCATTGAACTCATGCTGTATTGTGGTAATATGGGATTATTTTTTTTTTTCGGTTTCCTCCAAGAAACTAAACATCACATTGGTTCTCCTGCTCTTTCATACGGAGCATGTAGAAGAGCTTCTTCGTTTGATCCCATCATTAATAGAACACCAGAGGCCATATTTGTACCTGCTACTCTGTGCTGGCTAATTCTGATTTTGAAAGTACTTTAAAAAAGCCATTAACTCTCCATGAAATGGAGCAGGAAGAAAAGTTTTCAAGTGTTTTGTTTTCCATTCATTGGCCTTACATTTCTTGTCTTGCCTCTCCTGCCCCCTGCCTCTAACCATCCCCCCACATGCAGGCACGCAGATACACACACAGAAGTTGTGCTATTCAAGCACCAAGCCAAAAAATTAGAAACCTTTCATACATAAGTCAGGATAAGTTTTAAGTGCCTTCTTCCAGCACCCTGAAGTACTCTCCCAAATGACTGAGCTTTTCTGGTTTGGTTAATAAAGGGTTAATCAGAAACTCCCTTTTTGTGGCTGGCTTATTGTCAAAATTCTTTCTAAGTTGACATTGGTCTTTTAAACAACTCAGTGACCAAAAGGTAACTATTAATAATCACCCTTATGTAATCAGTTCAACAAACATTTATTGAACACCAATTGTGTAACAGGAAATCCTCAGGGCTTTAACTTGATTCCCCAAGTGTCGTGTTCGTGTGAAATATAGATTCTTAATAGGGTTGCCAGATTTAGCAAATAAAAATACAGGGCAATTAGTTTAATACAAATTTTGGAGCAATAAATAATTGTTTAAGTATGTTTCATGCAATATTTGGGACATACTTGTACTAACAGTATGCATTGTGTATCTGAAATTCAAATTTAGCTGGAAGTCCTATATTATATCTGGAAGCCCTGCTTTTGAAAGGAATTCTTGACGTGACCTTGAGGGTTTTGATGTTTGCTCTTTTCTACTTCCCCCTCACCTCCAAAGCTTAGAACAGAGAGAAATTGATTCACCAAAGACTTATTTATTAGGGTTCAAATGGATCAAAATTTTACTTTTACATGTAAGGTGAAGCTTTTTCAACCAATTTAGAGGGACCCATTTTTCTTTTTTTTGTTCAACAGGTGGCATAGATTTTTTTCAAATTTGTTTGATAAAATAAATTATTAGAAGTACTAAACTATTTAAAAGTAATTCTAAAATAACTCATAAAAATAAACACTGCTCTCCCAGTAGTAGATTGATATCATAAAGAAAAGTTACTCAGAATAATTCACTGTCTGTCCTATACTGTGCCAAGGACTGCTAAGCATTAGAGAGACAAAGCAGAGGCGAAGGCATCCGTGAAAGAGCCCAGGGCAGGATACTCGGTGAACAATAGCTACAGTGGTCCATCCCGGAGAACAGAGGAGTCAGCCTAGATTTGCAAAGTAAGACAACTTAGAACTGCCAAAGCACATGGCTATTGTCTACAAGGATGAGTTCTGATTAATCCTTTATTAAGGGTGATCTAGGTGCGGAGCGAGCTGAGGCACAGTTACTGCCCTTCAGGAGCTCAAAGTAGGCTCACAAAAGGCACACATAGTGCACACACAACAGAATAGATAAGTGTCAAGAGAGCAGATATAACAGCAGCTACGCTTTATTAATAGGCGTGCTGTGTGCCAGGCACTGTGCTAAGTGCCTTACATGCCTTGTTTCCTTTATCCTCATAATATCCTTGTTTAAAATTTAAAAGTTTTATTTTACATTGGAGTATAGTTGATTTACAATGTTGTGTTAGCTTCAGGTGTACAGCAAAGTGCTTCAGTTATACGTATATCCATTCTTTTTCAGATTCTTTTCCCATATAGGTTATTACAGAGTATTGAGTAGAGTTTCCTGTGCTATACAGTAGGTTCTTGTTGATTATCTACTTTATATATAGTAGTGTGTTATCCTCATAGTATCCTTTTGAAGTCACCCATGTTCTTCTTTGAAGGTCTCGAAGGCGGGAAAGAACTCTGAAAATTTAGTCTTTCAATGCAGCAAATATGAGATTCTCTTTTCTGTACCATTTATCTAATTTGTCTACTCCAATGCTAAGAGTGTGTTGATTTCATTAGAGTGTGGTGGCTTTTTAAAGTGTTTGGATATCTGGTGATACAAAATGATAATTTTATTTATTGAGGAAAAAGATGATTTAATAAATGATAATACATCTAATACCTTTCAAGAAGAAAACTACATTGCATGGGCACTATCTTTCATCATATATTAAAATAAATTACAGATGAAGACTTAAATATAAACAAAATAGTAAAAATTTTGCAGGAAATTCCTGAAGACTACATATATAAGACAGGGGACAAGACTGGATACTCTCAGAATCTATAAAAGAAAAGATGGGCTTACTGGACAGTATATGAATTAAACACTTCTGTATCACAAAAGAACCATAAACAAAGTCCACAGACAAATAATAGACTTAGCAATTGTAATGAAAACGACAGACAGAAAGTATAGCTACAATATACAAAGAGCTCTTGCAAATTACATAGAAGGGGACAAATACCCTAAAAGAAAAATCGGCAAAGGATGTGAAGAGACACACCCACACAATAGGAATGCAAAAGGGTAAGCAAACTTATGACAAGATGCTCAAATTCAGTAGTGGTCAAGGAGGCTCAAAGTAAAGTGATAACAGCTTACACCCATCAAACAGGCAAATTTTTAAAAAAGTGATACTACCTCTTCCTGAACAAATATTGAAAGATCCTGCAAAGTGCTTTACTTCAGCAGTCTCGCTCCTGAGAATATGTCCCATGGAAATAAGAGCACAATACACAAAAGTCTATATACAAGCACGTTTATTGCAGCGAACGCACACACACACACAAATGAAAACAGAGAATGTTGTAAATAGTGAGGATGCTTGAATAAGTTGGTAATACATCAAGGCAGTGGAGTATTACACAGAACTCAAAAAGAATGAAATTCTGGGGATTTGGAAGGATTTACATGAGAAATTGTTCAGTATGAAAATAAGATGCAAAAAGATGTGCTGAATATCTCATTTTTAAAATAAAATAAAATATGTATTTTAAAGTGTGTGTAATTTGTATATAATTATTTGGCCATGAAGAAAAATACAAAATGATATGTATAGAGTTGTTGGTACAGGTTAGAAGGGTAGAGTAGAGAGGGAGATGGGGCGTAAAAGATGTGGGGAGAGGAGTGAGTCATGTAAAAAGGGGAAAATACAAAGATTGCACTGAAGAGAAACTCCATGTATGTGTGTATTCTTCTTTAAGAAAAATCTAGGAATTTTTTTCTGCAACATCTTTTCTGTGTAGCCCTAAAGGAGGTAATTATTAGGTTTATTGCTGGTGACTGCAGCTGTCAGCATGTGTGTAAGGCAAGCTCCCTTGCTGAGGAAGAACATTCCAACTGCTGTGAAGTGGAACCTTCACTAGAGCGCGGAGACCGTGGTTTTGCCCAAGACCACTAAAACTCAGAGGGTTCGTCAACTTTAAATAATGCTTTTCCAAGTCTAACTCCTAGTTAGCAAGACTCGCTAGCTAAAATGGGAAGCTCTACTGATGTCCCACTCATTGCAGTATAACCCATCTCTGGGTTGCCTCATGAATTATGAAATTGACTTGAGGGTTTTTCCTCTCTGCCTCTGTGCCAAAATTGCTCTGACTCCTAGCAATCTGTTTCCTCAAACTTCCTCTGGCTATCAACATCCCATCTCAGTGATATGCTTCTAGAAACTGTGTGGGCTGTCTTTTAAATAAAACTAAAGTAAGAGAATATACCCTGGAAGAGTTCTACAGTATCTCTGCTGCATTTCTAATAAAGGGCTCGCCGTGGTTAATGGGAAACTTCCCACTTCCAGTTCCTACAGCCAAGGAGGAGGCTCATCCCACCAAAAAAGTCAATCCAGTGCAAAGATGTACGACACAGCCTTCGTCATCTCTCCAGGAAAACAAAAAAATGACAAGAGCCTGAGCTGAGGCTTTGGCAGCGGGTGTGGAAAAGACAGTCCGCTTCTCAAAGCCAAGTATTTTGCAGGGGAACTTAGGTGGTACTATTTATAGAAACAAACAAGTCTGTAGGAAGAGTAGGCTTGGGGTGGTGAGAGGTCCACAGGTGTCCCATGCTAGGCATGGGGATGGTAGAGGTTGAGCAGGGACTTGGAAATTTGAGACTTGAATTTAGGAGAGAGGTAAGGTCTGAGAGATGTGGAGGAAGGAGAGCCAGGAAAAGATAAAGGTGTTGGTGAGAGGTGAGGGGGGAAGCTGGAAGTAGGAAGGGGCAGGGTCTGTTACCACAGCTATGGTTTCATGAAAGAGCTTGATGGGCACTGGCAAATGCAGCCTGGGGGTGGAGATGGTAAGGGCTCCTGGGAAGCACTTGGAGTAGGCAATTAGAAGTGGTGATTTGATTGATTTGAAAGGCAGATTGGGAAGGTTTAAGGAGTAGTTGGTAAAGAGGCAGAGGAAGTAAATGTAGACCACACTTAAAAGATGTTCTTGGTGGAAGGAGGGAGTGGCAGAATGAGCCCAAGGTTAAGTGAGAGTCATTTGGAGCTAGTAGGAATGTGATCATGTGTAAGGGCGGAGGAAACGGAGCCCATGAGAAGGGAGAGAACAGAGCTTTCAAAAGAAGTTAGTGATGACCCTTGAAAAAGGTGGAGGTTAGGGGCGCTGGCCCCCCACGCAGTCGAAAATCCACTTTACAGTGGACCCTCCTATCTGTGGTTCTGCATCTACAGAGCCAACCAACCGTAGATCGTGTGGTACTGTAGGATGTGTTCATGGAAAAAAGTCCGTGTATAAGTGGACCTGCACAGTTCAAACCCATACTATTCAAGGGTCAACTGTAATTGACCTTGGCGACAACGGAAGTAAACCTAGGACAGGAGAAGGAATACAGGTTTCTTTAAGACTTGAAGGAAAGAGAGGAAAAAGGGGATGAGTAGGTGGGTGGATAGATGGATGGATGCAGAGAAAAACATTGAAATTATGTTTGTGATTCTTTTAAATTATAAACATAATACATGTCTGTTTTAAAGAAGTTGGAAAGTGCAGAAAGTTAAAAAGAAGATAAAAGTAACCTGTAGTCCCATCACTCAGGGATAACATTTGGTTATATTCCCATCTATATTTTTTTCTATGCAAATATTTACTTTTATCTTAAAAATTGGGATCATAGGACTTCCCTGGTGGCGCAGTGGTTAAGAATCCACCTGCCAATGCAGGGGACACAGGTTCGAGCCCTGGTCCAGGAAGATCCCACATGCTGTGGAGCAACTAAGCCCATGCGCCACAACTACTAAGCCTGCGCACCTAGAGCCCGTGCTCCGCAACAAGAGAAGCCACAGCAATGAGAAGCACGTGCACCACAACGAAGAGTAGCCCCCGCTTGCTGCAACTAGAGAAAGCCCATGCGCAGCAATGAAGACCCAACGCAGCCAAAAATAAATAAATTAAAATAAATAAATTTTAAAAAATTGGGATCATAGTGTATAAACTTGAATGCCCTCTCTTTGATTTTTGCTTAATGTTTTTGAGCATTTCCCCATTCCCATAGATATTCTTGGAAAACCCCGCTATTAATCTGCACAACTGAAAGACACACTTGTTTAACTAATTTCGTCTTAGTGAGCAGTCCTGTGGTACGCGGTCTGTCAACATTATAAACACTAGTATTCTTAGGAAGGATTCCCAGAAGATAAAGTAGCAAATAAAATTGTGAATTAAAAACATTCGATAGATTGCTTCCCAGGAAAGGTGTATCAGTGTGAACTCCCAGCAGGAGGATTCAGTGTCACTGTTTCATCTCATCCTCCCCAAATGTGGACATTATAATAAAACACACACAAAAATGTCTTGTTATAATGACACACACAAAACAGTCTTTCTAATTACTAAGGCAAAAACGTTTTAATTTGTATTTCTATTATTACATATAGTGTTTAGCATTTAAATATCTTGATCGGGCTTTATGTTTCATTTGTGTAGCATCTATTTTTGGTCTTTTCCATTTTTTTTCTATTGGGTTGTACGTTTTCCCCGCTCCTTTTTATGATCTCCTTACATAATCAGAATACCTACCAACACTTTGTTATGTTGTTTCAAAACAAAAATCTTAGTTTTTAGTTGGTCTTTTAATTTTGTTCATTGCATGTTTCACATACAGAAGTTTTCAATTTGAATATGGTTGACTCTATTATGTTTTTCTCTTTTTGTTTTTTTTCTATTCCTTGTATGTTAATAAAGTCTTTCTCTAGCACCAAGATATTTTACATACTCACTTTTAGTTTTATCTGTGCATTTGTGCTTTCCTTTTCTCCACTAGCTCTCTAAATCACAAAATTTTATTTTGGTGTGAAATACGAAGAAAGGATCCAACTTTATTTTACAATAGTTAACCAATTTACCCAACACCGTTTGCACACTACATTTCGTTTTCTCTCTGATTTGGGGTACAACTTACTCGTACTAAAAAGCATTTGAAGATATGACAGTCTTTTTCTGGGCTGCCTACTGCATTACTTTGATTTGTCTTTGAACTCTAGTTCTGGAACTGCACTGCTTTAATTAGTGTAGCTTTAAATTGTGTTTTAATATTGGAAGATAATTATTAGTTTCTCTAGCCCATTGCTTTGTAAATGAACTTAGAATCTCTCAAGTTCTACTTGCAAAAATCCTGCTGGAATGGTTATGGGAATAGCACTAAACTTGTAACTTACTATGGGAAAATGAACATCTTGGCACTGTGGTGTATGAGGCATCACAGGGCTTTGGTGAAGTGCTCAGCCTTGGGAGTGCTTGAGTTCAATTTCTGGCATTGGTACTTCCCAGCTGTGTGACTTTTAGAAAGTTACTTAATCTTTCTGTGCTCTAGTTTCTCTATCTGTAAAATGGGGATACCAATAGTACCTACTTCATAGGGTTTGTGTATAGATAAAGTACATTAACCCATGTAAAGAAGAGCTTAGAACAGCACATGACACATAGTGAGCACTAAGTAAAAATTAAGTTTGGTGTCTTTCCATTTATTAAAGTATATTGGGGCCCTTACGTAAAGTATGGGCAATCCTTTCTTTGCATGGTTCCAATATTCACAAATTTCAGTTACTATGAGTTATTAGATAATATCAGTCCTCCAACAACACAGTTGGAATTTCGGTCACCGCGGTATATTAACTATGAGTAATTGCGTAAAGTACAAACTTCAGTGCTATCTCTTCAGTCCACAAATTTACTATGTAAATAACGGAACGATTAGTGACCAACCACATCACTTTTTCAAAGTCTGTTGGTGATTTGGCCACTGTGCAAAATGTGTAGCTGTGTTGCCTCTTTGTCTCTCAGTGATAAACTCCGTAACATTTTACAAAAATGGATAATCAAAAGAATGAATTGGCCAACAAAGATGAAAGTGCAGCAAAGAAACAAAAAGTGATAGTGCCAGAAGTGAAATTAGAATTGAATATAAATGAAGTTAAAGAAATAGCTAACCATGGGAATTTTGTCACTGCTGCATTTCTAGAGATCCTAGAAATGCGATCCAAGGAATTTAGTGAGGGTGACATTATCTACATAAGTGTTGTTACGAAAAGTTGTTGTGATGAAAGGGATGAAGATGTCCCAGAGACAGTGATGCCAGTAAAAACCTACCCAGTGAAGGAACTCTTGGAGATATTTTATGACATTGAAAATGCAAAGGAAAAAATACTGAATGCTGATCCAGCACTTTAAAAGGAATGTGATAATTCATCTAGGCATAGAAAATATGCTTGCATGCATTGTAAGTTATACAAGGAGAAGAAGGCAAGCACTGTTAAAATGAACATTGGTAAGGTTTTTTACAAAGTAATACAATGCTTTAATTTTCAACGTTTTTAGTGTTTAAACGAGAGTGTACTAAATAAATAATAATTTTATTATTTTTTCATTTCCCTGTATATTTATAATGGAATGGACAGTAAGAGAATTTTTAGTGTTTTGCCAAAATTTTTTAAAGGTCACAGAACAACCGTAATTTTTCCCCTTGATTATTAAGATTGGTTTGCGTGATTTCAGCATTTCTGGTCTTCTTTACAGTTATGGACCACCTTGCTTGTATTATCATTTTCTTCATATAGTCCATCTCATACATACATTTCTTACGATTATTCTTAGTTGTTTTAAATTTATTGTCGCTGCTGAGAATGGGATTCGTTTTTATTATTTTCTACCAAGATACTTCTGCTAGATAAGGAAGCTCTTGCTTTTTGTATATAGGCATCTGAATACTTTAAGTTCTTACTATTTCTAAGAGGTTCTCGGTTCATTTGGTGTCTGTCCCTGGGAATCGTGGCTCTAGATTTTACATAGAACATGCGTGTTAAAAAAACAAAAAAGTCTTGTCTAATTCAGAGAGAGGGTTGCTTGTCCTGTTCTGCTTCGGAGATGGGTCCTTGTTTCTGACGTCATAGCTCAGTAGGCTTGTTTCCAAAGCCATCTTGGTGGCATGGCACATTGCTCTGAGTTCAGACATCCAATAGCCACATACTCGCTGTGTGATCTAAACCTGTGTGAACTAAACCTCACTGAGCCTGTTTTCTCCTTGGGAAGTGAAAATAATAGTATTTACTACATGAGATTATTAGAAGGATTAAGTGAGATATTGCATGTCAAACACCTCCCTGGGAGTTGGCACAAAGAACAAACTACGTCAGGTATATATGTCAAGTATTATTATGTCATCGTTATTTTGTAATATTTTTTATTGAGAAATAATTGACACATAACGTTATATTAGTTTCAGGTGTAGAATATAATGACTCAATATATGTATATACTGCAAAATGATCACCACAGTAAGTCATTCATCACCACACATTCCTAGACAATTTTTTTCTTCTGATGAGAACTTTTAAGATCTACTCTCTTAGCTTTCAAATATACAATCAGTATCATTAACTACAGTCACCATGCTGTATATTAGACCCCCAGAACTTACTCATCTTATAACTGGAAGTTTGTAACCTTTGAACATCTCTCCATTTCCCCCACCCCCTGCCCCTGGCACCCACCAATATACTCTCTGTTTCTGTGATCTCACCTATAAGTGAGATCATGTGGTATTTGTCTTTATTCGTCTGACGGCTCATTTAGCATAATGTCCCCAAGCTCATCCATGTTTTTGTGAGTGGCAGGATTTCCTGCTATTATAGCTGAATAGTATTCCATTGTGTGTGTATATATATATGTACATGCCACATTTTCTTTATCTTTTATTATTGCACAAATTATTATTACTTAGGAGCAACTTCTTCCTTCCCAGCCCAGCTATGCTGCTTCGGAGCCCACTCTGCTTTGCTTAAGGACAGTTCTGCCAGGGCTATGGCAGATGTGGAGGCAGGTTGCTGGTTTTCAATCGCGCTGCATCTCTTTATCTCTCTGTGTTTTCTTACGTATTTAAATGAGGAAGGTGGCTTCTCTTTTAACCCCAAAGTCAATAAGATGAAGTTTTGAGCTGGAAAGAAGGGTGTGGCATGGGTCTGTCTTCTCTGGTTCCTCCCAGATTTATTCGGTTGATGAGTCCTGTGAGCCCCATCTCCACCATTGCCCTTCCCTTTCCGTTCCCATTGTCTTAACGTCTGGACCTCAGCTTGCACTTGAACCTCTATAATAGCTTCTAAACAGATCTTTCTGCTTCTCCTCTCTCACTGCCATTACTTACAACTTGCACCAGGAAATTCCTTCTAAACCGCAGGGAAAAAAAATCATGTCTTTATTGATTAAGGACCCTGACCACACCGTCTCACCATTGCTAACACCATTAGCAGCTTCACCTCTAGACACACACACCCAGTCACTCCCCATTCCCCGAATATATTCTGTGCTTTTCTGCTTCCGTGTGTGCTCACATCGTTCTTCCCGCCCACAGTTCTCTCCTCATCCCATGTCCATCTTTTAAAACCCTGCTCATTGCCGCATGCCGTGCCTTCAGGAAACCCTTCTTGATTTTTCTTTTCCCACCCTCTCCCTCAGAAATCAGAGTGAATCTTTTCTTCTTCCGTGTTCCAGACGTACTTGCTTGTACTTTGTGTCCTTACACTGAATTTATCTTTCTTCTTAGAAGTAAAGTAGGTCTCTGTAAACTGAAATTTTCTCAAGCACAAGAGCCATGTCTTAAGCATCCGGTAGGCACTGGAGGACCTCCACATCATATTGTATCTGTCTGCTTGTCATTCAGCCATCTCCCCACCAGCCCCCATAACAGGAGAAGGGTGAGAACCATATCTTGTTCACCACTGTATCCCAAGTGCCTGACCCGGAGCCTGGCACATAGTAGGTGCTCAATCAAAGCTTGTGGAATCAAAAATAGCTCTCCCATTTCCTTGACCCCTTTGACCTCGTGATTTGGGCCTTCGGTCGACTTCATCAGCCACTGCTATCACTTGCGATTGCCTGCTCCCCCTCTTAGATCTTGAACTCTGAAATGCCTTGCAGTTACCAAAACTTTCCATCTTTCTCCGTGACTGATGGCCCCCTGACCTCTCCCTATTCTTGCAGTCAGTTCCCCTCAGACTTCCCTCACCTCCCTTCCCAGCTCAACAGTCTGTTCAGTTCTTTTCAGAGCCCTGGCTAGGGTGGGGTCACCGGGGCACAGAAATTTAGAGGGCACCACATTTTTCTCCCACCACCTCTCTGGTCTCTGTTGGAAGCCTCGCCCTGGCCCCAGGCCAGCCCCGTTGGCAGTCACAGAGATGGATGGAGTGAGAGGCCCGAGGTCAAGGGCTGGGAGCGCACCAGCCAGGGGACCTTTTGTGCACAGGGCTTCCCCTCCCCCTGCCAAGAGCAGCTTCCATTGAAGAGAAGGCGAGTTTCACGCTGCTTGCCCCGGGCGCCAAAAATGCGAGTTAGGGCTCGGGTTCTGTCCTCCTTTCCCTCACCCCTTGACACTGTGCCAATCTCACGCTGCTTTCCCTGCTACAGCCAGCCCTGTCGCTGGGCTTCCGGGGACCACCACCAGGTCCAGCTGTCTGCCCTTGGTGGACACTTGATGGCTGCTCAGCCATCTTTTTAACTACTATTTGTTGAATCTTGGGGAATATTTGTATCGGGGGATATTTGTGTTGTAGGGTGCATCTCACACACACACACACACACACACACACACACACACACACACACAGAACCTGAGTCCGGGATATATAGGACTAACCGAAGAGGCAGCAAGTCCCTTCACCCCTCTAAGTCTCTGCTACCTCATCTGTAAAATGGCCGTGATAATAGTATCTACCTTACAGTGTTGTTCTGAGGGATAAAGTGCATAGCAGAGTGCCCAGTACATATAAGAAGCACTCAGTAGGTGTGAGTTCCTTTCCCTGAATTTTGAATTATCACCCTGCATTTACTCGGTCCAAGAGTGATGAGGATTAGATAAGGAAACTAGAATGCACCTGCTATGTAGATTTAATCAATGTTAGTTAAGACCAACTCCAGAGGCCAGGCAGCAGCTCTTCTCCCCTTAGTGTC
Source organism: Monodon monoceros (assembly GCF_005190385.1). Taxonomy (NCBI): domain Eukaryota; kingdom Metazoa; phylum Chordata; class Mammalia; order Artiodactyla; family Monodontidae; genus Monodon; species Monodon monoceros. The sequence goes on from NW_021703779.1 coordinate 117,044,466, forward strand.
CCCCACTGCACCTCCGCCCCCACCCCATTGGTGATCTGAAATGCTGAAGGGCTCCTAAGAGAATTTCCCTTTCAGGATCTAGAAACTCAAAACTTTTTGAGCTGGTGCCAAGAATGTTCACTGCAATCAACTTTGTCTATCATAAAGAGGCCAGCCTTGGGTTTCAAATTCTGCCACTGTGTCGGTCCTCTCCTTGGGTGCGATGGGAGATTTAAGTGCAGTTGAAATCAAAGCCAGCTCTTTCTTTTTATCAGTGGGTTTCAAAAACTCAGGGACATTTTTATCCATGTTTTTGAAATTGCAACCAACTCTAAGGTCAGAATTGCGAAAAGTGAGGCTGCTGTGAAGTCCTTTACTGACTTTTGCCCAAATGTGTTTCTTCTTAATGTGCCTGTTCATTATATGTTGTTTCCAGCTGACTTACCCTTTAGAAAAGTCACAGCCACAGGAAATGCACACCCTGGAGGTGAATCAGGACCTACAATAGCACATCTCCTGCATACTTAGCCTCCAAGGAAAGTTGGCCGGTGGACTCACCACTTCACAGAAACTAAACCAAAGTCTCTATTTGCTACATCTGGAAATATTTGATCACGTTCACATTTTGGTTATTTATTTTTTATTAGAAGAATTATGTTTTAATGCTAGCTGATAGCATTTTCAGAGCAAAGTACCTTAATCTCAACAAGTCCAAGTTTTCAATTTTTTTTCTTTTATGGTTTGTGTTTCTGGTGTCAAATATAAAAACCCCCTGATCCCAAATATTTTCCCCAATGTGTTTTTTTTTCTGAAAGTCATATATTTTGCACTTAAGTCTGTGACCCATTTTGAGTTAGCTTTTGTATAAGGTGTGAGGCTTAGGTCGAGGTTCATTCTTTTGCCTACAGATGTCTAGTTGCTTCAGCATCACTTGTTGAAAAGACTATATTATCTCCATTGAATTGCTTTTACACCTTTGTGAAACATCAGTTGGGCACATTGGTGTGAATCTATTCCTCATTTCTCTTTTCCATTCCACTGATCTATGTGTCTGTCTTTCAGCCAATACCACACTGTCTAGATTACTGTAGGTAAAGAGTAACCCTTATTATCAGGTGGAATGATTCCTCCCACTTTTTTCTTCTCTTTCTTCAATAATGTTTTAGCTACTTTAGGGCCTGTAACTTTCCATATAAATTTTAGAATAAGCTTGTCTATGTCTACCAAAATCCTTGCTGGCATTTTGATAGGAATTGCATTAAACCTATAGATCAGTTAGGGAAGAATTGGCATCTTGACTATGGTGAGTCTTCTAGTACATGAACACAATATATTCCTCCATTTATTTAGTTGTTCTCTGATTTCTTTCATCAATGTTTGGTTATTCTAAGCATACAAGTCCTGTACATGTTTTGTTAGGTTTGTACCTATTTCATTTTCCTTAAAGTGATTGTAAATTACATTGGTTTTATTTTGATTTCCAGATGTTCACTGTTAGCATAAGGAATGCAATTGATATTTATGTGTTTATCTTGTGTCCTATGACCTTGATGAATTCATTTATAAGTTCTAGGAGATTTTCTGTCAATTCCTTGGGATTTTCTAATTATACAGTCATGTTGTCTGCAAATAGGGACAGTTTTATTTCTTCCTTTCCAATCTATAGTCCATGTATTGCTTTTTCTTGCCTGTTTCAGGGCTAGAACTTCTAGTACTATGTTGAATAAGAGTAGTGAAAGCTGCCATCATTGCTTTGTCTTGGATTTTAGGGGGAAAGCATTCAGCTTTTCACCATTATGAATGATGTTAGCTGTACGTGTTTGTAGAAGCTCTTTATCAAGGTGAGGTGTTTTTCTTTTATTCTTAATTTGCTGAGAGTTTTTGTTTTTTAAATTATGAATGGTTGTTGAATTTTGTTAACTACTTTTTTTCTGAACCAATTAACAGATCGTATGATTTTTCTTCTTTAGCCTGTTGATATGGAGGTTATATTGATTGGTTTTTAATTAATTGATTTTTGAATATTGAACCAGCCTTGGCTAAATAAATCCCATTTGGTCATTGTTTATAATTCTTTTTATACATTGCTGTATTCGAGTTGCTAATATTTTTTCAGGACTTTTAATCCAAATTCTTAAGTATTGGTCTGCAGTTTCCTTTTTGTCTTTTTCTTGTTTTTTTTTTTTTTTTTTGGCACTGTGTCAGTTTGTGGTATCAAGGTAATACTTGCCCCAGAAAATGAGTTGAGAAGAACTTCCTCTTCTATTTTCTGGAAGAATTTGTGTAAGATTGGTGTTAATTCTTTAAATGTTTGGTAGAATTCTCCAGTGAAACCACCTGAGCCTGGATATTTTCCTTTGGGGGGGAGTTTTAAATTACATATTCAATTTTCTTTAAAGGCATAAGACCATTCAGGATGCCTACTTCAGCTTGGTTGAATTTTGGTAGTTTGTGGTTTTCAAGGAATTGTTTCTATTCTAAGCTGTGAAATTTATGAGCCTCAAGTTGCTTGTAGTGTTCTCTTATTTTTCCTCTAATGGATACATGCTCTGTAGTAATATCCACTGCTTCATGCCTGGTATTGTTTATTTGTGTCTTCTTTCTTTTTATCTTTGTCAGTCTTTTACTGATTTTTTTTGAAGAACCAGTGCTTTGTTTCATTGATTTTCTCTACTGTTTTTCTTTTTTTCAGTTTTATTGATTTCTGCTTGCATCTTTATCACTTCCTTCCCTCCTTCTTCTTGCTTTGGGTTTATTTTGCTTTTCTTTTTCTAGTTTCTTGAGGTAGGAACTTAGATTATTGATTTGAGATTTTTCTTATTTTCTAGCATTTAGTGCTATAAATTTCCCTTTTCACACTGCTATGGCTGAATCCCACATATTTTGACAGGTTGTATTTTCATTTTCATTCAGTTCTCTGTATTTAAAAAAATTTTGAGACTTCTTTGATCGGTGCATTCAGTTTGTTGTTTAAATTCCTAATGTTTGGAGATTCTTTTTGGTTGTCTTTCTGTTACTGATTTCTAGTTTGATCCCATTGTGGTCAGAGTACATACTCTGAATGATTTCAGTTCTTTTAAATAGCTCATAGTGTTTGAAACTGTATGAAATAGCATTTTTCTATATTTGAGGCATTTGGGGAGCAGAGTACTTCCTGAAGAGGTGCACAGTTATTTTGGTTGGGGGACAGGAGGTTATCACTTCTTGAGTACCTACTGCTCACTCCCTCACTGAGTGCTTTACATACATAATTTCATCTAACCCTCTCAGTAACCCTCTGTGGTCACTACTATTATTAATTCCATTTTAAATATGGGAAACCTGAGGCCAGAGAGTTTAAGTGACTTGCCTGATTTCACTTGGCTAAGATGGGATTTGAATTTGGGTCCTTCCATCTCCAACGCTCTTTCTACTAGAGAGTTACAGATGAAAAACCTGATGAGGACATGAGGAATTGAGCATACTATGGGACCACGTCCTAGAAAAGCAATCAGGCAACCAGTTATCCAATACCTCTCTTGTCATTGCTCCTCTGTGATGGTGTTTATGTACCGATATCTATTTGATATTTAATTTTAAAAGTCTTAATTCAGGTGATATGGATCTTCTCAGCCACACAATGTCAAATAATTGGTTTGACTAAAATTTCATTTCTTGACCTAAGTTTATGGAATAATGTTGAGTTTAATGGCAGAGTCACTTAAGATAGGTCTACACCATTGATATATTTGTACAACAGCGATGAAAATACCTAGCCCAAAGATTTGTTGTGGCGCTGAGATAAGGGATCTGAAAGTGTTTTCACCATCAAGCACTATACAAATATATGGAATTATTATGATGATAAAGGAGATGATACTAGTGTTTCTCTAGGAACCAAGGCCCCTGTCCATCATGTAGAACAAATATTTTTGGCCTTGAGGCCACGGACCTCATGAGTAGGCTTCAGGGTTCTCTGAAATTGTATATAAACAATATGGGAAGGTATGTCTGGGGGAGGGAGACATATCATCTCCTTCCAAAAGATATTTGGAACTGACTCGCTGAATGGATGAATAAACAAAATGGGAATATCTGACCTATGCTACAGGAAATAGCACAGTCACTGACCTGTGCATACTGAGGTGGCTCTGTCAGGTGTAGCCAACTTGGAGAGTGTTTCTTTTCTTATCCCCAGGCTTGAATGGCCTACATGCTACTTCCTACCTGCACTGAGTGTAGCAAGAAGCATGTTCACGAGATAGAGAGAGAAGAGTGTGTGTATGCCTGGATAGGAAGCTTCAGGCATTTCACAGATGGAACAGTCTTCTTTAAGGTTCCGTTTTGAACGGGTCTGTAACACTAGCCATTTAGGAACTTGGATAGCTAGCTTTCTGGAACTAACTAAGATGATTCTAACACTCTAAGATGGAACAATTGAGGACACAGAGACTGTGAAATCTCTGTAATTAGCTTAAGAGTCTCCAAACAACAAAGTGGTCTTAATACTGTAAAACTGGTCTGGACCAAGCGACATATTGTAAGGGGTACAGAAGAAGCTCTATGAGTGACTCAGAACCCAGGTGACGAAAGAAGGTTTAGGCAGAACTGGGAGAGATGTAACTTCTTTAGCCACATTTGGCTAAGGCATTGCATAGCTCCAAAGATAGGAGGTATTGGAGATGACATTAGGGCTGACCAGTTGGTGTTTGTGAGGCTTGAGTGAGCCTAGCACCACTGCTAGACCTCGAGGGCCCGTTTATGTGGAATGTCTTGGAGCACATGAAATGCAAGAGAAAAGAGTCGTGGTCCCAGAGGAAAACTGATATAAATATCTTTGTAGTATCAACCATTGAGTCCGAGCAACTGTAAACTTGCCAAATAAAACGCAGGGTGCCAATACTGCATGGGAAATACATATATTAAATATTATTTGTCATTTATCTGATATTCAAATTTAACTGAGCATCCTGCATTTTTGTTTGCTGGCTCCAACAACCCTAGATGAGTGAGAAGTCATTTTCAGGAGATAAAGGAGCAGGCTAGTGTTTCTCAGACTTTAACGTGCATATGAATCACCTGAGAATTCAGCAGGCCTGGGATGGGCCCAAGCACTCGTATTTCTAAAATGTTCCCAGGGACTTCCCTGGTGGCACAGTGGTTAAGAATCCACCTGCCAATGCAGGGGACATGGGTTCGATCCCTAGTCCAGGAAGATCCCACAGGCCACGGAGCAACGAAGCCCGTGCGCCACAGCTACTGAGCCTGCGCTCTAGAGCCCCTGAGCCACAACCACTGAGCCCGCGTGCTGCAACTACTGAAGCCCACGTGCCTAGAGCCTGTGCTCCGCAACAAAAGAAGCCACCGCAATGAAGAGTAGCCCCCGCTCGCCGCAACTAGAGAAAGCCCACGCGCAGCAACGAAGACCCAACGCAGCCAAAAATAAATGAAATTAAATAAAACGTTCTCAGGTGACGCCAATGCCACCGGCCACAGACCATACATTAATGAGCAAGGGGTAACATAGTCATTTAGGTTAATGCTTCAGGCACCTTTCTTGTTGCATAGTAAAAATTCCATCATTATCAGTTAACTCTTCTGACATTATCCTAAGCCCCAAGTAAAAGAAAGTCTTCAACTATGCTGCAGATAGGTGTCTAGAGGTGTCTAGAGCAGGTGAAGCATTTGGGGTCCAAACTGGGTGGACCAAGCAAACAGAAACTCTAACAGAATGGAGAATTAATCGGACTCCTTGCTCTAACCCAGTAGTTCCCAAATTGTCTGCACATTATTATCATGTTTTTAAAAATTCCAGAGCCTAAGCTGCACCTCCCCAAGAGTAATGAAATCTCAATCTTTGTGAGGTGGGTGGGTGGGAAATGAGCATTGGTATTTTTGAAGCTCCCCAGGTGATACTTACGTGCAAGACAAATTTGAAAACCACTGCTCTACTGCTGGTACTGCCAGTGAGAGAGCTTCGTCAAGAACAAAAACAGTTTTATAGTTCTAAAAAATGAGCTGGTGTGGTAGAGCCAAGCATATGGGCCTAAGAAACCTTCATTGGCATAAAAGAAGCATAAACTCTCAAGTAGTTTGGAGAATAGCTACTGGTAAGGCCCTGTCTTGGATGTTCTGATCAGAGATTTGTGGAAGCTCCAAGGCCTGATTTGGAATTGTCAAATTTCTGGCCCCTCTCAGACTACCTATTACTTTAAATTTTCCCTGTCACCAAACCTTCTACCTGACATTGAGTACAAATATTTGCAACTGTGGCAAACCATCTGCTGATGCTACTGGATGTGAAAACATGTGAAAAAAAATTCAACACTATGTAAACACAAGGTAATTATTATGTTCTCCCCTCTTGCTAAAACAAACAAAAACAAAAATATAAAAAAACCCTCCACCTTTGCTTTCTACAGCACTGGCCCTCAAATTTGGCTTCACATCGGGATTAACTGGGGAGCTGGAAAAATACTGATGCCTTGGTCCCACTCCCAGAGAATTTAATTGATATAAGGGGGGAATGGGCTTTTGGGTTTTTAAAAGACCCCTAGGTGATTCTAATGTTCAGAATGTTTGAGAACTACTGGGTAAAGCAATGGGCTTGGTCTTGTGTTCTCAGTCCAGCAGTATCAACATAACCTGGGAACTTGCTGGAAATGCAAAATCTTCAGCCCCACCCCAGGCCTAGCATCAGGAATCTCTGGGTGTGGTCTCAACTATCTGCTGTCTAACAAGTCTGAAACGTAGTTTTCTTTAAATTCATTTTTTAATTGTGAGCTAAATCTATGCCTTTTGTAATGCTCAAAACAGTGACACTGGCTTTGCAAGTCACCGTCAGGCTGAGGGGCATTTGGGCTGCACGCTTTCCCTTCCTGATGATGGTGAATGTGCCCATCAGCTAGTAGCAGTGATGAGCCTTGGAAGGGAACTGCCTATGGTCCTTCTACAGTAGTGCGATGAACAGTGTTTGCTGTAACTGTGAACATGCTACGTTACTTGTTTGAACCAAGTCTGTTGAACCCCAAGCTCTAGGATGGTAGCGACAGACCCCACATGGGTGACTTTCCCATTTGAGTGAGGATGTGGCTCTGACTCTTGGCACATGGTCTTCGGGATTGTAATCTCGAAATCCTTTTCTCCCATCCAAGAGGCACACTTTTGGGAACTCTTTTTATTACGGGGTGGGTTGAAAGTCCCATCTGTACGTGTTTTCTGTGCTAATCTGAGAGCTGGACTCAACCCCAGGACTTGGGTCACTTACACACAGAGATCTCATTGTGAGGGGGGAGGAAAATGGCAGCTCCTCAGCTGCACTTAGAAATTCTGCATTAAAAAAAAACACTAAGTATTCATAAGCCTCTTATTTAATGAATGAATCCCTTTGTGTTTACATCCTTCACAACTCAGGGAACAAATAGGGTTTAGTTGCTAGAAAGTGAAAACTTCAAGCTCCTCAGAATGGGGAAAATAGTAGGCAGTTTAGATGAACAGTGGAAATGGCTCCATCCCAATTTCTTGGTACCTGCTCCTAAGGACATGCCAACCAATGCTTTAATTTTCAGTGTCTCCACCTCCTGTTTAGGGCATTATCCAAAAAGGGGTAACAAGATGCTTATCAGCATAAATCTGTATACAGCTGGTTATATGCTCACCTGAAATCAGGGGACAAGGGAACAGAACAACTAGTGAGGTTTGGTAATTGCCAGTTGCCCATGAATGGCCTGACTACGTTCTGCCACATGCCTTCACCTCGCTCCCTCTTTTATCTAAAATAGGTGTTTACTTCTCCAGAATGAGCAAACCATTGAGGAAGCATTTAAAGATCAAAGTCTTATCAGAATAGACTCAAAAGAAAATTTTGAGTTGACATGATTTCAAAATGGAAGGGGAATAAATTCATTCTTGGGTTTTCCCCCTCATAAGGGTAATTTCAAGAAGCTCTTCAATACTAATTAGTAAGCTGTGAATTCAGTCCTGTGCAATTATGATGAGCCAGTTTTTGGAGGATGAAAGAGCTAAGTTATCGTATGTTTGAATTACTCATCTAGAAGCCTGAATATTTTTGTATTTCCATATTTCTCGAGTAACACTTAATTTAATCTTAGCCCCATTTCTTTCAATAAACCATTGTTGCATCTAGTAAGCAGCACAGCTTCTTCCTCTAACTCATCTCCCCGTGAAATTGGTTTAATGAAGCAGAAAGGTATGAAGCATTAGCAACAGTGGAATCCATGTGGTAGCACTTCATTTTTCAGAGGCACTCACATTTCCACCCTAATTTATAAAATCAGCACACAAATGATTTTTATCACGGCCATTACATCAGTATAAATTACTGCCTTTTCTGTAACACAGCAGTTAGTCAAACTGTTGAAATGATATCTATTAGTCAAGGGCCGGGGTGGGAGGGCGGTGGGCAGGGAGAGGTAGGAAAGAGTTAGTGAAAATGAGGGCTGATGGTTGTCTTACACAAACACTAATATTAATTTACCATAATGAACACCGATGGGGTATTTTGCAAACGTACAGATGAAAATTAAATGCACAAAGTGAAGCAAATGGGTCAATTTGTTCAGGACAAAGAAAAGGACCTTCAATAAACAAAACGGTGCTATATAGAGACCGACAGCGATGCAATTAGTCAGGCACTCCTCCTGGCCAGTGGGCAGGCCGCGGCCACCCTGGGCAGGGGCCATTGTTGTTCTCTCCCGCGTGGGTGTCTTCATTTATCTCATTGTAGGAACTGTCATCCTGGTTTTGTGCCCTGCAGCCTCGCCATGTCAAAGCCATGCTGCCAGAGCCTCCTTGGAGAGTACTGCCTACTGGCATCTCCTCCTTTCACCACTGCCACCTAGGTCGCCTGCCAGAACCTAGTGGCCCCCCTTTCAAGTTAGGCAAACCTCCATCATCTGACCTCGCTAATTTGAACCTTGCAATCATTTGGGTGGGATTGGGTTCACGGTTCCCTTTACTCTCACTGTGAACAACAGTTTACCAAGCAAACAATTTACTAGTTTGACAGTTTCTTTTGGAGATGGTATGGATGGATGGGTATAGGATGAGTTTAAACTTAAAAGAATAAATTGTTCACATAGTTCAGAAGCGACATTTAACCATAAACAATTTGTGTATAAAGTGAAAGTCATTCTTGTCCATTGAATGGCATGGTTGCTCTGGGTAGACTTCTGTTGTGAATTCTATGCAACAGTAATTACACAATATTGAAGATGGAACCCTTCTTCATACTGGCTTCACTACCATCTACCAGTCTACTTTAGTGAGAATATGTAAAATCTTTATGGGCAGTTCTGAGTTCTATTGTTTATTCAGTAATTCATTCCATTAACGAATATTCATTGGGCATATGCTATGTGCCAGGGACCAGGCTAGGTGCTTGGGCTCCAATGGCAAATGAGCCTTCTAGTGGAGAAAGCAATCACTTAACAAGTAATTCCAAGCAAGATTTATACAGTTCCTGAGGTTGGTTGTAATTCCACACTGGTTTTTCTCAATTACCTCTCATTACCTTCAGCCAGAGTGTATTCAGGGAATACAAATTCATTGATCATAGGCAGCCACCATGTCTGTTTAGTCACCGTGTCTAAAAACCAGATGCATATTGGTTTTTACCTGCCAGAACCTAGTGGCCCCCCACTAATCTTAATATTAGACAAGCCAAAATTAGTAATATCTGGTATCAAATGTCCTAAAATAGAATCTAAAATCTTTTTGCTTTGGTTTATTTTTTTTTTTTGGTAAGCACTGTTTTCTTTTTAACGAAAATATAGTTAATTTACATTGTTGTGTTAGTTTCGAGCGTACAGCAAAGTGATTCAGTTTTATATATATATATATATATATACACACACACATATATATATACATCCATATACATATATATATATAACTGAATCACTTTGCTGTATGCTCGAAACTAACACAACAATGTAGATACATATATATATATATATATATATATAAAATCTTTTTCAGATTCTTTTCCATTATAGGTTATTACAAGGTATTGAGTATAGTTCCCTGTGCTATACAGTAGGTCCTTGTTGTTTACCTCTTTTATATATAGTAGTGTGTATGTGTTAATCCCAAACTTCTAATTTATCTCTCCCCCCACTGCCCTGCTATCCCCTTTGGTAACCATGAGTTTGTTTTCTATATCTATGAGTCTCTTTCTGTTTTGTAAATAAGTCCATTTGTATCATTTTTTTAATATTCCACATATAAATGATATTTGTGATATCATATGATATTCGTCTTTCTCTGTCTGTGTTACTTCCCTTAATATGATAATTGCAAGGTCCATCCATGTTGCCGCAAATGGCATTACGTATTTCCTTCTTTTTTATGGCTGAGTAGTATTCCACTGTGTGTGTCTGTGTGTGTGTGTGTGTATACATACCACATCTTCTTTATCCATTCATCCGTAGATGGACATTTAGGTTGCTTCCATGTCTTGGCTATTGTAAATGGTGCCACTATGAACATTGGAGTGCATGTATCTTTCCGAATTATGGTTTTCTCTGGATATATGCCCAGGAGTGGGATTGCTGGATAATATGGCAGTTCTATTTTTAGTTTCTTAAGGAACCTCCATACTGTTCTCCACAGCGGCTGTACCAATTTACATTCCCACCAACAGTGTAAGAGGGTTCCCTTTTCTCCACACCCTCTCTAGCATTTATTATTTGTAGGCTTTTTAATGATGGCCATTCTGACTGGTGTGAGGTGATACCTCATTGTAGTTTTGATTTGCATTTCTCTGATAATTAGCGATATTAAGCATCTTTTCGTGTGTCTGTTGGCCATCTGTATGTCTTCTTTGGAGAAATGTCTGTTTAGGTCTTCTGCCCATTTTTTGACAGTTAATTTTTTTTATATTAAGCTGTATGAACTGTTTGTATATTTTGGAAATTAATTCCTTGTTGGTCGCATCATTTGTAAATATTTTCTCCCAGTCCATAGGTTGTCTTTATTTATGGTTTCCTTTGCTATGCAAAAGCTTTTAAGTTTAATTAAGTCCCATTTGCTTGTTCTTGTTTTTATTTCCATTACTCTAAGAGACAGATCCAAAACAATACTGCTGCAATTTATGTCAAAGAGTGTTCTGCCTATGTTTTCCTCTAGGAGTTTTATAGTATTTGGTCTTACATTTATGTCTTTAATCCATTTTGAGTTTATTTCTGTATATGGTGTTAGAGAATGTTCTGATTTCATTCTTTTACATGTAGCTGTCCAGTTTTCCCTGAACCACCTATTGAAGAGACTGTCTTTTCTCCATTGTGTATTCTTGCCTTCTTTGTTGTAGATTAATTGACCATAAGTGCATGGGTTTATTTCTGGGCTTTCTATCCTGTTCCATTGATCTATATGTTTGTTTTTGTGCCAGTACCATACTGTTTTGATTACTGTAGCTTTGTAGTATAGTCTGTAGTCAGGGAGCATGATTCCTCCAGCTCTGTTCTTCGTTCTCAAGATTGTTTTGGCTATTCGGGGTATTTTGTGTTTCCATAAAAATTGAGAATTTTTTGCTCTAGTTCTGTGAAAAATGCCATTGGTAACTTGATAGGGATTGCATTGAATCCGTAGATTGCCTTGGGTAGTATGGTCATTTTAACAATATTGATTCTTCCAATCCAAGAACACAGTATATCTTACCATCTGTTTGTGTCATCTTCAATTTCTTTCATCAGTGTCTTATAGTTTTCCTAGTACAGGTCTTGTCACTCCATCATTAGATTTATTCTTTTTGATGTGGTTGTAAGTGGGATTGTTTTCTTAATTTCTCTTTCTGGTAGTTTGTTGTTAGTGTATAGAAATGCAACAGATTTCTGTATATTAATTTTATATCCAGCAACTTTACCAGATTCTCTGATGAGCTCTAGTAGTTTTCTGGTAGCATCTTTAGGATTTTCTGTGTATCACATTATGTCATCTGAAAACAGTGACAGTTTTACTACTCCTTTTCCAATTTGGATTCCTTTTATTTCCTTTTCTTCTCTGATTGCTGTGACTAGGACTTCCAAAACTATGTTGAATAAAAGTGGCAAGAGTGGGCATTCTTGTCTTGTTCCTTATCTTAGAGGAAATGCTTTCAGCTTTTCACTGTTGAGTATGATGTTAGCTGTGGGTTTGTCATATATGGCCTTTGTTATGTTGAGGTGTGTTCCGTCTATGCCCACTTTCTGAAGAGTTATTTTTATCAATAATGGATGTTGAATTTTATCAAAAGCTTTTTCTGTCTCTATTGAGATGGTCATAGGGTTTTTATTCTTCAGTTTGTTAATGTGGTGTATCACATTGATTGATTTGTGGATATTTTAAAATCCTTGCATCCCTGGTGTAAATCCCCCTTGATCATGGTGTACGATCTTTTTAATGTATTGTTGGATTCAGTTGGCTAGTATTTTGTTGAGGATTTTTGCATCTGTGTTCTTCAGTGATATTGGCCTGTAATTTTCTTTTTTGTGTGATATCTTTGTCTGGTTCTGGTATCAGCGTAATGGTAACCTCATAGAATGAGTTCAAAGGTGTCCCTTCCTCTGCAACTTTTTGGAATAGTCTGAGAAATACAGGTGTTATCACTTGTCTAAATGTTTGGTAGAATTCACCTGTGAAGCCGTCTGGTCCTGGACCATTGCTTGTTGGGAGTTTTTAAATTACTGATTCAATTTCATTACTGGTAATTGGTCTGTTCATGTTTTCTTTTTCTTCCTAGTTCGGTCTTGGGAGATTGTACCTTTCCAAGAATTTTTCCACGTCTTTTAGGTTGTCCATTTTATCGGCATATAGTTCCTCATAGTAGTCTCTTATGATCCTTTGTATTTCTGTGGTGTTGGCTGTAACTTCTTCTTTCTCATTTCGAACTTTATTGATGTGGGCCCTCTCCCTTTTTTTCTTGATGACTTTGGCTAAAGGTCTATCAATTTTATTTATCCTTTCAAAGAACCAGCTTTGAATTTTGTTGATCTTTTCGATTGTTTTTTCAGTCTCTATTTCATTTATCCTCATTTTTTCTATATGATTTAAAAGACAAAATGATAATTTAAATGATAATTATATACTTTTGTTTATGGACATACATTCATGTAGATGTCATTTGTGACAATAACAATAAAAAGGGTGGAAGGAGCTGTAAAGGGGCAGAACTTTGAATACTGTTGAAAGGAAGTTTGTCTTAATTTAAACTTAATTGTTATAAAGTTAAGGTATTAATTGTAATCCCCAGGGTAGTTACTAAGAAAAAAATAACCTAAAAAATATACAAAAAAATAACTGAGAGGGAATCAAAATTGTACACTGGAAAAAAGTCATTCACAGCAGAAATCAGTAATGGAGAAATTAAAGGAGTGAAAGAAGTTATAAGACATATGGGAAACAATTATTAAGATGGCAAAAGTTATCTCCTTACCTATCAGTAATTACTTTAGATAAAATGGTTTTTAAATTGTCCAATTAAAAGGCAGACATTGGCAGAATGGATAAATACACATGGTCCAACTATCCATCTACAGAAGACTAAATTTAGATCCAAATACACAAATAGGTTGAAAGTAAAAGGAAGGGAAAAGATATTCTATGCAAATAGTAGCCAAAAGGGCTGGTGTGACTATACTAATATCAGACAGAATAGACTTTAAGATAAAAAAAATTGTTACAAGAGATAAAGGATGACATTATATATTGATCAAAGGAGTAATCCATCAAGAAGATATAACAATTGTAAACATATATGAATTTAATAACAGAGCTCCAAAATACATGAAGGAAAAACTGACAGAATTGAAGGGAGCACTAGACATTTGTACAATAATAGTTGGAAACTTAAATATCCCACTTCAAATAATGGATAGAACAAGTAGACAGAAGATGATAAAGAAATAGGGGACTTGAAAAAAAAAATTTAAAAAAAAAAAGAAAGAAATAGGGGACTTGAACAACACTATATAACTAATTAGACTTAACAGACATGTAGAACATATCACCTAACAAGAAGAGAAGGCAAATTCTTCTCAAGTGCACAAGGAACATTCTCTAGGACAGACCATTTGTTAAGCCACAAAACAAGTTTCAATAAATTTAAAACTTTTTAAATCATATAAAGAATCTAATCATAATGAAATGGAACTAGAAACAAATAACAGGAGGAAAACACAATTTTTTAATGTGGAAATTAAACAGCGCACAGTTAAAAACAACCGTCAAGTTAAAGAGGAAAATACAAGTGAAATTAGAAAATAGTTTGACGTGAATGAGAACAAAAACACAACATCCTGACATGTATGGGGTGCAAGAAATTAGTGCTCTGAGGGAAATTTATAGCTATAAATGTTTATATTATAAAAGAAGAAATATCCCAAGTTAATAACCTAACTTTGCACCTTAAGGAACTAGAAAAAGAAGAGCAAACCAAATAAAAAGCTACCAGAAGGAAGGAAATAGTAAAGATTACAGTGGAGATAATTAAAATAGAGAATAGAAAAACAATAGATAGAATCAGTGAAACAAAAAGTTGGTTTTTTGAAAAGATCAACAAAACTGGCAAACCTTTAGCTAGACTAACCAGGAAAATAAGAGAGAAGACTCAAATTACTAAAATCATAAATGAAAGTGGCATTATTACTGTAGCCCTTGCAGAAACAGAAAGGATTATAAGAGAACACTGTGAACAATTGTATGCCAACAAATTAGATAACCTATATGAAATGGACAAGTTCCTAGTTGCACACAAACTACCAAAACTGACTTCAGAATAAATACAAAATTATAAGTGAAAGACTTATAACAAGTAAAGAGATGGAATCAGTAAACAACATCTCAACAAAGAACGGCCCAGGACCAAATGGCTCTTGATGAATTCTACCAAACATTGAAAGAAAAATTAACATCAGTCCTTCTCAAACTCTTTTAAAAAATAGGTGAGGGGCTAAAGCTTCCTAACTCATTCTATGAAGCCAGCATTACCCTGATACCGAAGCCATACAAAGACTGCACGAGAAAAGAAAACTATGTACCAATATCCCTTGTGAATATAGATACTAAAATCCTCAACATAAAACCAGCAAACTGAATGCAGCAGCATCTTAAAAAGATTATACTCCATAACCAGGTGGGATTTATCTTAAGAATGCCAGGATGCTTCAACATATGAAAATCATTCAATGTAATACAAGACATTAATAGACACAGGAAAAAAAATCATGCCTCAATTAACACAGAAAAGTCATTTGACAAAACCCATCATCCTTTCATGATAAAAACACTTACAAACAAGAAACAAAGGGAAGTTCCTCAACATGATAGTGGCCCTATATGAAAAACTCATAGCTCATATAATGTTCAATGGTGAAAGACTGAAAACTTTTCCCCTAAGGAACAAGAGAAGGATGCCCACTATCACCTCTTCTGTTCAACATTGTACTGGAAGCTTTAGCTCAGGCAATTAGGCAGGGAAAGAAAAAAACAAACGATCTCCAAATTGGAAAGGAAGGAATGAAACTCAATTTTCAGATGATATGATGTTACATGTTTAAAAATCCTAAAGAATCCACAACATATTAAAGCTAATAAATGAATTCAACAAAGTTATAGTATACAAAATCAACATCCCAAAATATGTTGAATTTCTATACACTAGCAATTAGCAATCTTAAAATGAAATTATGAAGACAATTCTATTTACAGTAGCATCAAAAAGAATAAAATAATTTGCAATAAATTTAACAAAAGAAGTGTAAAGCTTATCCTCTAAAAAGTACAAAAAAATTTGAAATAAATTATGAAGACCTAAATAAATGGAAAGATGCCCATGTTCATGGACTGGTAGACTTAATACTGTTAAAATGACAATATTATCCAAGTTGATCTGCAGATTCAATGCAATCCCTATCAAAATCCCGATGACCTTTTTATCTACAGAAATGGAAAAGTAGATTCTGAAAGTCATGTGGAATTGCAAGGGACCCCAAATATTCAAAACAATCCTGAAAAACAAAACTAACATTGGATGACTCAAACTTTCCAATTTGAAAACTTAATACAAAGCTGCAGTAATCAAAGCAGTGTGGTACTGGCAAAGGGATAGACATATAGATCAGTGGAATAGAATTGAGTCCAGAAATAGATTCATACATCTATTGTCAACTGATTTTCGACAAGGGTGCTAAGACCATTCAATTAGGAAAGAATAGTCTTTTCAACAAATGGTGTCTGAACAACTGAATAGCCACATGCAAACGATTGAAGTTGGACTCCTAGTTCACAGTATATACAAAAATTAAGTCAAAATGGGTCAAAGACCTAAATGTAAGAACTAATGGTATAAAACTCCTAGAAGAAAACATAGGGGTAGATCTTCATGACATTGGATTTGGCAATGGATCCTTAGATATGCCATCAAAACACAAGCAACAAAGAAAAAAATAGATAAAATGGAATTCTACAAAATTAAAAACATTTTGTGCTTCAGAGGGCACTATCAAGATAGTGAAAAGACAAACTACAGAATAGGAGAAAATATTTGCAAATCATATATCTATTAAGGGTCTAGTATCCATAATATATAAAGGACTCTTTGAACTCAATAACAAAAAGACAACCTGATTAAAGTGTAGTCAAGGACTTAAATAGGCATTTATCCAAGGAATATAAATAAATGGCCAACAAGCTGGTGGTGGGAATGTAAAATGGTGCTTTGGAAAACATTTTGGCCAGTTCTCCAAAATATTACACATAGAATTACCATATGAACCAGTAATTCCACTATATACCCAAAATAATTGAAAACAGATATTTAAACAAATACATGCATATGAATGTTCATATTAGCACTATTCACATTAGCCTCAAGATGGAAAAATGACAATAAATATCTATCAACTGATGAATGGATAGCCAAAATGTGGTATATCCATACAATGGAATATTATTCTGCCATAAAAAGCAATGATGTACTGATACATCCTACAACATGGATGAACCTTAAAAATATGCTAAGCAAAAGAAAGCAAACAAAAGGTCATTATATTATATGATTCAATTTATATGAAATTCAATTTATATGAAATATCCTACAACATGGATGAACCTTAAAAATATGCTAAGCAAAAGAAAGCAAACAAAAGGTCATTATATTATATGATTCAATTTATATGAAATATCTAGAATCAGCAAATCTAGGAAACAAAAAGCAGATTAGTTGTTTCTGGTGGGGTGGGGGGGGGGAGAATGGGAGGTAACTGCTTAATGGGTATGGAGTTTTCTTTTGGGGAGATAGAAATATTTTGGAATTAGATAGAGGTGATGGTTGCACAACACTGGGAATGTAGCAAACACCTTTGAATTGCACACTTAAAATGATTAATTTTATGTGACACAATTTTTACGGCAATTTAAAAAGTGATCACTCTAGGTGCCATGAGGAGAATGGATTTGAAAATAGCATGAATGGAGATGAGACCAGTTAGAGGGCTATCACAGTGGTCCAGATGAGAGATGATGGTGGCCTGAATTAAGGTACTGGCAGTAAGGATGAAGAGAGGCAAATTAATTCAAGTTATTTAGGAACCAGTGTGTATAGAACTTGGTAGCCAACAAGATGAAGAGTGTATGACAGACATTGAAGACATCTCCAAGATTTTGAGGCTGGGTTCCTAGGCAAATCGTAACACGATTGGGATTAAAACCCATTTTACAGATGCAAAACTGGAGAAGCCATTGGCTTGCCTGCTGTCACACAGTGAGCCAGCAAAGGGGATATGCCAGTGCTGCTCTCCTGCTCTCCTGACTTCTGCATATGATACAGAAAATATGAGTAGCAACTTAAAAAAAATCACTTGAATATTTTCAAATAACTGCATAATTGGTTTCTTATTTGCCTTCATTTTATGTATTTTATTTTTTTAATTGAAGTCTAGTAGATTTCCAATGCTGTGCCAATGTCTGCTGTACAGCAAAGTGACTCAGTTATACACATACAGACATTCTTTTTTTATAATCTTTTTCATTATGGTTTATCCCAGGAGATTGGATACAGTTCCCTGTGCTATACAGTAGGACCTTGTTGTTTATCCATTCTAAATGTAATCGTTTGCATCTACCAACCCCAAACTTCCAGTCCTTCCCTCTCCCTCCCCCTCTCCCCCTTGGCAACCACAAGTCTGATCTCTATGTCTGTGAGTCTGTTTCTGTTTTGTAGATAGGTTCATTTGTGCCAGACTTTTTTTTAATTTTTTTTTTTTTTTTTTTTGCAGTACGCGGGCCTCTCACTGTTGTGGCCTCTCCCATTGCAGGGCACAGGCTCCGGACGCGCAGGCTCAGTGGCGATGGCTCATGGGCCCAGCCGCTCCGCGGCATGTGGGATCTTCCCGGACTGGGGCACGAACCCGCATCCCCTGCATTGGCAGGCAGACTCTCAACCACTGCACCACCAGGGAAGCCCAGTGTGCCAGATTTTAGATTCCACATATAAATGATATCATATGGTATTTGTCTTTCTCCGTCTGACTTACTTCACTTAGTGTGATAATCTCTAGTTGCATTATTTGCCTTCATCACTGTCAAGGACAATATCAAGGAGCTTTTTTCCTATGTTTCCTTCTAGGAATTTTACTGTTTCAGGTCTTGTGTTTTTTGGGTTTCTTATTTTCTTTCGAATTTTATTTTTATACAACAGGTTCTTATCAGTTATCTATTTTATACATATTAGTGTATACATGTCAATCCCAGTCTCCCATTTCATCCCACCACCCCACCCACCCGCTTACCCACCTTGGTGTCCATACGTTTGTTCTCTGCATCTGTGTCTCTATTTCTGCCCTGCAAACTGGTTCGTCTGTACCATTTTTCTAGATTCCACATATATGCATTAATACCTAATATTTGTCTTTCTCTTTCTGACTTACTTCACTCTGTATAACAGTCTCTAGGTATGACAGTCTCTAGGTCCAACCACGTCTCTATAAATGACCCAATTTCATTCCTTTTTTATGGCTGAGTAATATTCCATTGTATATATGTGCCACAACTTCTTTATCCATTCGTCTGTCGATGGGCATTTAGGTTGCTTCCATGGCCCGGCTATTGTAAATAGTGCTGCACTGAACACTGGGGTGCATGTGTCTTTTGGAATTATGGTTTTCTCTGGGTATATGCCCAGTAGTGGAATGGCTGGGTCATATGGTAATTATATTTTTAGTTTTTTAAGGACCCTCCATACTGTTCTCCATAGTGGCTGTATCAATTTACACTCCCACCACCAGTGCAAGAGGGTTCCCTTTTCTCCACACCCTCTCCAGCATTTATTATTTGTAGATTTTTTGATGATGGCCATTCTGACTGGTGTGAGGTGATACCTCATTGTAGTTTTGATTTGCATTTCTCTAATAATTGGTGATGTTGAGCAGCTTTTCATGTGCCTCTTGGCCATCTGTATGTCTTCTTTGGAGAAATGTCTATTAGGCCTTCTGCCTAATTTTTGATTGGGTTGCCTTCATTTTAATACCTGTGTTTGGAATGATAAAGTTTTAGACATGACCATATTCTGATGTAACTCTGTCTCTCCTCTCTGAGCCCCCAGTGTCTGCCACCTCTCTTTATAATGTTTTCTATCCAATACTGACAACGTTGAAAGGCCCTTCTCTTATTGGCCTTCCTCCTTCCACCAACACAACTCAGGGACATACTGTAGCCCCTCCTCCTCTCTCTGAAGCAGTATAGTTGTAAGGGACTGAATTTCTGCAGCCTGAAGCCTTCTGGTATTGAGATGGAGATGAGCCACTCAGAGCACCCCAAATATAAGGATGAGTAGAAGAGGCTTTGGGCTTGGGGTTGGGGGCTGGGCAGGAGGAAGGAGAGAAAGCAGTGGCCCTATCACAGGGGAACCTCAGTCCTGAGTGGCAGGAGGCAGTCGGGGTGGGGGCACAGCAGAACCTCAGCTGCTGGAGAGGAAGAGCCAGGACCTTTTGTCTCATAATGTATGGAAGAGTGTGTGCATGTATGTGATGGTGATGATTAAATGGTACACGGTATCAGCGAAAATTGTTAGCACGGATGCTGATTAGGGATGCTGAAGGTCTAATAGTATGGAAGGAAACTGGAAAAATTGGTCTGAGTGTGGAAAAGTAATACTAATTGCAATCATTTATGCATACTGCTTACCATTTATGACTAATTACCACCCAACACAATAACCATTAGGTATATCATTAAAAATGTGTCAGATTAACTTTGTTGTCAGTTTTATTTGTGATTAGAACGGTAAACTCTGCATGTATGCTTGTGCTTAATAGTGTGTTGCTCATGCAAGCACGGCTGTCAGCTCACAATTTGAAAAAAGCATTATGTTAAGGGCTGGAGCGTGGCAGGCTTTGAATTCCAGGCTAAGTAGTTTGTAGTTAATTTAGGAGGCAATGGGGAGCCCTTACAAAATAATCAACAGGGAAGATACATGATCAGTGCTGTACTTTAGGAATAACAGACTGGCAGGGCTGGAATATTCCTTAGAGATTACTCACCCAATGGTCGCCAGCCAGGGGGCACTGGCAACTACACTGGAATTCTGGAGCGATTGTCAAGATTACAGGGAACTATACTCAATATTTTGTAATAACCTATAAGGGAAAAGAATCTGAAAAAGAATACATATATATATATATATATATATATATGCATAACTGAATCACTTTGATGTACACCTGAAACTAACACAACATTGGAAATCAACTTTACTTCAATAAAAAAATAAAATTTAAAAAAAGATTTCAGAAAGATTAAAGAGAACCATGTACTTCTCCATAATAAAGCTGTGCAGATCAACTACAGTATCAATATTACTTGTTGTAGGCTGGAATCAGTCAAACTGGGACACTAATCACAAGCATTGATTGGCAGTTGTGAAAGTCTGATGAATTTTTTTAAATGGGAAAACAAGTTAATTGTTTCTTAACAAATGAAAATTTTAACATTAGAAAAAATTTTCTAATCATGGGCTCCACAGGTTAAAAACGAAACGAAAGGGGTCTTGGGTGGTGAAACAGTTAGGAGCCTCTATTATAACCCAGCCAATCCTTTCATTTACAGATGGGGAAACAGAGGCTAGAGATGGATGGAACTTGCCTTAGAGGAAGATGGATAAATGGATTGGACAGTAAATGTGGAAGGTGGGTAAGACTAGAGACCACAAAACCAATTCAGTAACAAATTGAGGTGCCTGAATTAGGGTGGTAGAAATTGATCTGCAAAGGAGAATGGCAGATGGGAGAGAATGAAAAGGCAGTGCCACCAGGACCACTTGTTGGATGTGGGCAGAGAAAAAGAGAAAAGTTGAGGGTAAGTCTGAAGTCCCCAGCGTGCATGAATGGGGCAATGATAGCGTCATTAGCATAAATATAAAAATCTGGAGGAGGAATTGGTTTGGTAGTAGAGGAGAATCATATGTTTGGTTTTAGACATTTTGAGCATAACTTGTAGCGTTGCATATTCAGAAAGAGAATGGCAATAGAAATTAGAAACATTTGGCCTTAAATCCTGACTTCTTTACACTGTGGGGCCTTTGGTAAGGAGTTTTTCCTTTCTCTCAATTTCCTCATCTGTAGATCTACAGTGATGATATCTGCCTTATTAGTGAGAAGATTAAATGGGAGAATGTATAAGTACCTCGCATAATATCTAGCAAGTGGCAGGCAAGTGCTTATTACTCTTCCCTGGAGGAAGTATGGAGGTAGAAATGTTTAAGAAGAGGCAGTTAAGAAATAAGGGAGGGCTTGGCTGGTGGCGCAGTGGTTGAGAGTCCGCCTGCCGATGCAGGGGACGCGGGTTCGTGCCCCGGTCTGGGAAGATCCCACGTGCCGCGGAGCGGCTGGGCCTGTGAGCCATGGCCGCTGAGCCTGCGCTTCTAGAGCCTGTGCTCCACAACGGGAAAGGCCACAGCAGTGAGAGGCCCGCGTACTGCAAAAAAAAAAAAAAAAAAGGAGAATTGAAAAGAGATGTCATATCCCAAGCTATACTTTTAGGATCTAACTGCAAAACACTGATAGTACTTTCCCAGGGTTTCTGGGAGGATGAAGTTACTGGAACAGAATACAGGAGAAGCCACACTTGCTGAGAATTTGGGAAGGAATCTAGCAAAATAACTTGAAGGAATAGACAGAGGGGGTTAGAGAACATATTGTCAATGAAGCCAAGGGAGGCAAAATAATTTGAAAGTGGAAGGTTTGGTCCATGGGGTCAAATGCAGTAAAAAGGTCTAGAAAATGAAGACAGAGATGAGGCCATTTTGGAGGTCACTTTTAGAGAAAGCAGAGAACTGGGGATGAATTAAATGAGAAGGTGGAACAGCAGAGGCAGTAAAGAAAACGTAACTCTTTCAACATGGCTCTTGAAACAAGAGGGATGAGGTGACAGTAACTCGAAAGACTAGCAACTATAAGGGAAGATTATTTCAGGCTACTTAAATCCTGAGCATGTTGTATGCTAAGGGAATAATTCCACTGGAGAGGAATAGACTGATATGGCAGAAGAGAGAGGTTATATTTGTGAAAGAGGTTCTATTAAGATATGCATACGCAGCCCCAGGCTATGGTCGCTCTAAAGATGTACTTGGGGACGACCTAATGCTTGAGCCGGGAGAAGTCACCTGAGGTCAAACTAGAAGCAAGCAATCTCATTGGAGCTGTTTGCCTAGACTTGTGAACAAACCACCCCAAGTAAGGAGCTAATCTTCTCGGTGTGCATGATACATGACATAATTTAAAGACTCTGAACTCTGAGTATGGTTCCCCAAAGCAGGGGGCTCAAATTTCTGTCCCTTAGGACTTTTTGATGCAATTATCAGGCATTAATGACTTAACAGTCACTAAAATTAAACCTTCTATTCTCTTTAAAGTATGGAATAAGACTTGGAGGTCCACCATTCCTACTTGACATTATTCTGAACATACTGGCTAATGTTAACTAGACAAGAGAAAAATAAGAGATTAAAAAAAAATTGGAATGGCGGTGTGAAGAGCTTGGCAGACATTCTCCCCAGCAAAACAACCGTTTAATGGGTGAAAATTGTTTTTTAAAAAAACACACACACAAACATTTAAAGTCTCTGGAAATTGTCTCAAGACATAAAGAACATGGAGAAACATTTATTCAAGAAAACCTACTAAATCTTGGTAATAACAATGAGAGACTGTGGCGTTTAAGCCAAACATGCTCCCATCCCCTACCCTATCCCAGGTCAGTGATGGGAGTTCTATTCCAGCCAGCTGTGGCTAAGAAGAGGGCTCCCTCTGCTCCAGCTCCTAGTCTAGGGCTACTATTTCACAATTGAATAGGCAGGCTGGTAGCATCCCTCATTCCCCTGATCCCATGTTGCAGAACCACTATTCAGGGAGGTACAGCTAAGAGGACTGGTGCTCCCTTCTTCTCCTCAGCTTCCATTTGTAGGGCAAGGGCTCTGCCCCAATCATGACAGGCTGAGAATACTGAGATTCCAATCTCTCCTGCCCCAGCTCACTCAGAGGTTATAGGTTCCATGCTTGGAGGGCAAGCAAACAAAAGAGATCAGGGGCTGTTATCTCCCCTACACTACCTGCTTGTAGAAAATGGGTGTCATTCAGAGAGAAACAGACCACTGACCCACCCTCCAGCTCCAGTGGGATAGCGTGGAGGTTCTGCCCAGCGAGAGAGGCAGACTGTAAGGATGAAGGACTCTGAAACTCTGGCAGAAGGTGTTATTTAAAACAATGGCAATCTTGGTAGCAAGCTCTTAAGAGAGGGCTGATAGCTCTGTGAGACTAGTAGCAACAAGTGAAGCTACCTAGAACTTAAACACAGAATCAGGAAGAGAGATAATAAGAACCCTACTAGGATCACACTCATCCCTGGGGGCCCAAAAGGCTGTGTGCATGCCCTAGGCTGCACCTACTCAGGAGCAATCAGAGCAGGGCATGCAGCAGACTTGAAAACATTCCCCCAGTTGCACACAGACCCATCAACCCAGAGTGGAAGTCTCACTGGTACTAGAGGATTAAACACAACCTCTGATGAAACACTGGCTGAAAAATAAGCTATAGTGGCCCAGGGGCAAATCCTAGGAAACACGAGGGGATTTTTCTTCAGTATTCACTGTGAGAACCTAGTAGAGCTCCAGGAGGTAAAACTCCGGGAAGTGTGGGAATTCCACCCCTCCCCCCATGACTGGGTCCTATGGTGTTTTTAACTTTCAGAGTTGCTCACACTGAGCCTCCAGCAATCCATCAATTACAGTTCAGGTTTTCTTACTCCACATTGGTTCCCATGGAGGTTTCTTCTCCATTAAGTTGTGAGTCTCTGCATTCACCTGTTGCTTTCTCCAATTTGGGGGGCAATGGTTTGCCCTGTGACTTCACTTACCTTACAGATCTAAAAAGAGTTGTTGATTTTTCAGTTCGTTCAGCTTTTTACTTGTTGTTAGGACAGAGTGGCAACTCCCAAGCTTCTTACATGCCAGACCAGGATCCAGGACAATCTTTGTCTTTTAATTGGTATATTTGGGCCATTTACATTTAAGATAACTATTGATATGTTAGAACTGTGTCTGTCCCTTTCAGTTTTTGTTTCCTCTGGTTCTTGTTCCTCTGTTTTCTAACTTCCTGTGAGATTCTTGAACACTTTTTAGGATTATTTCTTGATTCATTTAAAGTTTTTTAGAGCCTGTCTCTTTTTGTAGTTTTCTTAGTGGTCACTCTGGATACTAAAATATACTTTTGTGGCTATTGCAGTTTCCAGATACCAACATTTTACTACTTTGGGTATATATCCAAAGGAATTGAGATCAGGATCTCATAAAGGTATCAGCACTCCTATGTTCATTGCAGCATTATTCACATAGCCAAGATATTAAAACAATCTAAGTGTCTCTTGACAGATGAATGGATAAAGAAAATGTAGTATATATACAATAGAATATCATTCAGCCATTATAAAGAATGAAATTCTACTATCTGTGACAACATGGGTGGAACTTGAGGGCATTATTTCTTTTTTTTTAATTGAAATATAGTTGATTTACAGTATTGTGTTAGTTTCAGGTGTACAGCAAAGTGATTTGGTTTTATGTATATATATATATTCTTTTTTTTAATTATTTTCCATTATAGGTTATTACAAGATATTGAATATAGTTCCCTGTGCTATACAGTAAATCCTTGTTGTTTATCTATTTTATATATGTAGTGTGTATGTGTTAATCCCATACTCCTAATGTATCCCTCTCCCCTCCCCTTTTGTAACCTTGTTTTCTATATCTGTGAGTCTGTTTCTGTTTTGTATGTAGATTTATTTGTATTATTTGTAGATTCCACATATAAGTGATATCATATGATATTTGTCTTTGTCTGACTTACTTCACTTAGTATGACAATCTCTAGGCCCATCCATGTTGCTGCAAATGGCATTATTTCATTCTTTTTATAGCTGAGTAATATTCCGTTGTATATATGTACCACATTTTCTTTATTCATTCCTCTGTCAATGGACATTTAAGTTGCTTCCATGTCTTGGCTACTATAAATAGTACTGCAATGAACACTGGGGCTGCATGTATCTTTTCAAATTAGACTAGGGGTCCCCAACCCCTGGGCTA
The DNA here is from genome assembly GCF_005190385.1 of Monodon monoceros. Classification (NCBI taxonomy): domain Eukaryota; kingdom Metazoa; phylum Chordata; class Mammalia; order Artiodactyla; family Monodontidae; genus Monodon; species Monodon monoceros. Next base: position 117,070,057 of record NW_021703779.1, read on the forward strand.
CGGACTGGTACTGGTCCGTGGCCTGTTAGGAACTGGGCCGCACAGCAGGAGGTAAGCGTGGGCGAGCAAGCGAAGCTTCATCTGCCACTCCCCATCGCTCGCATTTCTGCCTGAGCTCCACATCCTGTCAGATCAGCAGCGGCATTAGATTCTCATAGGAGCGCGAACCCTACTGTGAACTGCGCATGCGAGGGATCTAGGTTGCGTGCTCCTAATGAGAATCTAATGCCTGATGATCTGAGGTGGAGGTCAGGCAGTGATGCTAGTGCTGGGGAGCGGCTGCAAATACAGATTATCATTAGCAGAGAGGTTTGACTGCACAGAGACCATAATAAATCAATTGCTTGCAGACTCACATCAAAACCCTATCAGTGAGTGACAAGTGACAATTAAGCTGCATCTGGTGACAGGCTTTAAGTCAGAATCTGACACGTTTTAGTCCAAGCATAGCCCGCCCATTATTTTATTTACCACTCCTTGCCTCTTTCCCACGCTGTGCACTTGTCTCAGTCACAGTTTTGGTAAGCCCACAAGCTAACCCTAGCCAAAATGAGTGAAAAACAAATGTCGCTGGAGAGCTTCTTTGGAAAGGGGGAAAGACCCAATGATGAGACAGCAGAAGACTCTAAGACTGCCAACAAAAAGAAAGCTGCATTTAAAAGAAAATACCAAGAGTCCCACTTAAATTATGTGTTCATTGCAACAGGTGATTCACATTCTCCAAGCCCGCTTTGTATACTGTGGGGTGACGAATAAAGCTATGAAAGCTTCAAAACTGCTTTGCCACATGGAGACCAAGCACCCTGCATTAAAAGACAAGCCTTTGGAGTGTTTCAAAAGAATAAAATGTGAGCACAAAGAACAGAAGCAATTATTGAAGGCCACCACTTCATCAGATGTGTCTGCACTGAGAGCATCATTCTTAGTGGCTAACTGCATTGCTAAAGCTAAGAAGCCCTTTACTGTTGGTGAAGAGTTGATCCTGCCTGCTGCTAAGGACATTTGTCATGAACTTTTAGGAGAGGCTGCAGTTCAAAAGGTGGCACGTGTTCCTCTTTCGGCTAGCACCATAACTAGACGACTTGATGAAATAGCAGAGGATACTGAGGCACAGTTTTTAGAGAGGATTAATGAGTCACCATGGTATGCCGTCCAGGTTGACAAGTCTACTGATGTTGACAAGGCAACAACGCTTGTTTCTGTTGTTTTTCAGCAGGATGTGCATGAGGATGTTATGTGCACTTTTGTTGCCAACCAACACCACAGCTGCAGACCTATTCAAGTCTTTGAATGATTACATATCAGGATAACTGAATTAGTCATTTTGTGTCGGTATGTGCACGGACGGAGCGGCTGCCATGACTGGACGGCTTTCTGGTTTCACCACTCGGTTCAAAGAGGTCACTTCTGAATGTGAGTCTACGCGCTGTGTCATCCACAGAGAAATGCTGGCTAGCTGAAAAATGTCATCTGAACTTAACGTTTTGCAGGCTGTGATTAAAATTATCAACCCCATTAAAGTACAGGCCCTTAACTCATGTCTGTTCGCGCAGCTCTGTGAGGAGCTGGACGCAGAGCACACACGTCTTCTCTTATACACGGAAGTGAGATGGCTTCTAGAGGTAGATCACTGGCCAGAGTTTTTGAGTTATGAGAGCCGCTCCAGAGATTTCTTTTAGAAAAACAGTCACCACTGGCAGCACATTTCAGTGACACAGAATGGGTTGCAAAACTTGCTTACCTGTGTGAACTGTCCACCCCGCTCAACGAACTCAATCTGTCACTTCAGGGGGGAACAACAACTGTGTTCAAGTCTGCAGATAAAGTGGCTGCATTCAAAGCCAAACTGGAATTATGGGGGCGACGAGTGAACATTGGGATTTTTGACATGTTTCAGACATTAGCAGAGATTTTGAAAGAGACTGAGCCAGGGTCTTCTTTTTCCCAGCTGGTGCATGATCACCTACCTCAGCTTTCAAAAGAGTTTGAGCATTACTTCCCAACCACAAAAGACCCCCGAACTGGGAAGGAATGGATCCGCGGCCCATTTGTGAATAAGCCAGGTGAATCGACTTTGTCGGTGCTAGAAGAGGATCAACTGCTTGAGATCACAAATGACTGCGGCCTTAAAAGTATGTTTGAGACAACTTCAAATCTCCATACGTTCTGGATTAAAGTCAAGGTGGAATATCCTGAGATTGCCACGAAAGCACTGAAAAGCCTGCTTCCATTTCCAGCATCCTGTCTTTGTGAAGCAGGGTTTTCTGCAGTGACAGCAACCAAAATGAGATTACGGAGTAGACTGCACATAAGCAACACACGTCAGGTGTCACTGTCTCCCGTCACCCCCAGATGGGACCATCTAGTTACAGGAAAACAAGCTCAGGGCTTCGACTGATTTCTGCATTATGGTGAGTTGTATAATTACTTCATTATACATTACAATGTAATAATAATAGAAATAAAGTGCACAATAAATGTAATGCGCTTGAATCATCCTGAAACCATCCCCTCACCCCCCGTCCATGGAAAAATTGTCTTCCATGAAACCAGTCCCTGGTGCCAAAAAAGGTTGGGGACTGCTGAATTAGAGTTGTCATCTTTTCTGGATATATGCCCAGGAGAGGGATTGCAGAATCATATGGTAACTCTATTTTTAGTTTTTTTTTTTTTCTTTCACCTATCTTTTAAAAAAATTTTTATTGAAGTATAGTTGATTTACAATGTTGTGTTAGTTTCAGGTGTACAGCAAAGTGATTCAGTTATACATATACATATATTCATTCTTTTTCAGATTCTTTACCCATATAGGTTATTATGGAATATTGAGTAGAGTTCCCTGTGCTATACAGTAGGTCCTTGTTGGCTATCTATTTTATATATAGTAGTGTGTGTCTGTTAATCCCAAGCTCCTAATTTATCCCTCCCCACCCCGTGTTTCCCCTTTGGTAACCCTAAGTTTGTTTTCGCAATCTGTGAGTCTGTTTTTGTTTTGTAAATAAGTTTATTTGTATCATTTTTTTAAAAATTAGATTCCACATATGAGTGATATCATATGATATTTGTCTTTCTCTGTCTGCCTTACTTCACTCAGTATGATCATCTCTAGGTCCATCCATGTCGCTGCAAATGGCATTATTTTGTTCTTTTTTATGGCTGAGTAAGAGTCCATTTATATATATACCACATCTTCTTTATCCATTCCTCTGTTGATGGACATTTAGTTTGCTTCCATGTCTTGGCTACTGTAAATAGTGCTTCAATGAACATTGGGGTGCATGTATCATTTGGAATTATGGTCTTCTCCGGATATATGCCCTGGAGTAGGATTGCAGGATCATATGGTAGCTCTATTTGTAGTTTTTTAAGGAACCTCTATACTGTTCTCCATAGTGGCTGTACCAGTTTACATTCCCACCAACAGTGTAAGAGGGTTCCCTTTTCTCCACACCCTCTTCAGCATTTATTGTTTGTAGACTTTTTGTTGATGGCCATTCTGACCTGTGTGAGGTGATACCTCATTGTAGTTTTGATTTGCATTTCTCTGATAATTAGTGATCTTGAGCATCTTTTCATGTGTTTGTTGGCCATCTGTATGTTTTCTTTGGAGAAATGTCCATTTAGGTCTTCTGCCCATTTTTTCATTGGGTTGTTTGGGGTTTTTTGATATTGAGTTATATGAGCTATTTGTATATTTTAGAAATTAAGCCCTTGTCAGTCACATCGTTTGCAAGTATTGTCTCCCAGTCCGTAGGTTGTCTTTTCCTTTTGTTTATGGTCTCCTTTGCTGTGCAAGAGCTTGTAAGTTTGATTAGGTCCCATTTGTTTATTTTTGCTTTTATTTCTATTGCCTCGGGAGACTGACCTAAGGAAACATCACTATGATTTATGTCAGAGAATGTTTGCCTATGTTCTCTTCTAGGGGTTTTAGGGTGTCATGTTTTATATTTAAGTCTTTAAGCCATTTTGAGTTTATTTTTGTGTATGGTGTGAGGGAGTGTTCTAACTTCACTGATTACATGAGGTTATCCAGCTTTCTCAACATCACTTGCTCAAGAGACTGCCTTTTCTCCATTGTATATTCTTGCCTCCTTTGTCAAATGAGGGCATTATTTCTTAATAAATATTAAGAAAATCCCCCCTTTATCTGTGGTGTTTGTTCACTCTTCCATTAGATATTTATTGAATGCCTACTAAGTGTCAAGTAGTGTGCTTGGTTTTGGGGAACAGTGGTGAAAAAAACAAAGTCCCTGCCCTCATAGAACTTATATTTTAATGGAGAGAGACAGGCAATAAAAAAAATAATATTCCAGGTGATGCTAAGTAGAATAAAATAATAAAGCATTGTAAAAGAAGTAGGAAATGCCTGAGATGGGGGAGTTGCTATTTTATACATAGTGGCCAGGGAAGGCCTCTCTAATAAGGTGACATTTGGGCAGAAACCTGAAAGAAATGAGGAGGTAAGACATGCAGATATTCATTCATTTCAAAAATATTTATTGAGTACTTACCCTGTGCCAAGCACAATTCTAGACTCTTGGGTTACAGCAGAAAACAAGGCAGACAAAAAAGAAATCTTGCCCCCGTGGTTCACACAATCAAGTGGGGGAAGAAACAAGCAATAAATGTAATAATAAATTCAATGTGTATATGTTAGTAGGTGGTATGTGCTATGGGTAAAAGAAAAAGTAGAGTAGGCTAAGAGGGATCAGGAGTGCCAGATCGAGAGTTTGCAAGTTTAAATAGATGACATCATGAAGGGCCTTGTGGGCCATTGAATGGATTTTGGCTTTTACTCTGAAATGGATGAGAACCACTGGAGAGTTTTATACAGACGAGTAATGTGACATAACTTTCATTTTTGAAGGATCAATCTGAGTGCTGTGTTGAAAACAGACTTTATGGAGGAAAGAGAGAAGTAAAGAGAATCATTAAAAGGCTACTGTCATCACCCAGGCAGGGGATGATGATGACTTGCAACAGGGTGTCAGCAATGGTAAGGGCAAAAGTGATTGGATTCTGCTTATATTTTGAAGGTAAAAATAAAAATGTTTCCTGACATACTGAATGTAGGGTATGAGAAGAGAGGAGTCAAGGATGACTATAAGATTTTTGGCCCCAACACTGGAATGATGGAGTTGCCATCAACCGAGATGGGAAAGTTTGTGATTAAAGAAGTTTTGGAAGGGTGAGGGAAGATCAAGAATTCAGTTTTGCACGTAAACTGTTTATTAGACAACTAAGTGACGATGCCAAGTAGGAAGCTGGATGCGTTCTAGACTGGTGTTCTAGAGAGAAATCTGGGATATATATATATATGTTTATATTTGAGGGTTGACTACAAACAAATGCAGTTGAAGGGTATGAGACAAGATGAAGTCACCAAGGGAGTAGTGAATGTAGATACTGAGGAGAGAGGGTCTAGAGATTGAGGCCTGGGTGGAGAGATGAGTAGGAGGCAGCAAGGGAAACTAAGAAGGAGCACTCAAAGAGGTAAAGATAGAATGAGCCTGTATCCATCTGGGAAAAGAGAATTCCGATGAGAGGGAACAGCAAGGGCACAGACCCTAAGGCAAGATTCTGTATGGCATTAGTGTTTGTCTTTTATTATTTTTTCTCTATGCAGAAATTTTTACTTTTATGTAGTCAGATCTATAAATCTTTTCTTTTTATGGTTTTGGGGTTTATGTCAGGCTTTGAAAGGCCTGTTAAAGTCATCCCACTACCATTTAGTGTTTCCTTACTAATTTAAAATACCAAATTTATCATACACTAAATTCCCATATGTATTTGGATCTGTTTTCCATTGATTTGTCTGTCTAATCGTGCACCTGTTTCAAATGGCTTTAATTAATGGAGCTTTATAATATGCTTTATATGAGGTAGGTCTATCCCCTCTCATTGCTTTTCTCCTTCAGAGTTCTTCTGGCTGTTATTGTATTTTTTTCATAAGAATCTTTGACTCTGTTTTTGCCCTCAAATTTTATTTGTATTTTTATTGGGACCATGTTAAAGGTAGTGATTAATTTAGGGAGAATTGATATCTTTATAATATTGAGTATTTCTAGCCAGGAGTAAAGTATGTCTTTCCATTATAATTATTCCTTTATGTACCTTAGTTGCATTTAAAAGTTTTTCATCTACATATTATATTTTGCTTGATAACTTTATTCATAGGTCATTTTTCTCTTATAAATGGGGGTCTATCTTTCCTTTATGCTTTCTAAGTAGTTGTGGTTTACATATAGAAATGTATTTGTGGTTATATATCATTTTGGAATCCATTCACTCTACTGCATCTTATTGTTTATAAGATTTTTCTGTTGATTTTGTTGGACTTGCCTGGTATACAATCAAAGCATCTACAAATAATGAAAATTTTGCATCTTTCCTTCCAGTTTTTTAAAGAGTTTTATTCAGATATATTTTATCATAAAATTTACCTATTTATAGTATACAATCAATGGGTTTTCGGTATATTTACAGAGCTGTGCAAGAATCGATGATATTGAACTATAAAATATTATCATGATCCCCAAAGGAAATCTTGTACTCATTAGCAGTAAATCTCCATCCTCCCCTTCTCTCTTGGCCCTGGGCAACCACTAATCTACTTCCTATCATTATATGTGTACCTATTCTGAATATAGCATATCAATGGCATGATATGATATACAGGTTTTGTGTCTGGTTTCTTTCACTTAATGTTTTCAAGGCTCATCCATGCTGTAGTACATATCAATACTTCATTCCTTTTTTTAATGTGGCAAAATATGTATAACTTAAAATTGGCCAATTTAACCATTTTAAAGTATACAGTTCAGTGGCACTAAACATTCACGTTGTTGTGCAACCATCACCACCATCCATCTCTAGAATTTGTCATAATCTGTACCCATTAAATAATAAAGTCCCATTCTCCTCTACCCCCAATCCCTGGTAACCACTATTCTACCTTCTGCCTCTATGACAGAAACTATTGTAGACAGAACTGTTGTAGTTTCCTCATGTAAGTGCAACCATACAGTATTTGTCTTTTTGTGTCTGGCTTATTTGGCTGAATCGTATTCTGGCATATAGATATACCACATTTTGTTTACCTGTTCGCCAGTTGATGGACATTTGGATTGTCTTCGCTTTTTGGCTATTATGAATAATGCTGCTATGAACACTGGTGTACAAGTTTTTGTATAGACATATGTTTTCATTCCTCTTGGGCATGTACATAGGAGTGGAATTGCTAGGTCACATGGTAGCTCTATGTTTAACCTTTTAAGGAACTGTCAAACTGTTTTCCAAAGCAGCTCCCACCAGCAATGTAGGAGGCTCCCAATTTCTGTCATCTCTACCAACACTTGCTATTAATTTAAAAAAAATTATCGTCATCCTAGTGGTATAAAGTAGTATCTCATTGTGGTTTTGATTTGCACTTCCCTAATGACTAATGCTGTTAAGCACCTTTTCATGTGCTTATTGGCCATTTTTATATCTTTGGAGAAATGTATATTCAAATGCTTTGTCCATGTTTTAATTGGGTTGTCTTTTTATTATTGCTTTTTAGGTGTTCTTTATATGTTGTGGATACAGGTCCCTTGTCAGATATATTATTGGCAAACAGTTTCTCCCATATTGTGGGTTGTGTTTTCACTTTCTTGATGGTATCATATGAATCACGAAAGTTTTAAATTTTGATGAAGTCCAATTTATCTATTTTTTCTTTAGTTGTTTACACTTTGGTGTCATGTTCTACAAACCATTGCCTAATCCAAGGTCATGGAGATTTACGCCTGTGTTTTTTCTTCTAAGAGTTTTATAGTTTTAGCACTTCAAAGCTAAAATACATAGTATTACCGAGGAGCCAATCACATGGAAAAAGTTATTCAACTATTTGAAAATTTATAATATAGTTTTACATAGATAAGTATAGATATAGGTATATCTTTATGAACTTAGAAATAACAAGATCTATTGGTGGGTTTAATAACTATTATAATTTTGAGGTACTGATGAGCATGATGATATTTTGAGATATCTACAACAATTGTAACGTGATATGAGAATATCTGTGATTTCTATTGGTGATCAAGCCATAAGTGTTGTTGATATTACTTTGGTCTGTTGCTTACACCATAACAAAAGGCGCCGTTTCATTTTAGTTAGAGGTTAGTAGAAATAAAGTGTAATTTTTTTTCCTTTTGGACTAATTGGATTCAAATTTTATCTAAATACTCTAATTCGCTCTAATTCCAACTGAAGTTTGAAAACATGCATACTTTACTTTCTGGTCGGATTTATTCAAACAGTTCTCAGAAGAGACAAGTTTGTTGAGGCTACCAGCTGCCCTGGGCATTCTCAGGTGGAGAGCTGTGCTCAGTTGTAAAGGAAAAAAATACCAAATGCTAGAAATAGATCCCAGAAGAGAGTGTCTAAGGGAAAAGTTTAATGAGGGGTTATATTTACTAGCTCATTGGAAACAGATGCCACCCTCTAATAGCCTGTAGATATATTTGCTATTATTATGGTTTTGAATAGGTAGCACATTTTCACGGTTCGAAAGTCAAACTGATATAACAAGGAATCCACAGAAAAGTCTTACTCTCACATATAGTACCATTTACCTGCCCCCAGCCCCTATAGATAGTGATTCTTTATGAAAATGAAAGCAAATCTATACATTTTTACCGCTTTCTTATACAAATGGCAATATACTGTATATACTGCTTTGCACTGTGCACTTTTCACTTAATAGTGTATCCTGGAGATCTTTCCATATCAGTGTATCAGAGGATGAGCGCCCTACAGTGGGAATGTACCTGTCATTATTTACTTAATACATTCTGTTTGATAGACCCTAGAATGGTTTCCAATCTTTCCTATTTGTTGGTCTATTTTTAAACTTTTACACATTTTATTTAGAACTTGCATTAGTCTAGACTCTTTTGGTTGTAAGTGGCAGGAATTCAATTTAAATTAGTTTAAATTAAAAATGGGATGCTTATACTACTGAGTGGTGACTCAGTCTTCCCTCCTTTTTTTCCATTCAAACCACTGTGAAAACTTTGGCTTTTTTTTTCTTCTGGTCTAAGATTCTTTATTTTTTTAATTAGAATTTAATTACCTGATGTGTTATATGTTCTTTATAATAAATACACATGGTCAGATTACTCTAAGAATAACTGTACACCAATATTTAAGTTCTCTCGGCACCACAGAATGCCTTAGACTATTTAAGTCAGATTTCACAGGCTAGTATTGCAGACATACATCTCTAATTGATGGCATATCTGGCTGACCACATTATTATCTGCAAAAATTCAACATATATTGAATATATATTTTTCAAAACAGATGGTGAAACCTTTGCTTTTACAATACACATCTGGCCTTTGCTTCCCTTCTTTACCCATTAGCCCACTACAATTCAAATATCACTGCTTGGAACCTCCTTGATCTTAAATCAAAAGCAGAGTCAAGCCCAGGAACCATATGTCAATCTTCTGTTAGAAGGTGGCCATCCAGATGATTCATAGCATGCCTACATAAAGGTCTTTTTTAGATAAGCATCAGAATAAAAGCACAAAATTTAAATATTCTCATGGAGACCTCATATTCTCCCAGGATGATTTCTGGAATCACAAGTGGGGCAAGCACTGGACTTCAGTATAAGTTTCCAGGAATATTTTAGGTGCAAAACTAGGAGTCTAACACAGAGAAAGAGAGAACTTGATCCAAGACAAAATAGGCATTCCTGAAGAATGACCAGACTGTTGCCCAGGAAGTGGGGGTAATCTGCACTTCAGAACTTTAGCAAGCTGGGAAGTACTGCTACCGCCAGAAATCAGCTTAGTGGGTGGAGCAGTTGGCCTGGCCTGCATCAAAAAGGTCATCGCACCCAGTGTATGGAGAACTTTGTAAAAAAGACATTTGAAAGGGCTGGAAAATTAGAACTGTATGATAAAAAGTGAAGTGAATTGGTGTTATTCAGTTTGAGGATGAAAAGAATGAATTTGAGTTGAATATATGAATCAAGATGAAGATCAGTTCATCTCTGTAGGAGGAAGAGAAAATAAGTGACCTTCACTTGCAGGTAGATAGTGAATGAGGACACATTCTCTGAGAATTAGAAAACATTGAGCTATGGAAGAGGATTAGGATTCCCTTTGCTTAAAGGTGAAAAAGGAAGCATCTGTTTATGTGTGGAAGCAAGGTGATAATCAAAGAATCTTGGAGCACTCCTTATTGTAAGCATCATGGTAGTGTCTGTGGCCCTCGCTAAGGGTTGAGGTAAATTGGAAAGGAACTGTGGATGCTTTGGGGGATTTGCTTTGTAGATACAGCTTAAGAGACGTTTCACATATCTTCCCCGAATCTGTTTTAACCAGTGAAAGATTTAAATTACAGGTGTGTTCCTTCAGGAAATGGCTGGGCCTCTTAGAGGAGAGAGAATGATGGGCTCTGCTTTTTTGTCTACTCTGAAAAGCAACTGTGGCAAGTTTCATGTTCTCACCTAATTGAATGAGTTCCCTGGGATTAGTCTTCTCTCAGGCTATTCTGCAAGAAATACAACTTGACATCCTGTCTGTTTGGGGTTTTTATCCCCCATCAACCCTGGTGCCATAGTCCTAGGGTGACCTTGTTTTCTGAAAAAGATTTGTAACACCTGGTTTGAGAAGAACCTGCTTGGGAATAGCGGTATGGATTATTCCATTTATTCACTTAACAGTTATTCACTCTGCACCTACTCTATGCCAAATACTATTCCAACTACTTGGCAAGCAGCAGTGAATCAAACATACGGAGTTCCCTGCCTTCATGGACCTTACACTATTGTGAGGGGAGAAAGAATATAAACAATTTTTCTTTTTATTTATTTTTTTGTCTCTGTTTAGAGGTTCTTGTTCTCATTTTTTTCTGGAGAGCAGCCTGAATGGTGACCCCATCATCATCTGTATGTATGATTCTGGAAACCCATATGGTTCAGGCGGGTTTGTGGGGGACCCATAGAGAATACACCTCGGTAACTGTTAGCGTATAGCATTCCTTGCATCTAACCACCAAACTATTTTTTTTCTTTCTTTCTTTCTTTTTATAATTAATTTTTATTGGAGTATAGTTGCTTTACAATGTTGTGTTAGTTTCTACTGCACAGTAAATTGAATCAGCTATATGTATACATATATCCCCTCTTTTTTGGATTTCCTTCCCATTTAGGTCACCACAGAGCACTGAGTAGAGTTTAAACAATAGATATTTTAAAATAAGTAAATTGTATAGCATGTTGGACAGTAATAGGTGCTACCGGAAAAAGAAAAGGCAGAGCCAGGGAAGGTGGATTGAGCATGCTGGGTCTCGGAGCAGGAAGCAGGTTGCAGGATTAAGTAGGGTGGCTAGCATGGGCCTCTATGAGAAAGTTAGTTTTGTTCAAAGGCTTAAAAGAAGTGAGGAAGTTATCCAGGTGGACATCTTGCGGGAGAGAGTCCTAGGCCAAGGGGACAGCCAATGGAAAGGCCTTGAGACAGAAGAATGCTTTGAATGCAAAGAACAGCAAGGAGGCCAGTGTAGCTGGAGAGGAGGAAGTGAGATGAAGAGTAGTAGAAGAGGAGGGCCAGGTCACGAGGCCCTTGTAGATCACAGGAAGGGCTTTGGCTTTTACTCTGAGGAAGATGGCAGTCATCGGTGTGTTTTGAGCAGAGGAGGGTCAGATCTGATTGCTGCTTTAGCAAGATTGCTCTGGCTGCTGTGTTTAGAATAAACTGAAAGCAAGTGAGGTGCATGGTTCTGATATCCACAAATTTGATTACCACAGTTTAGTTAAATAATAGCGTCCCTAATAACACACTTCACATTTCAGTTATCATCACATACTGAGTAATTACATAAAGTACAGATTGTGCTGGTTGCTCTTTTCAGTCCACAAATCACTACATAAATAACAGATGTGCATCACGATCAGTGAACAATCACTTCACTTCTTTTAAAGTCTGTTGGTGATTGGTATTGGTGATACATGTTATTCAGTTTATGTATGGACAGTGTGTACTTGCGTCACCTCCTTGATTCGCAGTGATAAACCCACACATTTTATAAAAATGAATGATCAGAAAAGGAGGAATTGGCCAACAAAAATGAAAGTGCAGCAAATAAATGAAAAATTATAGAGCTGAAAGTGACACTCAAATCAAAGGTATATGGCATGACAGAAGAAATAGCTGACCAAGGGACCATGGTAATGTTGACACTGCCCCCATTTGACAGACCCATGCTATGCAGCCAGAGGAACTCAGTGCAGGTAAACTTTCTAACATAAATGAGGAAAGTTGTGACATAAAGAATAGATATCCCAGAGGAGGTGACGCCAGCAAAAAGTTCACACTGAAGGAACTCAGAGATATTTCACAATATAGAAAGTGCAAAGGATAAAATGGTGGAAACCGATCCAAACTTCAAAAGGAGTAGGGCAATTCACCAAAGCATGAAGAGAGGTTCTCTTAGTATTGTAAGTTATGGGAAGAAGGAGGTAAGTACTATTCAAACTACCCTTGATAAGTTTTTTACAAAGACATGGAACACTTACTTCTCAATGTTTCTAATGTTTCAATTTACAGTGTACTAAGTAAATATTATTTTTACGATTTTTCGTTCTCTCTATACACTTATTGTGAAATAGTGAGTTTTCACCATTTTGACCAAAAATTTTAAATGTCACAGAACAATTGGAATTTTCCCCAATGATTGCTTTGCACTGTTTCCGTTGGGAGTCATTTTCAGCATCCCACGCTGCTATGCATGGTGAGGACAGCCTGTATTTAGTGATAATGAGTAGATCTGGGGCTTGACCTAGAAGCTAGTGGCTGCAGTGAAGTGGAGGTGGTCTTGTGGTTGAAGGCTTTTTGTTGCTCCTTTTCAGTAGAAATTCTAGAACCCTTGACAGCTGTGAGAGATTTGTATCAGTGACTTGTTTATATAACCAGCCCGACAGCCTGATGCTTATGAGGAGAGTTGCCAGGAAGATCCCACAGTCCCAGCCCTTCTCTCTCTTGTTGCCACTGTACCCTAAAATGCTGCCATTAGAGATTTAGTCCTTCAGGTTAAGCACTGCCCCTGTTGAATCATTAAATAATATATTCCCGCAATGGCAATTATGAGAGGTGATGGATGTATGAACTAACCTTATTGTGGCGGTCCTTTGCAATATATATGTACATTCAATACAAAGGAAAGTATCAGGAAAGACTGATACAGCAAGTAAGCACACTGTGAAACTGCAGGAAGAAAGGGGCATTGAGGTTCCAGAAAGGGCATCTTTTTAGAAAAAGTAGAAATAAATTTGGCAATATGTAACAAAAGCCTTAAAGAGTGTGTTCCCCTCGCTCACACCATACACAAAAATAAACTCAAAATGGCTTAAAGACTTAAATATAAGACATGACACCATAAAACTCCTAGAAGAGAACATAGGCTAAACATTCTCTGATGTAAATCGTAGCAATGTTTTCTTAGGTCAGTCTTCCAAGGCAATAGAAGTAAAAGCAAAAATAAACAAATGGGACCTAATCAAAGATAAGCTTTTGCACAGCAAAGGAAACCATAAACAAAGATGAAAAGACAGCCTACAGACTGGGAGAAAATATTTGCAAACAATGCAGCCGACAAGGGCTTAATTTCCAAAATATAAGAACAGCTCAGACAACCCAATCAAAAAATGGTCAGAAGACCTAAATAGACATTTCTCCAAAGAAGACATACAGATGGCCAAGAGGCACATGAAAAGATACTCAACATGGCAAATTGTTAGAGAAATGAAAATCAAAGCTACAATGAGGGGACTTCCTTGGTGGTCCAGTGGTTAAGACTCCGTGCTCCCAATGCAGGGGGCCCGGGTTCCATCCCTGATCAGGGGACCAGATCCCACATGCATGCTGCAACTAAGAGTCTGCGTGCCACAACTAAGAGCCTGCATGCTGCAATGAAGATCCTGCACGCAGCAATGAAGATCTCACGTGCCTCAACTAAGATCCAGCACAGCCAAGTAAGTAAATAAATAAATAATAATTAAAAAAAGCTACAGTGAGGTACCACCTCACACCAGTCAGAATGGCCATCATCAAAAAGTCCACAGATAATAAGTGCTGGAGAGAATGTGGAGAAAAGGGAACCCTCCTACGCTGTTGGTGGGAATGTAAATTGGTACAGTCACTATGGAGAACAGTATGGAGGCTCCTTAAAAAACTACAAATATGGGCTTCCCTGGTGGCGCAGTGGTTGAGAGTCCGCCTGCCGATGCAGGCGACACGGGTTCGTGCCCCAGTCTGGGAAGATCCCACATGCCGCAGAGCGGCTGGGCCCCTCCGCAACGGGAGAGGCCACAACAGTGAGAGGCCCACGTACCGCAAAAAAAAAAAAAACTACAAATAATAGAACTACCATATGATCCAGCAGTCCCACTCCTGAGCATATATCTGGAAAAGAAGAAAACTCTAATTTGAAAAGATACATGCACCCCAATGTTCACTGCAGCACTATTTACAATAACCAAGGCAAGGAATCAACCTAAGTGTCCATCGACAGATGAATGGATAAAGAAGAGATGGTGCATATATACAATGGAATATTACTCAGCCATAAAAAAGAATGAAATAATGCCATTTGCAGCAACATGGATGGACCTAGAGATTATCATACTGAGTGAAGTAAGTCGGACAGAGAAAGACAAATATCATATGATATCGCTTATATGTGGAATCTAAAAAAAAATTATACAAATGAACTTATTTCCAAAAGAGAAATAGACTCACAGACATAGAAAACAAACTTATGGTTACCAAAGGGGAAGGAGGGGAGGGATAGATTAGGAGCTTGGGATTAACAGATACACACTACTGTATATAAAATAAATAACAAGGATTTACTATATAGCACAGGGAACTCTGTTCAGTATCTTTTAATAACCTGTAATGGAAAAGAATCTGAAAAAGAATATGTGTGTGTGTGTGTGTGTGTGTATATATATATATAACTGAATCATTTTGCTCTACACCTGAAACTAACACAACATTGTAAGTCAATTATACTTCAATTTAAAAAAATTTTTAAATGTGTTTCCTTTTGACCCAGTGACTCCATTTCTAACTCCAATTCTAAGAGGGTCTATCTGAAGGGAAGTAGACTAAAAATTATGCACAGAATTGTTTATCATGTTAACTTTTTATTTCAAAAATGTTAGAAATAACAGTGGGAGAATGTTTAAGTAAATGTATGATACATGCAAATGATGCAATATTTTATATCCTTCAAAATATATTTATAAACATTGGGAATTTTCTTTGGGTTATCAGAAAATATCAGGGGAAGAGTTTGTGAAATAATATAAATTGAGAAAATAAGAACACAGTGTTGTATTTACTGTGTTATCACATTAAAAGTATATAGAAAAAAACTGGAGGAAAAAAATGCCAAAATGTTATTATGGTTACTTCTGGGTGTGGGGATTGCAGAAAATTAAAATGTACAAAAGAAGTGTATGTGAATTATTTAAAAAAATAATAATCCACGATAATACAGGCTCTGGAGCCAGACTGCAGACAAGCCACACGGAGCTTGAGTAAATTCCCTAGCCTCTCTGTGCCTGTTACCTCATCTCTAAAATATGGATAATAGTTGTATTAACCTCCTGGCATTATTATGGAGATTAAATGAGTTAATACTTACCAAACATTTATGTATCTAGTATATAGTAAAGTGTTCAATAAATGTTAGCTATTAATAGTATTATTGACATTTATACAGTTACAATGAAAGTTTATTTTTTAGTCATTTTCTACACTTCCACTCCTCAAGAATAATCACTGTTAACAGTTTGATAGGGATCCATCCAGTCCTTTTTTATGCAAACACACACACACACACACCCCAGTCATTGTTTCTGATCGTACAAATACACACACATATGCACACATATGTGTGACCCACATACACACATATGTGTGACCCACATATGTATGTATGTACACACAGACCTATAAATATACATGCATAAATATACACATTTATATACTTATGTATATATGTGTGTATTTATAAACACAAATATTTAAAACAGAAGTGGGATCATACAATGAATACTATTAAACAACTTGCTCTATTCTAACTCAGTGATATACCAGTATATTGTGGACATCCTTGTATGTCAATAATGCAGATCTACTAACTTTTTGTAATGGCAGCATTAGTATTCCGGAGTTTGTGCCATATTTTATTTTACCAGTTCCTTACTAATGAATATTT
This sequence comes from Monodon monoceros, assembly GCF_005190385.1. Taxonomy (NCBI): domain Eukaryota; kingdom Metazoa; phylum Chordata; class Mammalia; order Artiodactyla; family Monodontidae; genus Monodon; species Monodon monoceros. The sequence continues at coordinate 117,086,341 of NW_021703779.1, forward strand.
AGCTTCCTCTCAAATTTCTCACCATTACAAATAATATTGCAATGATTCTGACCTTATACATACATTTTTACACTTATATGAGTATTTTTGCAGGACAGATTCCTAGAAGTGAAATGTTTGACTCAAAGTTATATGCCTTGAGAATATTGATGGATATTTCTGATTTCCCTTCCAAAAAAGTTGTACTAGTTTATCAATATATAAGAATGTCCTTGGGCTTCCCTGGTGGCGCAGTGGTTAAGAGTCCGCCTGCCGATGCAGGGGACACGGGTTCGTGCCCCGGTCCGGGAAGATCCCACATGCCGTGGAGCGGCTAGGCCCGTGAGCCATGGCCGCTGAGCCTGTGCGCCTGGAGCCTGTGCTCCGCAACGGGAGAGGCCACAACAGTGAAAGGCCCCGTTACCCCAAAAAAAAAAAAAAAAAAAGTAAAGGAATGCCCTTTTCCCCAGAGCTTCATCCACTCTGAATGTTATCAGTCTTTAAAAATTTTCCTACCTACTAGGCAATATGGTACCTCATTAGGGTTATAATTTGCATTTCTCTGATCACTGTTGAGGTTGAGCATCTTTTCATATGTATATAGGTCATTTACATTTCCTCATCTGTGAAGTGCTTGCTTAAGTTCTTTTCTGTGAGTTATTTCTTTTTTATTTATACTTCTTTGTATTTAAAAAGAAAGAGATAAATATTTTGTATTCTTTATGTAACCTTGTGATCCATTCTTTATCAACCATAGTAGGAGAGGAAAGCATTTACAATCCAAAAGAAGGGAAAATTTAAATATATATATTTTGTTATGAGTTTCTTTGTGGGGGGAAGGGGGCCAGGAAGCAAATTTAATTGTTTAATTCTTTTTTATCTCAACTTAGTATTAAAATGGTCCTCCTTTCATTCCCTGGGCCTCCACAATTGGAAGATGCCATTTGATGAATTCAAATTCACCATGGACCTCTTACACATTTGTCTAAGTCACTGAAGTTTAAACTTCTAAAATTTAACTCAATAGTTCTCAGTTCTATAGTTTAAAAAAAAGCCGTCTTTGAGGTCGATCCAGAAGGAAGTGGAGGACCGCAGTTATTTGATATATTCAGGCCCATTCTAACAACCCATTCTAACCGTTTAGGCAGAGGCCGATGCATTTTTTTTTCTTTCAGAATTCTTTCAGAATGACCTCATAATTGAACAGCCCCCGTAGGCTCAGCGTTGAAGAAGAATGAGTTTTTGAACGGTGAGGAGGACATGTTTTTAAACAGAGGCAAACAGTGCTGATTATTTACACTGCTGCTATCAAGGGAATCTGAGCAAGAATGGCTGGAAATGCTCCTGTGATTGGCGCTGAGTTGTCCAAGGGAAAGAGACATGGGGTGGGGGGACTACCCTATCCTTAGTTATCACCAGTAACATCGATTTAAGGACATTTCTGTAGTCAGACATAGTAAGTATTAACTTCAGTAAATCTGGTACCTCCTAGACCCTTTTCACTTACATATTGCATGAAAAGACCTCCAGATGCTTTCTGACATTTTGATTCAGTGTCTTAACTCTTAAATTCAGCTTGAGCATCGTGTGTAATCTTGGATCCATCAGCGAGCAAGTATTTACCTTGACCATAATTAGTATCAAGGGAGTGTTATCTCAGGAAATAAGTTTAGACTACTAGAATCTCACACCTTAAAGGGCATCAAATCTAATCCCACCTGAGCCTTGAATATCCCTTCCAGGTCTCCCCCTGCCCCTCCAAGTGGGGAGGTAGCCTCAGCTCACTTCAGATCTCTCCAGTGACATGGTGATGACTGTTCTATGAAATAGCCCAATCCATCTGGAAATAGTTCTGACAGATATAAAGTTCTTTTTACTGAACAGAAATTTTTCAGTAGATTCAACCCATTGATCCAATGGGAGTCCAGTGGTGCCTTCCAGAACACATTTACTCTCTCTTATGCACCACAGGCCTGTAAGTATTTGAAGATGGCCTGTTCCTTTTCTGAAGCTCCACCCCACTCCCCCTCCCCTGCCATTCAGTCTGAATGTTCCCAGCTCTTGTGACTTTTCTCATAAGGAGGCCCTGGCTTCTTCTCTAGCCTAATCTCTTGCTCCTCACCTGTGCCACATGGCTTCCTTCTGTTCCTCAAACATGTACAGCATATTCTTGTCTCAATGACTGTACACTTTTTCTTCCTGCTACCAGAAATGCTCTTCCCTCAGAAAGCAGCAAGGTTTGTTTACTTACTTCATTTTGCTTAAATATCAGCTCCTCAGAGAGGCCTTCCCTGACCATCATCTCGAAAAGAACCCTCCTTCCCATCTCCATCATGATCTTTTTACCCTGAAAGATGATTAGCTGTCTATTTATAAGTCTGTCTATCTCTCCAAATAAATGTAAGCATCATGAGGGCAGGGACTGGGCATGTTTTATCTAGCACTTAGTATATAGTTGTTGATTGACTCAATAGGATATGGTTTTTATTCCTTTCACCATCCTGCTCACTCTGCAGTTTGTCTGTATCTCCATCAAAGTGCAGTAGACAGATCTGACAGTAGAAATCTAGCTATGAGACGACCAAGGCAGAATAAAGCAGGGCCACCACATTATTCAATCAGTGAGTATATACCATGCAGCAGGCACCACGCTAGATCATGGATATGTGACAGTGAACAAGCTCAACAGGGTCCCCGCCTCCGGAGAGCTCACTGTCTAGTATCTTAAAGATGTCCTTCTAGTATGATGAAGTCTTAAGGTCACATTTGCTCTTTTGGTGACCATATCACACTGGAGAATTTATAGTCAACTAAAACTTGAAGCTCCTTATCATGAGTGCTTTTTGTGCTCAAATGCAAAATCGTGTACTCTATTAAATTTCATTGGTCTAAATTCTGCCCATCATTCTTCTAAGTCACATTATTTTGGGATCCCATTTCAGTCAACCAAGATATTTACTAGCCTTTCCAGCTTTGTGTCATATCCAAGTCTAATAAGTGGCCTTCTATTGATGCAAGTCATCAATAAAATCATTGACCAGGGTTTCCCTGGTGGCGCAGTGGTTGAGAGTCCGCCTGCCGATGCAGGGGACACGGGTTCGTGCCCCGGTCCGGGAAGATCCCACATGCCGCAGAGCGGCTGGGTCCGTGAGCCATGGCCGCTGAGCCTGCGCGTCTGGAGCCTGTGCTCCGCAATGGGAGAGGCCACAACAGTGAGAGGCCTGTGTACCGAAAAAAAAAAAAAAAAGAAAAAAAAAGGAAGAAAAAAATCATTGACCAAGACAGACCTCAATGGCACACCACCAGCAGATTACTTCCAGCTCAATATCCAAGTGACAGTACCTACAAATGCCTTGATGCTGTCCAGATTTTCTGCCTACTATGTTTCCAGGTTTACCAATCTGGAAACCCTGCCAAAGAAGGAGTTGAGGTTAGTCAGATATGCCTTATCCCTAGTGAACCTATTTTGGTCCCAATGATCATTTATGACCCTGGCAACCACTACAAATTCTATTAGGTGCACCTAAGCCATCCATTTAATTTTCCATTTTTAGAGCTTTATCCGATATCAACATCATGCTCATAAATTTGTAATGTCCAGAATCATCTAACCTTTTGCCACTTTTGAAAATCAAAATAAGTATTTATTTCCTTGATTTCAGGTTCTCTCCTATTTTCTCTGATTCCTCAAACTCTGGCATGATAGCATGATAGCATTCTGTGTGTGTGTGTGTGTGTTTTCTTTTTTATCTAAGCTCTCTCCTTTGGGGACACAGTCACCTGAGTAAGGACTTTCAAACTCATTTATATACCTCCTATGTGTTCTCTTACACTCTCATCTCAATTTTGGTCTTCCGCTGACTCACTAAAGTTCTTTTCTAACCTTTTCAGTCTGAAGCTCGTTGCCTTTTTCAGAGAAGACAACAGATTTGGAGTTCTGCCATTCTTGAATTCCATCAACATTACTCCTTCAGTCCCAAGCAGCATACCTCTCCCCTGACTTTGTTCTTGCTCAGAACATAATGAAGCCCCATGCTGTTCCTTAAAGATGCTAAGCATATCCTCAAATCAGGGCCTTTGCATTTCCTGAACCCTCAGCCAGGAATGCTCTTTACCCAGATATTTGCAGGACTTGCCCCTCAATTCATTTAGATATCTTGCCAATTGTCTTCTCATCAGAGAAGTCATCCCTAGTACTGAGGGTGAAACAGCACACACATATACCTATAACCACCCCTGTGATCACTCTCTGCCCCTTACCCTGCTCTATTTTTCTTCTTAGCAATTATCACCATCTGATATATTTCTTTGGTTACCGTTTGTCTAGTCCCACTAGAAAATAAGTTGCACAAGGACAAGAATTTTTGTTTTTGTTTATTGCTACAACAGTGCTTGTCACATAGTAGATGCTCAATAAATGTGTTAAAAATTAATGATGCCTACATACTTTTCTTAGCACATTGTCCCGTGAGACCTACATACAATTTTTCCACCCTGAAGATGACTCTGAAGGTCCTAACAATAAATAATACTGCCATGAGAATAATGATTGGAAGTGACTGGAAAATAAAACTTAGATCCTGGAATTTTTATGACTTGACCCACGTGATATGCAAAGCCAGCCTGAAGGTCTAATGGAGGACAACACATGTGAGATCACAGTACTCACTGGAATTTAGTGGGGCCAGCCTAAAGCCTGGAGGCAGAAGGGGCTGCCCGTATCACAAAGGAGCATATCTGCTAGGAGAGGGGGTGAAGTCATACTGTATACTAAATTGACATTCACTTAGATATATAGGTGTTGATATGGAAAGAAGTCCATGACATTATGTTAAGTGAAAAAGGCAAGAAATGCAACAAGATGTACGTTATGGTTCTACTTATATGCCGTTGGAGGAGGTGGGGAGAGATGTCTAGGGTGTAGAGGGATATATTAAAATATTAATATTGTTATCTCTGAATGGTGTCATTTTATTTTAGATTTTTTGAAAGGTCTTTTTTTGTGTCTGGTTTTTTAAAATTTATTTTATTGAAGTATAGTTGATTTACAATGTTGTGTTAATTTCTGCTGTACAGCAAAGTGAGTCAGATATATATATATATTCTTTTTCATATTCTTTTCCATTATGGTTTATCACAGGATATTGAATATAGTTCCCTGTGCTGTACAGTAGGACCTTGTTATTTATCCATCTTATATATAATAGTTTGCACCTGCTAACCCCAAACTCCCAATCCATCCCTCCCCCACTCCCCCTCTCCCTTGCCAACCACAAGTTTGTTCTCTATATTTGTAAGTTCCTTTCTGTTTCATAGATATGTTCATTTTTGTCATATTTTAGATTCCACATATAAGTGATATCATATGGTATTTGTCTTTCTCTTTCTGGCTTAGTTCACTTAGTATGACAATCTCTAGGTCTATCCATGTTGCTGCAGATGGTGTTATTGCATTCTTTTTTATGGCTGAGCAGTATTTCAGTGTGTGTGTGTGTGTGTGTGTGTGTGTGTATACCACATCTTCTTTATCTATTTATCTGTTGATGGACATTTAGGTTTGTTTCCATGTCTTGTGTATTGTAATTAGTGCTGCTATGAACTGTTTCTGAATGGTTTGATTTTCCTTTAAAACAATGGGTGTGGATCATTTCCGCAAAATAACAGAGTTCTCTTTGACAGGGTCCACAGGGGTCTGGGGAAAGCGGTTGCCTCTGGACAGTAACTGGAGAACCGGTAAAGAAGGAGGGATAGTCAGTTTTCACTCAATTTGTGTTTAGACTAGTTGATTTTATACCATGTGCATGTTATTATTTTTTTAAGAATGCATGGGCTTGCAAATCTTTGAATCTGATAGTAGATATTATAGGTATTCTATGGGGGATGTTATCGCTCACCTGACCAGGGAGCAGCTGAAAAGTTATTAAAATTGTGCTGACAGTTTCCTAGAGAAAACAACTAGAGGGACTGTGGCTTTATGCCTAATTCTGACCAACAGGGGGAATCTTTTGGGAGGTAGAAGTGATAAAAACCTAAAGAGGGAGTGAGCAAAAAACCACCGTCTTTGACCTCCAGAAGGGGGATGGCTGAGGAAAGTCTGACGTCCCAGTCCATAGCATGAGACACTGCAAGAGAAGATTATTCAGGAAGGCTGGGAAGCTCTCTGAAATGCCACTCTGACTGCAACTACAAATGATCTGCAAAGAGGAAAATGTGGGAAGGTTCTTAAGGAAGCCAGAGAATTTGTAGAGGGAAATCACAGAGAAACTAGTTCCAAGTGTGGGGAGAGTGGTGGGATATGAACTCAGGAAGGCAGAGGGGAGCCCGATCATATAGGGCCTCGCAGGCTCTAGCAAAAGCTTTGAACTTTATTCTGAGATGGATCGTTATTGAGAGGTTTTGAGCAGAGCAGTGGCATGAACTGACTTTTGACTTATCAGGACCACTCTGGCTCCCATGTTGAATAGACAATTGGGGACAAGGATGTCAGCAAGGGGGACATTTTAGGAGGTTACTCCAGTAATAAAGGTAAGAGATGTTAGTGGCTTAGACTGAAGGGTCAGTGATGGGGCTGCGGAGACACGGTTATAATCTGGATGTATGTTGAAGGAAGTGTTGATAAGATTTCCGATGGGGTAGACAAAAGATGCTAGCAAAAAGAGAAAAGTCAAGGGTAACTCGAAGATGTTTGGTCTGAGCAAGTAGATGAATGGCGATCCCATTTATGGAGATGGTAACAGTTGAGGGAGGATCGTGTCTTGGAGGGTGGGGTTCATCATTAAGTTGTGGATGTACTGGGCTGAAGATAGCTATTCGATATTCAAGTGGAGATGTTCAGTTGGAGGTATATACGTGAGTGTGGAATTTAGGGAATGGTCGTGGTTAGAGATTAGGTTTAGGACTTCTCAACATATTGATGGCATTTAAATCCAGGGGACTGGAAGAACAAGTGAATACGGCTGTTAGTTAGGCTTTTCTTCCACCACCACCCCCTCTTCCCTGTCCCCTGCCTCTCTCCCGTCTGCCTCCCCTTGTGCCTGGATCACAGGCCTAACTCATCGCTTGGATGTATCTCATACACCTTTTCAGTATGCTCTGCTCAGAGACCTCTGGCCTAGAGAACACAGTGCCTCTACTACTTTGACCTTCATATGACAAAAAACAAAAAGGGTGTAGTAGGCATGGAGAGCAGGTATTGAATGCAGGCAGAGTAAGCAGCCACTTCCAAGGGATGAATTCTGGGGTCCTGAGAAAATCTCTTACCCACGACACACAGTAGCTCCCTGAGCTGCTGGCAGAATCCCCCAGTCATTCCTTTAGTTCAGCTGGGAACTCGTTGTTGCTGAGGGCTCATGATCTCTAGAGGGAAAACTTTGCAGGCCACCTCACAGAAAAGCACCTTAGAGCCACTAAACTGTTCAACTAATCCACTTTTTAAATGGAAGGAACTTCAATGAATAACCACAGAAGATATGACAATTATGCTTCATTAGCTTCTAATAGCTAGTTTTAGAGGGGAAAGAGGCAAGAGGGTGAGAGAAGCAGTACCTTCCCACACAAACACTGTGCCAGGCCCTGTACACGCATTAGCTCAATAATGAACCCTCCCACAATTCTATGAGGTAGCAATCATTGGACCCAGTTTACAGATGAAGAATATGAGGCGCAAAGGGTTTGTCACTTGCTCAGATTCATATCTCTAGTTAGCAAGTGGTATAGCCAGTTCATCCCACCTGGAGCCCACCTAGACTCCCAAGCCCTCCTGACTGCATCTGTCTGCTGCCCTAACAAGGTCGAGAGTCTTAAGTGTTAACACTTAACACCTAGTATAATATTTTAAGGTTGTAGCATATACATTAGTAGTCCATTTCTTTTCATTGCTGAATAGTCTTTGAAAGCTATTTCTTAGTTCCTCCTCCCCCAACACCCCCGGTTAAAAAAGGACCAGACGTGAGGCCCCGCGCCGTCCAGCTGCTGCTCACTTCTCCAAACTCACCTCTCGCCACCCCCGACGCCCTGCCGTTCCCCATGCCGGGAGCGTACTGGCCTTCTGTCGGATCCTCAGGTGTGTCCCATCTAGTCTACTGCAGTACTGCAGAGAGTGTTAATCAGAGGCCACATCCTGGGGCTCTGGGATTCACAGTATTTATTACCTGTTACCCACCTCTTTGAAATGTTGAGTAGCCATTGTTCCCAGCTTGTCGAATGCTTTCATCCTTAAACCTTAAAAGGTTTTTTTTTTTTTTTTCTAAATAGGGCAAACCACCGTTTCACACCAAGCTGCAAACTATTTTCTGCTCTTAGGCCAAATAAGCAGAGTTATCCTAGGTTTAGGTCAGGTGCAGCCGTGGGCCCATCAGCCCCTCACGCTCCCAATGGTAAAGGTTCGGATTCCTGTTAAAATGCAGCTGCCCCTAACACCGATGCTGTCAGATCTTTGCAAGCTTAGGGTATATGAGTTTCTGACCTTTGCAAGGAGAGGTATATAGCGGGTAAAGTCAGATTTGTACCAGAGACCACAGGAAGCTTGGAAGCAGGCTGGCCCAACCAGGAGCGCGTGCACCTTCACGTGTGCACATCCCCCCTACCAGGTGGGTCTAAGGCAGTTTACACAGAGGAGGGGACTTCAATTTAGCGACGGGGGACCAGTGCCGCATCTTACAGATTGTGTGCCTGTTTGGCTGGTGGTTGGGCATCAGGGAGGCGGGAGCAGGATGTCTGTCCTGATGGGTAAAGCGGAACTGCTCCTTCTGGGGTTTGTTGGGCAGGAAGTTGCTTTCTACCTTCCTCACCTGGGACCAAGAACTGTATTCAAGGGAAACTTGGGCTTCCAAGACAGTCCAGGGGCCCCATCTAGATACAAGAATAGTCTAAAGTCTTGATGGCATTCTTTTCTTTTGAAGTTGTTAGAATAAAACAGTGTGTCATATTTATTCCTTCCTCTGCCAAGACAGCTCGCCTGATATTCTCAGTTGAAATGGATTTTCCCTCCCTGTACTCCTGTAGACCTTTGCTTGTACTTCTATGCCAGTGTTTCCAAGCATCATCCTTATTAGCGTTATTTATGAGCACGTCTGCCTCCTCTTCCAGATCGTGAGCTCCTGGAGGGCAGAAACTGCAGTTTATTCATCTCTATCCCCCAGGGACTGCGTGCAGGGCCCCGCACATCGTAAGCACTCAATAACTGCTGGTTGAATTGAATTATTACTCTCCGCCGCTGTTGTTGTGATTGGCATTCATTCATTTAGTCCATTTGCCCCTTAAGAATCTCCTGCCAAGACTCAAAAGTAGAGACGCACAAGTACAAAGAGACACATTTTTAACAGTTGATGGTTCGGGGTTGTTTTATTTTAAATCGGCCCAAATGAAAAGCATGTTTTCTTAGGTCTTGCCAGCCAAACAGAAAAGGTTATCAGCAGATTAAGAGGAGTGTTCTCAAACAGCATCAAGGGTCTTTCAGTGTGCCCAATGGGTGGAGAGCTCTGTGTGGCCTCGAAAGCTGGCTGGAAGGCTACTTGGATTCATTCTGACATATGTCATATTTTCGAGAGAGGTGTTGAAAGCAGAGTCAAACAAACAGCCAAAGTGCCGCTCAGTGCGCTGGAATGGGCGTTACATGAAAGCGTGAGTGAGCACCTCTCTGAACAAGGCTACCCCCAGGTCTTCCCCGGGAGCTACTTGAAAAGCTGAGAAGTGTACGGGAGTTCTCATCACTTAAGGACATTCCCTCCATTCCACACGGGGCAGCGGGCCTCCCGGACACTTTGTACCGACTACATTCTAGCTGTCAGGTTGACTTTATCTTCAACCCGTTGATGGTACCAGTTGAAAACAGCCCATCTTTATAGACTGACACATTTAGGAACTCCGTGGCATATAAAGTACAGATTCCTCCTGCTGTGATGAGAGAATTGGACACGAAGAGAGAAGATCTAGTGTCTGCAGCGCCAGAGGCAAAGGCTCAGGCAGGCAGGCAGGCAGACAGGCAAGAGTGAATATTTACAGCGCACCCATTACGTGCCTGGTCCTGGGCTACAGGTAACGAAACAGATGCGGTGCCAGCCCTTGTGGCGTCTATAGCTTGGTGGAGGGGGAGGGGGACTCAGTGGAAGTGGAGAAGGGGTGGGGGAGGGGCGGGACAGGCATTAAAGAAGTAGTTACATATGTCATGAACTAAGTACACACTAAATAAGAGCTCTGATGGAGATGCTAAGAGAGCACGTAAGGGAAAGTCAGACCCAGCCTGAAAGGTCAGGGCAGGATTTTCTGAGGGAATACGTTTTAAACAGAGATCCGAAGGATGAGTAGGAATTAACTGAGTGAGGTACATGTGTCCACGCTGGAGGGGCTAGTGTTTAGGGGAAGGGGACAGCATTTTCCATAGCACTGCAGTAGACTAGATGGGACACATCTGAGGATCCGACAGAAAGAAGGCCCGTATGTTCGCGGCATGGGGAACGGCAGGGCATCGGGGGTGGTGAGAGGTGAGTTTGGAGAAGTGAGCAGCAGCTGGACGGCGCGGGGCCTCACATCTGGTCCTTTTTTAATCGGGGGTGTTGGGGGAGGAGGAACTAAGAAATAGCTTTCAAAGACTATTCAGCAATGAAAAGAAATGGACTACTAATGTATATGCTACAACCTTAAAATATTATACTAAGAGAAGAAAAGCAGTCAGAAAAGGCCACATGTTTTATGATTCCTTTCACATTAAATGTTTAGAAACGGCAAATCCATAGACAAAGAAAAGCAGGTTAGTGATTGCCTGGGAGTGGGAATAGGGAATGACAAAAAATGGGCATGAGAGATATTTTGAGGTGATAGAAGGTTCTTGAATTGTGGTGATGATTGTACAACTCTGTCAATGTATTAAAGATCATTGACATATACACTTAAAAATCAATTAATTGAAAGTTTAAAAATAAAAAAAGAACTAAGCCTTCTGCTCTCCCATGGAGGAAAATAAAACACATTACAGAGAAGAACCTTTTCTCCCATTCAGCCTAACCCTTCCCCCACGCCCCCCTCCAGGGCTCTGCCGCTCTCAGACCCCACTTATAGTCTCTATGGGCAAAAGTGGATATCTATTCATTTATTTGGTACCCCTAGCTCCATGTGGACAGTGGGCACAAGCAGATCACATCTGCAGAGCTATGAATTGGGCACACAGTGGGGTGGTTAGTTATGCAAGGGATGGCTGTCATCTTTGTAGAGAGGAGAACAGAAGTGTCCATGACCAGCCATTGGAAGAGAGTTATTAGAGCCCAATGAACATCTCTGCTTTCCAGAAGCCACACTCTTACATTGGTGCCTGGCCAGAGAGGCAAGGGAAGCTGGGCCATGATAAGAATTAGGAGCTAACTGCTCATCCAGATGTTATGGGGGCAGTGCCATCGTTTACAAGCCTCCGTGGTCCCTCGGCCACTTCCGAGGACAGCCTCCATCTGTTAAGTCTCTGCAGCTTTCATGGTAATAGTCACCTAATTGAGGAATTGAGAGTGAAATCAGGGGGAAATCTGTGGCTCATTCACTAGAATAGTGCCTTTCCTGTACCTCGGATGAGAGACAAAAGATCATAACTGATTTCCTACTCTTCCCAAGGGAACAGTTTATAATAGTTTAAAGCAATCAAGCAACAGAATGAATTGGCTTTCTGACCCAACAGTCCGTGGGGAGAGTACTGTGAAAGGCCACTAAGTTGTTATATTTGTATAATTAAATCTAACATTTTTATCAGTTTGATGAGGACAGTGTTGTCTGTTGCCTTTGAGATCTGTAGAGCAACTCTCTTCTCCGGCTGTGCTGGCTCTGTAGCCGATGTGCATGACTAAGGCCACGGTTTGCCCATATCTTGCATTCTCGCCAACATAATTTTCTATGGAAATCATCGAAAGACAAGAATGGGATTGAAGGAAGTGATAAGAATGAATGCCAAGGTGAATAACTTCAAATGAATGAGTTTCTGAATCGTGGGCACTCGATGTCACCAACCTGCTACTTGGGGAGGGACTTCCCTTATGCCTTTTGATGGAATCCATATTGACTTGACGAAACAGACCCTCTGCTCCCCTTATTTCTCTTTGCTAAAGTTAGCAGTGAACACCACAAAAAAAAGGGTACAGTTCGACAAGACCACTATCTGTTGCTGGTGAAAGCTTGCACAGTCTCCGGTCTGTTACTGAGGTGCTCTCTGTGGACCTTTGGTTTGACTGACTTGACTTCCAGGTGCGGTGCGCCCTCTCCTTCCACCCCGTCCACCTCTACGCTCCATTCCGTTAAGAGCGGAGCTACACCTTTTGTATTTACCGGCTCCTCCTCATTCTTGTCTTCCTTCGGACCATCAGGATGCCAAGGGAAGAGACATTCTTTACCATTATCTGCATAGAATACCAAAAATTGCGTCAGAACTGGGTAGAAGATAAATCACTTCCTGGTAGGATGACCCTGGGGAAGTTGCTTGATCCCTGTAAACCTTCCTTTCTCCATTTGTAAAATTGAGATAATAGAACCAACCTCACAGGATTGTCATGAGACTAAAAGTAGTTTGAAACCTGTAAAGTACTTAAAACACTGCCTATATCACAGTAATTGTTCATTCTCTATTCAAGCAGCCACTGAATTAAATACCTAGTATGTATAGGTGCTGCTTCAGGGCATATGGTATATTACATGAGGTTTATATGAGTGTATGAAAGGCAACATGATATCGTGGAAAGAACATGAACTTGTAATCAGAAATCTGGATTCCAGTCACCACTCTGCCTTTTACATGCTGTGTGACCTCAGGTAGGTTACACGAACGCTCTGATCCTGTTTCTTCATCTGCAGCATGTAAATGATGACACCTTATATGGTTCTGCTGGTAATTAAGTGACATAATGCACATGAGAGCCTCTCAAATCTCCTGGGGGCATGCCTGTAGACTAATACGTAAGGAATGAATAAATGTGAGACTCATTTTTCCTTCTTCATTAGGCATGAGGCCTGAACCTCAATCCACCTTCAATCTAGTTTGGGAAGTAACTCTAACATTCTAGATATTTTGAAGATTGCTGAACTATTCAATAATATTCTGTGTTAATGCCTTATTATTAAGATATCATATTTTAGAGATCTCAAAAGTCTTACATTGAATCCAGAACAACAAATTGTAAATTTTGGAAAAAGTTCATCCAGTTCTGCCCCTCAGAAGATGTGTGGCCTTGGGCAAGTCATTTCACCTCTTTCTCCATCTGTAAGATGGAAATAATTCTAGAATTTACCTCATTGGGTGGCTGGGAGGATTCAGTGAAATAAAGTAGGGAATGTGCTTCACCCATTGTCTTTTACGTATAGGTGCTCGATAAGTGACAACTAGTATTAATATTCAGAAAAGAAAATCAGAATAAAATATTAAGTGCTTGTCTTTTCTAGCTGTTTGACTGTCATTATCTAATATCAGATCCCCTCATGTTAGGAAGGAAAATTCGACTATTTTGAAGCATATTACTAATCTTTGGGACCTGACATTGGAAAAAAAAATCCAAGTCCTCCTATCAAATGCACCATCATATCCAAGGCAAGGCAAAGACAGATTCAAAGCTCCTGTGCTTGCAATCATGATGTCCTTGTATCGAACTCACAAAGTTCCCTGCTGCCCAGTTTACAGATGGAGACACTGAGGCACAAGAATGCTACTGAGAAGAAATGGCAGGCAAGGATTTGACACTATTAGTTCCTGTCCCCTCTAATTCTGCCTTTTTGTATCCAGTAAACCAAGGTAGTAAGTGAATTCTTATCACTTAATTTGCAAAAATTCCATGACAAGTATTTTCCGTCCCTGCAGTGTGTCTGAAATAGTGACATCATTTAAATGTTTTTCATTTTTATATTTATCTTCTCTCTACTCATACTTTGTCGGAGGCTTTGTGGAGCAGCCTGGTTTCTCCCCTTGATGAGGGGTGTGGATAATGAGACTCTCGAAGGTTCCTTCCAGCTCTGACATTATGCATTTGTACGGATGTCTCTGGGACTTTCAAGAATGCATGCAATGGGGTTTCCTTAGTAAAGATCCTTGTGAAAGAAGGTTATGTCCACCTTTCCTTGAATGATCCCACCAGATACTTTGGGAAATCACCAGGAATAATTAACGCATTCTGGATGACGCGTGCTTAGCTAATTGGGCTGAAACATGGCATTGGTTAGCAAGTTGGCTGAGTGCCAGGTAGCAGGTGTCTGCATGGAGTCAGCACTGATTCTTTTTCAAAGAAGGGAAGGAGGCCTATGCATGTTTTGTTTTTGAGAAACTTTGCCTAGGTTTTGCCCTACTCCCACCCTCATTTGAAAATGCTGAGGGCAAAATAAAACCGAGTTTATTAGCACTAAAATAAAGATTCTTTCTTTTTAATGTAGTTTTCTTTTCACCATTTTCAGTCTGTTTTTAAGAGGTCAGTGCATGTTTCTATGTGTCTTTATTTACCTCTTAGTTTGATCAGAGGCACACAACCAGGATCATTTCATAGGGTCTTGCTTTGAGGCCAGTTGAACTGGGGCTTTTTGCATGGAGATTACTTTTCTCAGTATATTCCCAATTGTTTAATGTTTTGCATTTCCAAATCAGTATATCATTTTCCTCTTTGGATTAACTTGTAGTTTCGCTCTTCAAACAATAAATTTATATTATTTTCATTTTCCTCCATCCAAGTATTATAAAATTTCTATTCATCAGAAGCCCTCCAAGAAAAGGTTAAGGATGTTTAGTGATGGGTACATGGATATTTAAGCAGGATTTCTGGATCTTGTAAGTGGGAAACAACATTCTCTACATACCACTGATAAACAAGCATCTCTGAATGTGCATCTGAATCCCGGTCCCCTGGGGTCATTTGGATAAACACATACTTGAGTCTAAGGAGGGAGGGCTTTCCTCAGCCTGAACGATTTGGGCTAGAGAAACTTTCCCATGAGTTTCCGCAGCTTGCTGCAAATAACAGAAGCTCACGTCAGCTAGCATTATAAGGATTCTTTGGAGCCTCACAGAACTCTGGGACAGGAAGTGGAAAGCCACCAGGAAGCCAGACCATCATTCTTTTGCTGTTGTCTTGCCTCAGCGTTTCCCGGCACATCTACTTCCATCTCTACTTGCGGTAGGGCTTTTTAGTCGTTCTCCCCTGGTCTATATAAAATGTCTCTCAGTGTTCAGAAGTCCCCAGGCTATTGTGTAAAAAAGAAATGATGTAATTTTAGAAAGGCTGTTGGTGGCATTGATTACTTTTTAAAAGAGAAAACAAAGAGGGGAGCTCAGATAATCCCTGGCCACACTTCTAGCTCTGACTTCTTAGGATCCTGCACATACATATGTGGACATCTCTTAGAAGATAGTTTATCTATCAGGCACCATGTTTCCTCAAGCATACAATTTTATCAGTTTGTTAGACTTCTTGAATCACACTGGGTGTTAGGCAGTAGTTGCGAATATACCAGTCCTCTATTAGCAGGATGAAAAGTTTGTGGCCTTTGGGAAGTCCTGTAGCCCTCTCTCACCCAGCACCTTGGCAGACAGCTCTTTTGCCTGCTGCTCTCTGAGTTGGCCTCAAATCCTTCTCAGAATTGATAAATGAATAAACAAAATGTGGTACACGCACACAATGGAATATCATTCAGCTGTAAAGAGGAATGAAGTACTGACACATCCTACAACATGCATGAACCTTGAGAACATTACACAGAGTGAAAGGAGCCAGACACAAAAGATCACATAGTGTATGAGTCCATCTATGTGAAACGTTCAGAATAGGCAAATCTATAGAGACAGAAGGGGCACTGGTGGTTGCCAGGGGCTGGGAGGAGAGGAGAATGGGGAGTGACTGCTTAATGGGTAAGAGTTTTTTTGGGGGGTGGTAAAAATGTCCTAAAATTAGATTGTGGTGATAGATGCATAACTCCGTGAATATACTAAAGCTATCCAATTGTACACTTTAAAAGGGTGAATTTTATGGTATATGAATTACATCTCAATTTTTAAAAATCCTCCCTAGCACAGCACTCCAGGAAACCACCACTAGTGGAGTTAGCTTGTATCATAAAATGTGAAGTTTTGCTGTTTAGCGTTTTAACTCCACTTGTGCTTGGGCTGAGATCTTCTCCAGCTACACACTGTGCGCTCACAGACCTCTGGGTCTTTGCTTCTACAGAATGTTACCGCCATTTCTTCTCCCCACATCCAGTACAGATGCCTCTAATACAAATGGAGCATCCTCTGTGAAGCCTTCCCTGACTCCTTCCACCTCCACACTCACCCCAGAAGAATTAAATTCTCCCTTCCCGATATCCAGCAGCACTTCGTGCATCCCTCTTGCCCAGTCCATGTCACGCTGTACTGTGTCTGATTGCCTCCTTATTGCTCAGAATTTCCCTCTTGACTGTCTTCCTCATCTTTTTTAAATTAATTTTTATTGGAGTATAGTTGATTTACAATGTTGTGTTAGTTTCAGGTGCACAGCAAAGTGGATCAGTTATACATATACATATATCCACTCTTTTTTAGATTCTTTTCCCGTATTGTTCATTACAGAGTATTGAGTAGAGTTCCCTGTGCTATACAGTTGGTCCTTATTAGTTGTCTATTTTATATCTAGTAGTGTGTGTATGTCAATCCCAATCTCCCAATTTATCCCTCCCCCCCTTTCCCCCTTGGTAACCATAAGTTTATTTTCTACATCTGTGACTCTGTTTCTGTTTGGTAAATAGATTCGTTTGTACCATTTTTTTAGATTCCACATCTTCCTCATCTTTGTACTTGCAGCCTCTCCACAGGGCCTAGTCCAGAGTAGTCTTCCTCAGAAACTGGATAAAATATTGTCTCAACCCTCAGGATTGCTACAGATTGTTAGGAGGAGACAGATACTCAACAACAATAGCATGTGCCCCAAATTAGACACTTAGATACGCGGAGAGGAAAATGACTGATTTTGCCTGTGGCAATCAAGGACGAGGCATTACAGAGGAGGTGACATCTGAGTCGAGCCTGAACATATGAATAAGAATTCTCCAGACGGGGGCTTCCGTGGTGGTGCAGTGGTTGAGAATCTGCCTGCCAACGCAGGGGGCATGGGTTCGAGCCCTGGTCTGGGAAGATCCCACATGCCACGGAGCAACTAGGCCCGTGAGCCACAACTACTGAGCCTGCGCGTCTGGAGCCTATGCCCCACAACAAGAGAGGCCGCGATAGTGAGAGGCCTGCGCACCGCGACGAAGGGTGGCCCCTGCTTGCCGCAACTAGAGAAAACCCTCGCACAGAAACGAAGACCCAACACAGCCAAAAATAAATAAATTAATTAATTAATTAATTTTAAAAAAAAAGAATTCTCCAGATGGAAGAGCCATGTGTGGTGCCAGGAAGTAGGGAGATGACTTCTAACATTCCAGGTAGAAGAAATAACATAAGCCAGGACAAACAAGTCACAGTGCATGGCGTATCCTAGAACTCCAGGCTGGTTATGGCTGGCAACTGGAGAGGGAGGTCAGGGTCATAACATGACAAGCTTTTAGTACCATATGAAGAAGTTTAGACCTCTTTCTGTGGGCAGTGGGAAGTCATCAGAGGTTTTTTTAAGGAGTGGCATAATCACATGTAAATTTTAGCATGAATAAGAGAGAATCTAGTGTTGGTCACTATTTCAACAGTCCAGGCAAAAGATAATGAAAATTAAAATTAGGGCAGGCTGCTGTGATGTAAACTGCCTATTGTGAGTGGCCTCAGCCCTACAACCACAAGGAACTAAATTCTGCCAACATCTCTGAAGCTTCAAAGAGGACCCCAAGTTCCAGATGAGAATGCAGCTGCCAACACTTTGATTGTAGCCTTGCGAGACCCTGACCAAACCCAGCCACTCCCTGCCAGACTTCTAACCTACAGTTCTGTAAAACTAATAAATGTGTACTGTTTTAAGCCACTAGGTTATGGTTACAGTAATTTGTTACATAGCAGTAGAAAATTAATATGGGACCATTTGCCATGCATGATTAAATTTACTGTTTACCATCTATGATAAAATATTTCAGCAAATTAGGAATGGAAAAGTTCTGAATTTGATAAAGGACTTCAACCCTCAAATATACAGTGAATATAATTTTTACTGGTGAAATATTGATCATTACCTCCTTAACAATGAGAAAAAAAGCAAGGATATCTGTTATCATCACTTCCAGTTGATATTGTACTTGAAGTTCTAACTAGTGCAGTAAGGCAAGAAAAGAAACAAAGACGTGCAAATTGGAAATGAAGCAGTAAAACTGTCTTTATTTGAGATGGCATGATTATGAGTATAGAAAATAGCCATACAAATGAATAAATAAATTTAATAAGGTCACAGGATGCAAGGTCAACATACAAAGATTTATTGTATTTCTATGTACTAGCAACAAACAATTTGAAGATGAAGTTTTAAAAAAGTGATACCATTCACCATAGCACCCAAAACGTAAAATACTTAAGAATAACTTTACAAAGGAAGTCCAAATGAAAACTACATAATATCACTGGGAAAAAATTTTAAATCTAAATAAATAGATATAACATGTTTGTACACTGGAACACTCACTATTGTTCTCATTTATCCACAGAGTGATCTGTAGATTCAGTTCAATCCTACTTAAAATCACTACAGGTTTTTCTTTCTGGAAATTGACAAGCTGATTCTAAAATTTATTATTAATGCAAAAGGACCTAGAATAGCCAAGGACAACCTTCAAAAAGGAAGAACTATGTTGGGAGACTTACACTACCCGATTTCAAGACTTACTACAAAGTAGTAAGGTAGTCAAGGCAGTGAGGGAATAAGGGACTGACCTAAGGATAAACTAACAACTAATGGAAGAAAATAGAGTCCAGAAATAGACCCATACACATGTGGTCAATTGAGGACTCCACTGCGATTCAATGGGGACAGAAAAATCTTTTAGGCAAATGGTGCTGGAGAAGCTCAATAAATGTACCAAAAAAATGAACCTTGTCTCCTACTTTGCAGTATACGCAAAAATTAATTACATAGATCGTAGGCTGAAGCTTATAAGCTAAGACTATAGGATTCTGGAAGAAAATGTAAGACGGTATCTTTATGACCTTGGGGTAGACAAGGATTTCTAGGAGAGGACACAGAAAGAACTAAAAATATTGATAAATTGGATTTCATTAAAAAATGTTTTGTTCTTTTAAAGACATGGTAAACAAAATGAAAAGGCAAACCATGGAATGGAAAAAATATTCACAGTATATATATCTGACAAAGGACTTTTATCAGGAATGTATAAACATTTTCTACAAATAGGTAATAAAGATAAAACAACCCCGTTAAAAATGTAGAACAGGTTGGTAGCAGTGGAGGTGGAGGGAAGTAGTCACATTCTGGGAATATTTTGAAGATAGAACCCAGAGGATTTGCTGATGGAATAAATGGGGATGTGTTAGGAAGTAAGGAGTCAAGGGGGACTCCAAGGATTTGTTGGCCTAAATAACTAGAAGGATGAAGTTATTGCTGAAATGAGAAAATCATAGAAGATTAGGTTGGGTGGTGGTAATGAGAGGTACAGTTTGGGACTAGCTTAGTCAGTCAGGCAGCCGGATGTGGGAGTCTGGAGGTCAAGACCTGACTAAAAGGTGGGAGTCATCTGCTTATATTGGGTATTTAGAGCCACGGGACTAAATGAATTCACCTGAAGGGCAAGTGGAGCTGGAGAAGTGGAGAAGTACAAGGACAGAGCTCTGGGGCACTCCGAATACTTTGTACAGACATCCTCGAAGAGGAAAACATGAGCCCCGGAGTAAGAAGATGTGGGATCAGCTTCTGGCTCTGCTACTTGCTGACTATATAATTCTGGGCGAACCACTAGCTCACTCTGGGTACCAGTTTCCTTATGTGTCAAACATACCTTAGTAACAATCCTTTGCAAAAGTTGAAAGAATAGCATGAGACACTGTATTGAAAAGTGATGTGTAGTTATAAGATGCTGTATACATGTGTTTCCCCCCAGAGCGGCCCCACCCGGAAATCTCAGCCTTCAGCTGGGACTAGTGAACATGGTGGTGCTTTTAAGAGATCAGCGGGATGAAATAGCAAAGTCACTCATCCTGGAGGGGTCGGGAACACTGACGCTCCATAAGCTTGAGGGGTCTGTTGGAAATGGGCAGAAACCACAGCCAAGGTGGAGAGTGAGTGAGAAAACTCCGGGTGCATTAGATGAGGTCACAGTGAAGGGCAGCCAACCAGCAGGACATACCTCAGCCCCTCTTCAGCACCCGGTGAAAGTGTGAGTCTGAGGCCCTTCCTAAAAGCCCCAGAAAGCTACTGCTGCATCTCACCACGTGGGATCCAGCCCTCCATGGGCTAGTCCTCACTGTGAGGAAGGGCACGCCTACCGGAGGCCTTGCCTAAGTTCCAGACGCTAAGAGAACCCTGATTGGGTGGTATGAGCCCCTGCTGTCCCCATGTCACAAGCATTCCGCAATCTCTGTGAGGTCAGCTGCAATTCTTGAGAGCCAACTGCTAGACCCCGTGCATTTTCAAGTTGGAAGATCACCCAGAGATTATTGGTGCCTTTTGTGTGCTGGTACACTAGATGTTCATAGCATGAAAAGGTGTGTTATGGTCGTATACTTAGAGGACATGTCGAGTTAAACCACATTAAAGTGTTGTGTTACTTCAGAAATTCTCAGAACCTTGAATATGTCAAGGTACGTGGCGACATTCTAAGAAGGGCATAGAGAATGAAGTGAGTCCCAAACGTCTCTTACCGCTGAACCTTTTTGTTATTTTTTTCTCCCAAACTAGCCACACCTCTTAAAAGCTACATGGAACACATGCTTCCAGTGAGTTCATTTCACGGCTGTAAGAGCAGGGCCCAGAGAGGGGAAAGGACTGGCCACGGTCATGCAGCTGGACACTGGCAGAACCAGGACTGAAACTTGGCTTCTCTGATCCCCAGACCTTTTCCCCGCCAAACACACCATGCAGGCTCCCTCTCAGGTCACTTTGTTCCTCAGTGATTTGAACGCAGACCACAAACCAAACAACAAAGCGTATTCTTGATCAGAGAGTAGAAAAATGCCACAGGAAACTTTCCGAGATGTCAGCTCACAAAAACAAGGCTGTGGTTATTTGTGCCCGTCGCTGGCTCGTTATCGGAGCTCCAGCGTACTCCTAACCTTTGTGCCATGAAAATGTTGCTTGTCAGTCAGCGCAATCACAGAAAATCACTTTTGGATGAGCCTTCCCCCACATAAATGGCATTTTCTGTTGTTGTTTCTGATTCAAAGCAAAAGGCTTCTTTAGAGCTAAGGCTATTTGCGGCTGACGTTCCATGGACACTAAGCTGTGATGGTAGGAACATGAAGGTGGCTGTTTTGAACTCTTTCATTAGAGCGGTTCTGAAAGTTTAGACCCTGGACCGGCAGTAGTAGCATCACCTGGGATCTTGTGAAAAATGTAGACCTACTGAATCAGAAACCGTGGGCCTGGGGCCCAGCAATGTTTTCCACCAAGCCTTCCAGGTGGCTCTGAACGAGCACTCAAGTTCCAAAACTGCTACATTAGAGAAAAGGAGGCTCCTGGTCAAAGGAGAAGAAAGGAAAGCTGTTCAATTTCTGTTCAATTTCACTGTGTGAAACCCAGGCAAAGACATACCTTGTACCTGAAGGTCATTTTTGTGTGTGTGGTCTTGAAAACAAGGGGGAATTAGGTAATAGGTGAGAAGAATATATGGAGCGTATTAAGAAAAAGGAAGGAATGAGAAGGGACCCAACCTGGAAAAAGATGAACAAACAAAGGATAAATGCCGGCCAGAAAATGAACCTGTTTGGCCATTTTGCAGGATGACTTAAGGCAGAGTGTATGTTCTGATTTTTTTGGCTTCAGTTTGTTTTAATTACCTTTCACTTGATGTCTGGAGCTCCTAGAATACAGGGCGTACCAGGAGAGCTCTCTGTTAGGGAAGATAGGAGGTCAAGAGATGTTGTCTGCTTTTCGACCTGCCATTGACTATTAGTGTGACCTGAAGAAAGTCACTTGACCTCTCTGGACCTGTTTCCTGTTCTAAAACATGGAAACGAAAATCTCTGCTCGTTATGAATGCTAAGGCTGGAGATAGAAAGAAGTTTTGAAATTATCTAAGTCAGTCTCTCAACTTTGCTGGTCTGGAGTCTGAGCCCAGAGATGTGGGCTCTGCTAGGGTTTTTTCTAAGGTTACGGGGCCGATTAGTGGCCACACCAGAGTAAAAGCTGGGTGTCCTGACTCCCAGGCCAGTGCTTGGGTACAGGTACCTTCTTCCTGGTATTCACTGCCTGCCCCACTGGGGTGAGAATATGGGGTGACTGTGCACTGTGGGAGGATGGGTGGGATGGGTGGGGGGGGAAGGGAATAACACTTGAGCCCCTCAAGTGGGAATGCGAGGTGGGTGCACTGCTAGCCTTGGTGTCTTCTTTTCCATTGACCTTGGATGAGAGTTACTGGTGCTTCAAAGCCTGGATAGTAGAGAGTTAAGGAAAAGAGGCCTAAGCTTCTAAGGCCTCTGATTTATGCCTGACTTGTGTGGTGGTCCTCGATGCGTTCATTCCAGTGACTACAAGGACGAACAATTGCGAGAGACCCACCTGCCCTCCCCATGCAGCCTGGAGATGCCTACCCACTAAAGAAAACCCAAGCAGAGAAAATCAAAGACCCCGCTTACCTACCGTGTTTGTGGCACCATCCCCCCAGTGAATTAATGCATAATATTAAATATTGTTTGCTAATATTTATTGAAATACTACTTGGTGGGGGGTATTTTTCTAAGTAGTCTCTGGGTACTGGTCTACTAGGTGTTAATATACATGCCATGAAAGGGGGGGTTAGATCACATAGTTTGGAGAAACATGGGAGTTACGTAACATTAAAAGGGTTGCTTTGCTGCAGGACTTCTTAAGAGCCTTTAGTCATATGCCAGGTGCGTTGTGATTCTCTAAGGACAGATATATACAACGATTTCCAAATTTATTTTCCATTGGACTGTTCCTGTATTTTTTTTTACCTTTTGTTTTCCCCCAACCCATCCACAGCTATTTAAATACACAAAGAACAATTTAACTCTTGAAATAAGAACATTCATTACCCTTACTTTATAGATAGGAAAACTGAGTCTTAGAGATGCTAAATGACTTGCCCAAGGTCACCCAGTGAGTAAAAAGCAGAGCCAGGATTTCAGCCTGGGTAGGCTGGTGCTGGACTGGCTCCAGACCAGTATGCCTACTGCTGCTTTTATAATAATAATGCTAAAACTTTTACATCATTTATTATGTGGCAGGTAAAGTGCTGTATAGTATATGCGTTATGTCATTCACCGTCCCAATAACACTGGGAGGTTCGTGCTACTATAGTCCCCCATTGTCATTGAAGCTAGAGAGGTTATTAACTAAGTAGCTCGAGGCCACATAGTCTGACTAATAATAGTAGAACTGGGATTTGAACCCAGTTCTGTCTGGCTCCAAAGCCCATGCTCTTAACCATGAGGTGCTGCTACCTAACTTCTTCACATACTTAGACACTTTCATGACCACAGCGACTGGTAACTCAACATTAGGTGGATCAAATGGCACTTTCGATTTCTTAAGTGACCGTGGCCATGGAGAAAGTGGATTCCACATAGGCTTCGAGGTAGTGCCCGCAGGAAAGCCAAACAGGAAACCGGACATCTCTCATGACGTGTAAGTGTCCCACAGGAGCTACTAACATATCTGCCGGGGAGGGGCTGGCTAGGTGCCGTGCCCCAGACTCCCAGCTGTCAGGCAGAGGCCTCGCCCTGGAATGAGGATGTTTTGTAGACCCTCTTTGTCAGAGCACCCAGCTTTGAGATGGGCCCCCATGCAGTCCGTACTCTTGCAGGAGCTATTCTCATTTAACAAAGAGGCAAGCAAGCCCAACTTGGGGCCTGCTGTATATGCACCCCAGGCTGGCTGCCCACTTGCTGCATCTGCAGGTTGGCAGGCCCTGCCCCATACAGGCTGGGCTGATTTTGAAGCGGGGAAGGAGCACGATCAACTAAGAGAAGCCTATCCTGATGTTCACAGCCGAGTGCGAATACAAGTGATAGACTAGGCTCTAATATTGGCAAACCTGGCGTCATGCCGTGAGGGCATACAGGCTGAGCCCCACCGGAAAACACTCAGGCCTCATGGTCACAGGACAACGCCCAATCTCAGCTCTATAGCTTCACTTCTCTTTCTCTTTCTCTAAACACTAGAGAAAGAGAATAAATATGTTCTGGTTGCCTGTAGCGCTGCTGAGGCTGGTGCCCACCAAGAGACCCCCTGATATTAGCGATCTCTGGGAAGCCAGGAATTTATAGACTTGGCCTCTGCTCCATCAAGCCTAGCTATCAAGCCTCTCCGAGCCCCCACTGCTGCAGTGGTTCATAAGTCACGTCATCAGCATGAGCAGGCACTGTGCTAAGTACAGGGGATAAAGTGGGCAACAAGTCAGAACGGAATCCTGCTTCAAGGGGGACGTGTTTAGTACGTGAGACAGACATTAAGTGAATATTACACTTAATTTATGTGTTTACATGCTGAATTCTTAAGGACGTTAGAGGGCAAGTCCTTGTTGGGTCTTTCGAATCTTCACTTCCTGCGGTACCTGTGGGTGCTTAGTCTCGCTTGGCCGTAAGTCCCAAAGCTGTGGCTCTGGCCAGTTATCAGTGTTGCCTGTGGGCGGCAAAGGCGACTTCCTGTCCTGGCTTTCCAGTGCTCAGGGCGCCAGGAAAGTACACTAACGGTCCAGAGAGCTTCTCAGGTGAAGAGCTGACCCCAAGGAATGGTAGTCTGAGGCCAGGGCCCAGAACTGATTATCAGGCACAAAAACCGGGCACTGTGACTTTACAAGAACCATCAAAGCCCATCTGCTGTAATGGTGGGTAATAGCCCCAATCCCTCTTATCCTAGAGCCTGGGAGTCGTGCAGTTTGGGAGGTCAGAAATGAATGCTCTCTCCTCTTCCTTCTGCGTGACCCCAGTCTCCTTTGCTGACTCCCTCTCCTCTTAATGTTGGAAACGTCCGGGTTTGGTCTGTTTCCGTCTTCTTTTCACTGTGTGCACATTCTCTCTAGGTAATGTCATCAAGTCCCATGATTATAGACAACAGCATATGCTGATGATTCGCAAGTTGGTATTTTTAGGCTCGATTCACATCTCCAACTGCACAACTGGCATTTCCATGTAGATATTTAAAACGCTTTTCAAACACAGCAAGTCTAAGACTGAACTGTTGATTTTCCCCAAACATACTCTTGTTGCTTTTCCAATCTTCATTGGCTCAGTGGGTGACAACCATTCACCAAGTGATTCAAGCCTCTTTCCCTTAGGCCACACATCCGTTTCATTAGGAAGTCCATTGCATCTATTTCTAAATATATCCCCAAATCCATCCTCCTTTCTCTGTATCTACTGTGATCACCCTAGTCCAAGTCACAATCATCACTTTCCTTTACACCTACAAATGAAGGGCTTCCCACTTCCGCTTTTGCTTCCCTGCAATTCAATCTCCACAACTTCAGCCAGTGATCTATTTTCAGTGAATGTCATCTCATGTCATCCATCCCTCTGTCCAAAACCCTCCAATGGCTCCCTATTTCATCTGGGATAGAATTCAAAGTCTTTACGACACTTTAGAAAACTCTACATAATCAGCTTCTAACCTTCGCTTCCACCTCATCTCGTGCCACTGCTTCCCTTTATTTACCATATTCCCACAGCATGGCCTTTTTTCTGTCCCTTGAACATACCAAGCTCTTTCCTGCCTCAGGGCCTTTGCACACGCTGTTTCCTTTGTCTGAAATGCTCTTTGTTTTCACACTTCGTGTGTCTGTCCTGTCAGCCTGTTCAGCCTTAGAGAAGCCTAAAGTAGGCGCCCTTATTTTCTGTCTCAGCCTCTTACCTGTTTTCTTCATAGATCTCATCACAATTGACAATATCTGTTTACTTGCTTTTCATCTGTTCACTTGATTTTGGTGTGTGTGTGTTGGGGGGGGGGGATTGGTCTGTCTTCCCAACTAGAATATAAACTCTCTGGGGACCACTACCACTGTGAGTTGTGCTTGGAAGTTAAAATACAAATTAATTTAGGAAAATAAGTCATTTCCACCAGAATTGTCACATTTATCAAAGAATTCTCAGGGTGTGAAAATGATAAAGACATTTTGTGAATGTATCAAAGTGGAAAGGGCTACTCCTTTTTTCCCTATTTTAACGACTTTCAAAGAAAGCAGTGTGCTACAACAGAAAGAGCACCCACTAGTTTACAGATAAATAGAAGAGATGGCCATCAATCTCAGCTTTCTCACTGATGAGCTATGTGACCTTGCAGAAGTTACTTGAGTTCTCGGAGTCTCAATTTGTACATGAAAGTAATGATACCTGCCTCAAGGTGGTTATTTTAAAAATGAAATGAAATTAAGGCCATATAAAGATACGTGGCACATGATGGGAGCTCAATAAACGTCCATTCTTTTCCTGTTAGGGTTAGCCAGTAAAGAAAGGCATTTCTTCTTCATTATTCTATTTTAAATGGAATTTCCTGGGCTACCCACTTAACTTTTGTCTTTGGGTAACATATGGCTTCTATCCAAAAATCAAATTCCAAATATGCAGGATTGTCACCATTGTAGAGATTCTTAAGAATATGGTGCAAACTCTGGAGATAGTTCCCCAGAAGGGGTTTCAAAACTGCTTTTGGCAGTGGCAACCTCACTGAGCTAAGTGTCTGGAACCCCATGGGTTGGCTAAATTCATATACATTTGCTGAAACTACAACAGCAGCGTCCAGGCTCATGACCTTCCAGGCACAGCTCTAGATACAAGACCATCATTTCAGTATGACTCCAACCTCTTCATGCACTTATAGAGTCTCTTCAAATACGACTACCTTTGTGGGGAGTATTACAGGAGCAAAGACCCTATACTGCCTAGCTCTTGGTAGACGCTGTGTCCTGTTAATTGGATGAGTTCACACTTTGAGGCCATCTTGAACTCAGGAGTGGCCTTGAGGTTAGAAGACAAAAACAGACTTTCGAGGAGTTAATGAATGAATTCACGCTGGAAAAGGTTTCCCTTGGGCCAGAACTCCCATTGATTCCTTTCACATTCCCAGTCCCTGATTCCCAGGGGCCTCTCGTCACATATGACAAATGGCTGATCATCCAAGCGAAGTGACCTGCCATTCAATAAGCCATATCTCAGCCGATATAGAAGACAGCTCATTTTTCTCCGTAGAGAGCTCTTCTTCCTTCATCTGTATGAATATCTCACATGTGGTCCACTGAGGCTTTTCCCCCTGCAGAGGGAAGACAAGCTCCTCTAACCTGCCTGCAGGAACTTTCTTCCTTGTAGAAAGAAGATCTTCAAGGGCTCTAAAGGTTTTATTGCTTCAAATTAAGCTTGGTCAAATTACTCACAAGTGCTGAATCCTCTTAGGGGTGTCAGCCTGAGAGAAGGAGGCCTATTCAGATGGGAGCCTGCATTGAGGCTTCCGACAAAGACCAATTAGTCTGGGTTGTGCCGGCCGCATTTGGAGGGTGACTGCCCTCAGACCACCAACTTGTGCCACCAAAGTGCTTATCCCACCCAGGAGTCAGCTGCTTTCCCTCAGTTGCCACCCCAGCTTCACATGACCCCTGGGTCAAATGCCTCTCTCCTGCCCTGGCTTGCACTCCTGCCACGTTGTGGATCGTGCTCTTCATCCCAACGGCATTCTATTCCAACTCTGTCTGAAAGCTGGTTATGTTTTTTGGTGGTCATGACAAATGACACAATCCAACCTTTCCTGTAGAAAATCCATGTGGCTTCATTGTGATGTCTTTTGCCTCTTGGTGACCCAGACTGTAAACTTGATTTGGAGGAATTTGGGTCTAGACTTTAAATTATTCAGCCATGTATAAGGTTATACAT
This sequence comes from Monodon monoceros, assembly GCF_005190385.1. Lineage (NCBI taxonomy): Eukaryota > Metazoa > Chordata > Mammalia > Artiodactyla > Monodontidae > Monodon > Monodon monoceros. The sequence goes on from NW_021703779.1 coordinate 117,114,260, forward strand.
TTCTGTGACTGGAAATGTATTCAAGCAATGAGATGATGTCTTTCGTTCAGTCAGACGTCATTTATTAAGCTCCTACAAACTGCAGTGCAGTGTGAGGCCTTGGACATCTGAGACACAACCTCTGCCTCTCCAAGACTTCGCTGCCAGTAAGGGGTTAAAGCCAAGTACATGAATGACCGTGACAACGATAGTTAACTTCCTTTAAGCATTTCTTATGTGCCGTTGCCACGTTAAGCGTTATACGTATTTCATTTAATCCTCGTGGTCCACAATCCTTTATCCTCAAATCTAAAATACAAAGCTTTAAAAACCCGTAGTTGATTCGTATGACTTTTTTCACAACTAATTTGGCATAAAAAGCAGACCTGAACTTTTTCATGAACTTACATGAGGCTATTTGTCATTTTATCCCGCTTTGTGTAATTATTCATGTGTTTCACTGTTGAAATACTAAGATGTTTGCTTTTAAGCCCGTCCCAGAACCCATGGCGGGGGGTGTTTGTAGGACACAAAACGTGCACTCTACTTTTAAAAATCCCCAAACTTCTGAATTCCAAAACTCTCATGGCCTCAGGATTTGTGGGTAAGGAAAATATGCCATGACGGAGTCCATTTTATAAATGCTGAGACTGAGGCTCAGAGAAGGGAGGCAGCTTTCCCATAATTACACCACCAGGAACTGGAAGCGCCAGGATTGAATGCCAGTTTTGTCTGGCTCCAGAGTCCATGCCCTTAACCACTGAGCCATGCCACCCTCTCATCCGAAAACACAGTGTAGATCATAAAAGAAGCCCAGGAAGGGGGCGGGGGCGGGTGGGACGAACTGGGACATTGGGACTGACATGTATATACTACTATGTATAAAATAGATAACCAATGAGAACCTACTGTATAGCACAGGGAACTCTACGCAGTGCTCTGTGGTGACCTAAATGGGAAGGAAATCCAAAAAAGACGGGATATATGTATACGTATAGCTGATTCACTTTGCTGTACAGTAGAAACTAACACAACATTGTAAAGCAAATATACTCCAATCAAAATAAATAAATAAATAAAAAGAAGCCCAGACTGAGGGCTACAAGGAATTTGAGGAGGAAAAGCAGATCTCCTGGTGGGGGTTTAGTCAAAGCTCCAGGGAGGCAGGGTGGATACAGGTGGAACCGTACCTTGAAGGGAAGAGTGAACTGTGGAAAGGGGAGAGCCATCTAGCCCAGAAACATTTGGGTAAATAGCAGGCAGCCCTGGCCGAGGAGGGGAGAAGCTGGAAATTAGCCTGAGAAGATAAGTCCAGGACAGAATACGAGGGGCCAGGATGACTAGAGTACAGAGTTTTGAATGAGAACCAATTATGTTCCCCTTGCAGATCCCAAAGCACTTATTGGACATCCTGTCCCCCTGTTTTCATTCTGCCTTAGAGGAGCAACGAGCAGATAGGAACATCTCCATGTATTTTTGCTGGCTTTCTTTTCTTTTACTTTATTTTTATTTTGTTTTATGATTATTTTTATTAAGCAGATTGACAGAATGGGTTGAAAAGGCAGCCAAGAAAGCGAGGAAGCAGAGAAGAGCAATGGTCATAAACATCTATAGTAGAAGTATCTGTGCTGGGCTTTGTTGCTTCTTTGTAAGCAGAGAGTTAAAATTTAACCAAGGAACTCACGCCTCACTGCAGCTGGCAGGGATTCAGTGGGAACCCGTCTGGCACCCCTATGATGACTCACTATCCCCCTCCTTCTGCACTTAAAAACTCTTTCCTCCTCCTCCTCCTATTTGGAATCCCAGTAACGGTTGTAGGGGGATACATCCATTACCATTACCATTTAAACCTAGAATCTAAAGATGTTCTCCTTTGTCGTGAATAATCAAAGTTCTAAATTGATATTTTAGAAGTCAGGTCCAGTCCATGAGTAGCGAATTGAGTGTGTCTAATTACATTTTATAGTTATTTAACAGCTGTTAATAATGTAATTTTCTCTTATGCCCAATTTGCACTGAATTACTTTAATGACACACATTATATTTATTTTCCTTTTGGTCTAACAGTAATCAAACACTAGGGAATCAACTTGGACATGGAAAGAAATAATTTATTATTTTTATAAGTTTGAAGGTAAAGGATATTTTTCAAAAGAATAAATCATATCATAAAAATAAAAGTAGCTACACATGAATGCATATGTCTTTTTGTGAAAAAAAAAATAATTTAACGAACACAATACATTTGTTTCCCATCCAAGTCTGTACTGTTTGATGCGAACCAAGTGTTTGCAAATACACATTTGACTGACAAGCGAATGAGCTTCCCCCCCCCCCCCCCCCCCGCCCCCCGAAAAATATCCTCCTGGAATGAAAAAAACAGATTTCTAAGTTTCTGGTGTATGAGTTAAAGAGACACAGCATCCATTTAAATAGACTCCCTAATGGAAACTTGTATTTCCAAGGTGAGGCTAGAGGAGAAGAGCTGTGTAAAAACAGGAGGAAATAGGAAAAACAGCTTGAGAGAAGAAAACTAAATGCAAAGACGGTAGGCAGGAATTTCTCCCCCACGTTAGAAGAAACTTCTACACGAGATCTTTATTAGGGTGCAAAGAAGGCTGAATTTGGGAGCCCCCAAAATAGCGAGATAATGAGAATGGGACGTCATGAAAAGTCTGCTCGGCGTTTTTCCATTCAGTTTAAGCACTGGAAGAACCAAGCATCTGGTATTGTACCCGTATGTAAGTGTTTTCTGCAGCCCACGTGGATTGATGCCCTTTGTGTTTGAAGTGAGCTGCGAGAGGAGGGCAGAAAGGAGTTCTCCCTGTCTGTGGGATGCTGGCTGCCCTCGTTCCAGCCAGGGCTTGACCTAGCATGTTCTGCCTCTGCGCACTCGCCTCCTGGAACCTAACGTGGGAGGAACTACATGCGTCTTCTCTTCGGGTGAGTCAGAGTCATTTTGCAGTTTGTCAAGAGTAGGAGGCTAATTTCATCCTCATTGCTCAGGCCCCAGTGACTGGGGCAATGGTGTACCCAGGGGGGAGGGCTGGTGGGAGAGGTCCACCCCAGGTGCAGGCAATAAGGGGGAGAAGGGGTACATTGCCTGTGGCGAATTCAAAAACAATAATGAAACTGACGAAAAGGCGGTCCGCTTTTCATGCTCATCATGTGCTAGCCATTCTAGAGAAGGTCAGTGACGACACAGCCCTCCGCGCCGGCTTGCCCACTCCCACCTGCCTCTCCCACTGGGTGTTCCTTGCCGTTGGCTCCCCAGCCGTCCCCTTTCCTTGCCATGGCGGGCATTATTGCCTTCTTCTGCAGCCAGCACCAAAGCCACTCTTCTGTCAGCCTCTTGCCGTTCGTGACTAGCCGCTGCCACGTCTGTACTCCTGCTCTTTAGCCTCTACAGGCCTTTCCTGGCCACCGCTGTTGCTGTTGCCAGCGTGTGGGTGAGTTCTCTCTCTCTGCCAATGTTTGCGGCTCTTTATTAGCTTCCTAAAGGGTGTTGTGGCTCCTTTAGTTGACGAGGCTTCTGTTGAGGAATTTGGGACAAGTTGCCAAGGGCTGGCTTGAGGGCATTTCAGTGACACCACCTGATGTCTTACTGTGCCAACAGTCAGCCACTGTCTCCCAGCCAAAGCTCACAGCCTTTGGCTCTTTCCTGCTTCAGGGTAAATGCTCGCCTTAGAGCACTGTCTTCAGAAGTTGGTGGAGGAGGGCATAGACTTGAGGCTTAATCCTGGAGTCCTGGAGGCCAGTTGCAAATGCTAAAGTTCTCTTTACCCGACCATTCCCTCAGGGCTGTCTTAGTACAGAGTTCCAGATTTGACCACGTCTGTATGTCATGGGGAATGGGCTGGTACCTATGCTTGAGTCAAGGAGCATGAAAACCTATGCAACCAGGGCTTCCCTGGTGGCGCAGTGGTGGAGAGTCCGCCTGCCGATGCAGGGGACACGGGTTCGTGCCCCGGTCCGGGAGGATCCCACACGCCGCGAAGCGGCTGGGCCCGTGAGCCATGGCCGCTGGGCCTGCGCGTCCGGAGCCTGTGCTCCGCAACGGGAGAGGCCACGGCAGTGAGAGGCCTGCGTACCGCAAAAAAAAAAAAAAAAAAAAAAACCTATGCAACTGCTTGTATAATCCTTGAAATACGGAGGTTGAGTTATCTCAAGACAGCCTTGCATTGGGGTTCCTCGGCATACCTTCATTACAATGGGTGGTCTTCTTTTTCTTTTTTTTTGGTGGCAAACCAGGTGGCAGCATCCATTCCTTTTGCTTTTGGCTTTGTTATCACCTCTGCTACTTCGTGTGTAACAACCACAGGGTTCTTACTTGCCAGGGGAAATATATCTTAGCCTAGGAACACAAATTTCAATATTGTCTCAGTAGGGAATGCTGTTCACCCAACAGCATCTGCAGGATTCCTCCTCATTCCTGCTACCCAGACATGTTCTTGGACCATAACAGAATTAAATTATAAATCAATAACAAAAGGATACTAAACATTTTTAAATCCTAAAATAGTTGAAAATTAACAAGATACTTTAAATAACTGAAAAGTCAAAGAAAGAAGCCACAAAGGAAATTGGGAAGTATTTTGAACTGAATGATTATGACAGTTTTTCAAAATTTATGGAATGCAGCCAAAGAAGGGGTTAGAGGGAAATTTATAGCTTTAAATGCCAGAAAAGGACAGAGGTCTAAAATGAATTGTCTAATTTCTGCCTTAAAAAGCTTAAAAAAGAGAAAATTAATCCCAAATAGAAGAAAAATAATAAAGATAATAGTGGAAATTTATGTAAAAGAAAGCAAACAATACAGAAAACTAACAGAACCAAACGTTTGAAAAGGAGGAGGTGAACCAGCCCTAACTTAGAAAATATTATGTACATAGAACATCTAAAGGAATTTAAAACAAAAAACCATTAGAAGTAATAAGTAAATTTATGGAGAATACTAGATACAAGGTGTGTTAGTTTTCTATTACTGCACAACAATATTACCACAAACTCAGCAGCTAAAATACAATACATATTTATTATCTCACAGTTTCTGTGGGTCAGAAGTCTGGGCACAGCTTATCTGGGTCCTTTGCTTAGGGTCTCACAGGGGTGCAATCAAGAAATTGGCCAGGGCTGGGGGTCTACCTAGAAGTCTCAACTAAGGAAGGACCCACTTCCCTGTACTCGTGATTTTTGAGAGCTTCAGGTTCTTTGTTGGCTATCAACCAGCAGCAGGCTGCCTTCAACTCCCAGAGGCCACCCACAATTCTTGCCACATGCGGTTCCCCAGCATGGCTGCTTGCTTCCTCAGTGCAGCAAGGTAGAGAGATTAGAGCAAGATTGATGCTACAATCTTACATAACATAATCACATGAAGATAATAATGGGTATCCTGTCACCTTTGTCATAGCCTATTGGTTATAAGCAAGTAATAGGTAACGCCCATATCCAAGGGGAGGAAGTCACACAATGGCATTAAGGCCAGGTGTGGGGATCATGGGGGTCCTCTTAAGAATCAGTTCACCACACAATGTCAATTGCATTTCTAACATGCTAGCAGCAAAGAATTGGAAAATGAAAATTTTAAAATGTCATTTACAATAGCATCACAAAATATAAAATAGTTAGGAATAAGTTTAACAAAAAATGTATAAAACCACTGTAGTGAGAACCACGAAACATTACTGAGAGAAATTTAAGAAGACCTAAGTAAATGGAGAGATATATTCTATATTCATGAATTGGAAAACCTAATATTGTTAAAATATTGATTTTCCCCAAATTGATCTATGAATTCAACACTATCCCACTCAAAATCAGAGCTGGAGTTGTAGAATAGCCAAAACAAATATGAAAAAGAACAGTGTTTACATTTCCGTATAAGTTTTAGAATAGTTAAAACAAACTTGATCTTGAAAAAATAAATTCAATGATTCACACTCTTGGATTTCAACAAACTGCGGTAGAAAAACTGGCTATCTGTGTGGAAAAGTACACCTAATCTCTAACTTATACCACACAAAAATTAATTTGAAATTGATTGAAGACTTAGAGGCTAACATCATAAAACTTCTAGAAGAAATTTTACAATATCTTTATTACCTTGGGGTAGACAAAATTTCTTATGTCACAAAAAGCATTAGCTGTAACAAAATTGATAAAGTAGAATTCATCAAATTAAACACATCTGCTTATCAAAAGACCCAGCTAAGACACTGAATAGGCAAGCCAAGGACAGAGAGAAAATATTTGTAACATATAATGTAAAAATATATATATACACATATATATATCTTCATATATATATGCAGAGAGTTGTATACACCATATATAAAGAGCTCCTTAAAATCAATAACAAATAGATTAGCAAACCCCCCAAAATGACAAAAGACTTGAACAGACAATTTCTAAAAGAAGATACAGGAATCAAAAATAAGCACTTGAAAAGGTACTCAGTATCATTAACCATGAAGGAAATGCAAATTAAACCACAATGAGATAATACTTCATATCCACCAGAATGAATAAAATGGAAAAGACTGACAACACCAAATGTTTTTTTTTTAATTAATTAATTTATTTATTTTCCATGGGTAAAGAGCTTTATTTCTATTTTTATTTTTTTTCACACACACACTCTGTATTTTATTTTTACAAGAGATAAATAGACTGACACCAAGCATTGTAAACGGATGACCACAACAAAAGCAACAATGATTGCAATTACCAAACACGAAACACACTCGTACTATGTCATAATATTGACATTCAGTCCAGTAATCCTCCACTATAACAGCTCCTTTACTTTGCAGTGAAAATTGATTTGTATATTTTTTGTCTCTGAGTCCTTGTGAGATTTTTTTTAATTCAAACAAAGTCACAAAAATTATAATCATCCTCATCAGTTCACTCAGTCCCATGTAATTAATTTTTTTCATTTTGATCTTTCGTTAGCACTTTTATGAGTTCATCACTTTTCCATCAGAGTTCTGAAAATGCTTCTTCATTCAGTTCAGCAGTATAGTCAGTTACCAGAAACCTGTACTTGTCAGAGTCTTCTCCATGAATTCCTTGAAGATGAAACCCTTTTATAGGAACATTTTTGCAAAAGCATCAGAGTCCACCCAGAACTGTCTGTAGATGACAAAAGACTTAAAAATGACCACGGTTAAAGATTTGATGAAAGTTCATAGTAATGCAATTGACACGGAAGTTTAGTTATTTCTGAGATATACATTTTAAAATAATAACTAGAATTATGACTTATGATATTATACCGGCACATATAAGATTTTTAGAAATTTCATGTAATGTCTGAAACATTTATATTAACATATTTCCATACAGATAACCCAAAGGAAGTTTAGTGTTTGTTAGTCGTTCTGTTTCTTCTTTGTTTTTTTACACTGCAGGTTCTTATTAGTCATCCATTTTATACACATCAGTGTATACATGTCAGTCCCAATCGCCCAATTCATCACACCCCCCCACCGCCCACCGCTTTCCCCCCTTGCTCTCCATACGTTTGTTCTCTACATCTGTGTCTCTTTCTGCCCTGCAAACCAGTTCATCTGTACCATTTTTTTAGGTTCCACACATATATGTTAATATACGATATTTATTTTTCTCTTTCTGACTTACTTCACTCTGTATGACAGTCTCTAGGTCCATCCACATCTCTGCAAATGACCCAATTTTGCTCCTTTTCATGGCTGAGTAATATTCCATCGTATATATGTACCACATCTTCTTCATCCATTCGTCTGTCGATGGGCATTTACGTTGCTTCTGTGACCTGGCTATTGTAAATAGTGCTGCAATGAGCATTGGGGTGCATGTGTCTTTTTGAATTATGGTTTTCTCTGAGTATATGCCCAGTAGTGGGATCGCTGGGTCATATGGTAGTTCTATTTTTAGTTTTTTAAGGAACCTCCATGCTGTTCTCCATAGTGGCTCTACCAGTTTACATTCCCACCAACAGCGCAAGAGGGTTCCCTTTTCTCCACACCCTCTCCAGCATTTGTTGTTGGTAGATTTTCTGATGATGTCTATTCTAACTGGTGTGAGGACATACCTCATTGTAGTTTTGATTTGCATTTCTCTAATAATTAGTGATGTTGAGCAGCTTTCCGTGGGCTTCTTGGCCATCTGTATATCTTCTTTGGAGAAATGTCTATTTAGGTGTTCCGCCCATTTCTGATTGGGCTGTTTGTTTTTTGCTATTGCGCTGCCTGAGCTGTTTGTATATTTTGGAGATTCATCCCTTCTCGGTTGCTTCGTTTGGAAATATTTTCTCCTATGGTTTCCTTTGCTGTGCAAAAACTTTTAAGTTTTATTGGGTCCCATTTGTTTATTTTTGGTTTTATTTTCATTACTCTAGGAGGTGGATCAAAAAAGATTTTGCTGTGATTTATTCAAAGAGTGTTCTGCCTATGTTTTCCTCTAAGAGTTTTATAGTGTCTGGTCTTACATTTAGGTCTTTAATCCATTGTGAGTTTATTTTTGTGTGTGGTGTTAGGGAGTGTTCTAATTTCATTCTTTTACATGTAGCTGTCCAGTTTTCCCAGCACCACTTATTGAAGAAACTTTCTTTTCTCCATTGTATATTCTTGTCTCCTTTGTCATAGATTAGGTGATCACAGGTGCGTGGGTTTCTCGTTCACTTGCCTTGCTCATGAATCATCAGCCTTCATAACTACATTGCAGTAATAGTGGGCTGCTAAAGATGGGAGCTATTGCCATGAAATGTCGGTAGTTGACTAATGGCCACAGCTTGAGAAGGCCTGGATGGCCCATGTTGCTGATTACCGTGATGGGAAAACGTTGTCCTCGTCATAAATTTCATCAAATCCTCGTCCCAGTTAGGAAGCTCAGAACGTCCGTCACGTATCACTGAGTATCTCAGAGCGAAGTCTGTCTCATGCCAAGCTCAAGATTGTCCACGCTGTGACGTTAGAAATTTTGTCTTTGGGGACTTGGGCAAGTAGAAGGCTTCCAACCTGTTAGGAAGGAAGGAAGAACTCCTGCACCATGAAATATCACAACTTTAGACAATGATGATAACTTTTGTCTCTAAAATGTGGTCACATGTGAGTTGTCCAGACCCAGAGTCAACATTGCTGTGCTGAGTGAAACCAGACTTCCTGTTGAAGGGTAGCCCCTGAGAAGGATTCCAGCTGCGGTTTTCCTTGTAGAGATCTCTACCCTCTAGCATGAAGGCTATCAGGTGTTGGCTTCACAATTGGACAATCACTTGTCTCAAAACTCCCCAACTTGCTGAGAGGTATTAGTGACCTTCTGGTGACCCCACACCTACCCTTCAAAGTCAATCCCAGTGTTTCTGACCTAGCATAATGGCTAGGAATGATGAGAAAGGGAAATTGGATCTAGGTGGAGGTAATGTCAACGGAGAACAAGCTGATTGTCATGAGGGAGCTTGGTCCAAGAAGGAAAATCATCTGGTATCTCAGGAGTGGAAACTAGATAGGCCTGGATTGCTCCTCCTTATCAAATGTTGCAAGCATGACTTCATGATCACTAATTCCATCTTCTGCCTACTACTTAGGGAAAAGGCCAGCTGGGTACAAACAAGTTTTTAAACAGTACCGCCAGCTTGTCATGCTTGTCAGTGGAACCAACGGAACACTAAGGCCACCAAAACTATTTGTTGCTCTGAGTACTGTCCTGATCAACACCTCATTTGCTCTGATCCCAGAGTGTAGAAAACAGCCACTAACTTAGAAAAAGAAGGGGAGGAAAAAGAGGGTTGTCCTAATCAAGTGAATGAAAGGTTCGAGTTCTAGAATACTTTAATGACATTGAAGAGCACGTGAGGTTGGATGAAAGGAGAAAGAAAACAAAGATTTGTTTAGGTGGGGAGTGGCTAAGAGCCTGGGCTCTGGAAGCTGAGGTCCTGGACTGTAATCCTGATATCACCGCTGACCAACTGTATGATCTTGGATCAGTAATTCTCAGTCTAAGTTTCCTCATCAAAACTCAGGGATAATAACTCTCCATGCAGATTTGCTCTAAAAAATAAAATCTATTAAGAGCTAAACCCAAGGAGAGCTTCAAAGGATTGTTGTGGAGACCACATGTGTCAGTTACTAGGCTATTGTCTGTCAGCTTGAAACCCATCCATCTGTAGTCTGTTTTGTGATGCTGGAACAGGGACCCCACAAACCATATTTCTTTTCTGCCAGCTGGCTTCCTGTTAGGCTCTGCCAGTGGAGACACTAGAGGAAGACTGACTGCAAGGCTGGAGGAGGAAGAAGGGACTTGCTCCTACCTGTGTGCTTCCTATAGGTTTCGCGTGTGTGTGTGTGTGTGTGTGTGTGTGTGTGTGTGTGTATCACCCCAACAACATTTCTTTTTTAAAAAAAATTTTTTGAAGTATAGTTGATTTAAATGCTGTGTTAATTTCTGCTGTACAGCGAAGTGACTCAGTTATACATGTATATATTCTTTTTCCTATTCTTTTCCATTATGTTTTATCACAGGACACTGAATATAGTTCCCTGTGCTATACAGTAGGACCTTGTTGTTTATCCACCCTATGTATAATAATTTGCGTCTGCTAATCCTACACTCCCTGTCCTTCCCTCCCCCAACCCCATCCCCCTTGGCAACCACAAGTCTGTTCTCTATGTCTGTGAGTCTGTTTCTGATTTGTAGATAGGTTCATTTGTGTCATATTTTAGATTCCACATATAAATGACATCTTATGATATTTGTCTTTCTCTTTCTGACTTACTTCGCTTAGTATGATCATCTCTAGGTCCATCCATGTTGCTGCAAATGGCATTATTTTATGCTTTTTTATGGCTGAGTAATATTGCATTGTATATATATATATCACATCATCTTTATCTATTTATCTGTCGATGGACATTGAGGTTGTTTCCATGTCTTGGCTATGGTGAATAGTGCTGCTGTGAACATAGGGGCGCATGTATCTTTTCGAATTAGAGTTTTGTCTGGATATATGCCCAGGAGTGGGATTGCTGGATCATATGGTAATTCTATTTTTAGTTTTTTGGGGAGCCTCCATACTGTTCTCCACAGTGGCTGCACCAACTTACATTCCCACCAACAGTGTAAGAGGGTTCCCTTTTCTCCACACCCTCTCCAGCATTTATTATTCAAACAACACTTCTTCAGCAGCTACAGTTCCTACCAGAAGCAGTACCTGAATCCAGTTTTTCCCATTTTTCTAGCACTTGTAGAACCAGCCTTGTCACACTCCTCTCAGAGATACCAACTCTAGCCTCCTCGGAGGTCTGGGTCCTAGCTTCACGGGGCCGCTCCTCCAAGCTCAAAGTCAGCAGCACTATATGAAATGTGCTCTCCTCTCAGAGGTCTGAGTTTCAGTTCCATGGGGCCCCTGCTCCAAGCTTCTAAGTTTTAATAATTCCAACGTCTTCTCTTTGTTTTCCCAGGGATAGTTTCTGCTTCCTGCAGTTGCTATCTCTTTGATACTTCAGAGTTCTCTTTTTACCTTTCCAATTACCTTAGAAACAACTTTATCGTGCCTAGTTATCAATTCTTTATACTAAATTCTGTGTTTGTAAAACTGGTATGGTCTCTGTCTCTGACTGGACCCCCTGATTGATATACTATATACCTAATGTTTACTGAGTACCTACTAAATGCTAGGTCCTGTTATAAGCATTTTATATATTAACTAATTTAATCTCACTCCCAACCACTATCCTAAGGAATATGAAGGGAATATTACAATGCCTGGCCCATAGTAAGCACTCATTTAGTGTTAGTCACTCTTTTAGTTTGGGCTCTGCCTAAAACAGACCCTAAAACAAGGACTGCTAGGTTTCAGGCGGTTTATTTGGGAGGTAACATAGGCGATGAATTGTGAATAGTGAGGCAGGAAGGGAAAAAACCCCAGTAACATGTGCATTAATGAGCAGGTTACCACTGTGGACAAGTGGAGCTGAATCCTCTTGGGGAACCCCCTTTGAGAAGGCTAATGTGACATGCCTCTGAAGTGTCCCATCAGAGCACAGGGAGGATGGGGCATTTATATACCCTGTCCCATCCTGCAGGAGTACTAACTCTCCTACATTTCCAAGTTAGACAAATAGATATGCTGCTGCAAGACATGAGGGTCATCTGTTAAAGTTATTATTATCCTTGTGGGTCTGAACTACAGATTGGCCAGATAGAGGCCATGAAAAGTGTTTACCTAGTACAGATCACAAAGCCAACATAGATGCAAGGGAGAACCTACAAATAGTGCCTACAAATGTACTAGGCATTCAGTAAATGTTTCTTTAACTGAACTGTTGATGGCAAGATTCTGACAGGAATAGTATTTGACAAATAAGAAAACATTTGGTAAAATTATCTCTTGAGTAGAGTAGAATTTTTCTTGAGTAGAAGGACTTAATTCTAACCAAGGAAAAGTTAACTGGAAATTAAAATATGGCAGAAACCTTTGAGTATTGCTACCATGTCACTCTGGAACTCAATATAGTAAAGGAACTAGACAGTTGTGTACCCAGGATGGTCTTTGTGACTAGGAAAGGAAAACATACACACATATGTGAGTGTGTGTGCAATGTGCTATATATATATATATATATATATATATCTCCATATATACATCATCCATTCTTGGGCAGGATGGATAGGCTGGATAGATAGATAGATATAAAACCTTACAAAATTCAACAAAATCCATTATCAGGAAGAGAGGAGAGAGAGAGAGAGAAATTGGTATTCTTGAGAGGGATTTGGGATTATTGTTTTAATATGTTAAATACTTAAATACATTTACATGTTATTCACGGAGATGTTGAAGATAATAGGAAAGAGAGGGAATAATGTCATGGAACAGAGAAAGGTTTCAGGGTACAAGGGAAGAAATTAGCCTTCAGGAGTAATAAGACATACTTTTTCCATGAGATAGAAAGGAACAGTGTGGCTGAACATAAATACTGTGTGTGGTGGGGAAGAGGGGAATAGGGTTGAGGAAGTTCTACCTGAGTGCTCCAATTTTCTTTCTAAGTTAGAAAGACTGAGGGTGAGGGAAAATGAGGGTGGAAGTAATAGGATAGTAGTCTTAAAGGAAATCCTGAGAGGAAGTTAGCACGATAGCAAAATAGGAGGTCCCCTGCTCATCTTCCTGAACAATGACAATAATTTGGCAGCTTACATGGACAAAAGTGCCTTTGTGAGAGCTCTGAGGGATTCAGCCACAGACTGAGAGTAGTCTTGCCCTCCCAGGAACCCACTAGGAGTCATGTCCATCTGAGCCCCTGGAGGTATGCCTGCCAACTTCTGTCCCATTGAAGTTCCTAAAAAGACCTTGTTATTCAGCTCTAGCCCCTCCCAGCTGCAGTCCAGGTGCAGTCTTGCCCGCCCAGGGTCTGAGCAGGAGATACACACACCTGTGCCCCCAAAGCAGGCCTGCTGATCTCAATCTGACTGCAGATCTTGAAGAAGCCCTGCACCTGCCTCCGGCCCCTCCCAGAAATGGTCTAGGAGCAGTCTTGTCCACCCAGGGACCTACCAGAAGACATGTCTGTCAGTTCCAATGGAAGCAGGCTTGCTGACCTCAGTTTGCAGATCCTGAAGCAGCTCTGTGACCCAGCTGTAGCCCTGCTCTGCTGAAACTCCGGGAGCCGTCCTGCCTGCCCAAGAACCCCAACAGGAGACATGTCCATCCACGTCACCAAAGGTGGTCCTGTAGACCTTGGTCCCAGCAGTGGACCAGCAGTGGTCCCAACAGTGGTCCCAGCAGTGGATACGGGTTCGTGCCCCGGTCCGGGAAGATCCCACATGCTGCGGAGCGGCTGGGCCCGTGAGCCATGGCCTCTGAACCTGCGCGTCCGGAGCCTGTTGCTCCACAATGGGAGAGGCCACGACAGTGAGAGAGGCCCGCGTACCGCAAAAAAAAAAAAAAAAAAAAAATTAAAAGACAAAAGTATTAAAAATAGCTATAGCTACAATAATTTGTCAATGGACGCACAATATAAAAAGATGTAAAGTGTGACCTCAGTAGCATAAAATGTGTGGCAGGAGGAAGTAAAAATGTAGAGTTTTTGTACGAGATTGAAGTTATGTTGTTATCTACTTAAAATAGAGTGTTACAACTATAAGATATTTTATGTAAGCCTCATTGTAACCACAAAGCAAAAACCTGCAGTAGATATGCAAAAGATAAAGAGAAGGGAATCAAGGCATACCACTATGCAAAATCATCAATTCACAATGGAAGACAGCAAGAGAGGAAGAAAGGAACAAAGAAAATATTAACAAGTTATAAAACAGTAAGATGGCATTGGTAAGTCCTTACCTATTATTGATACTTACTTTAAATATAAGTGGATTAAATTCTCCAATCAAAAGACATACAGTGGCTGAATGGATTTAAAAAAAAAAACACAAGAAAACAAGACCCAGCTACATGACTTACAAGAGACTCACTTCAGCTTTAAGGACATATAGGCTGATACTGAAGGGATGGAAAGATATTCCATGCAAATGGAAACCAAAAGAGAGCAGGGGTAGCTATACTTATATCAGACAAAATAGATTTTAAGTCAAAATCTAACAAAAGACAAAGAAGGTCATTATTTAATGATAAAAGAGTCAGTTCATCAAGAGGATATAACAATTGTTAATATATATGCATCTAACATCAAAGCACCTAAATATAGTAAGGAAATACTAACAGATTTGAAGGGAGAAATAGACAAAATCACAATAATAATAGGGGAGTTCAATACCCTCCTTTCAACAATGGACAGATCATCCAGACAGAGAATCAATAAGGAAACACTGGACTTGAAATATACTTTACACCAACTAGACCTAACGGACATATACAGAACATTCTGTCCAACAGCAGCAGAATCTACACATTCTTCTCAAGTGTAATGGGACATTCTCCAGGATAGATCATGTATTGGGCTGCAGAACGGGTGTCAATAATTTCAAGAAAATAGAAAATATATCAAGTATCTTTTCTGACCACACCAGTATGAAACTAGAAATCAATAAGAGGAGGAAAATTGGAAAATTCACAGAAGTTTTTAGAAATTAAACAACACACTCCTGAACAACCAATGGATCAAATAATAAATCAAAAGGGAAATAAAAAATATCTTGAGACAACCCAAAATGGAAATATAACATACCAAAACTTATGGGATGCAGCAAAAGCAGTTCTAAGAGGGAAGTTTATAGTGATAAATGCCCATATTAAGAAAAAAGAAAGGTCTCAGGCAACCTAATTTTACATCTCAAGGAACTAGGACAAGGAGCACAAACTAAGCCCATGGCTGTGGCCATGGGTGCATGGCTTGGGTGGAGCGGAGGAAAGGCCACTGTAGATGAGGTTGGGAGAATGAGAAGCTAGGACTGTGAGTGGGTTGTCACTATGGGCATTGAAATCCCCCATCGTAATGATGAAGTATGGGGTAGAAGGGAAGGCGCAGAATCGGGGCTCACAATCTTCCATGAATGTTGGGGGAGTGACCAAGAGGTTGATTGATGAGAGTAAAATGGCAGGGTAGAGAGTAATGGTTTGGAAACAGCAATTAACAGCTAGAAAAAAAAAAAAAGATCCTGCCTCCAGGCCCTCTACTAAAGAGGCTGGGAAAGTGAGCTCACTGGAGAGGCTGCAGAAGAAGCAGAATCTTCTGGCTTCCATTTGTAGGTCCCCAGGCCTATGAGACATAGTCTCAACTCAGCATGAACTGACCACAGTGTCCTTCACAATCTGGTTCTAAACGCACCTTTCAGTCCATTTCTTCTACCCACCCACTCAGGGCATGTTTTAATCTACAAAATCAGAGTTTAACACTTAAATATGATCTAATCTAACCTTTTGAGATAGAAATTTATTTACTGCAGCGTGTGTACAACGGATGGTAGTTAGATGATTTTAACAATACTCGGTGGAACACTATTGCTTTTGAAAGGCAATACCAAACCAAGCATGTAGATAGATCTTTAAAAATCTGTCCCTTAAGTTGAGGTAACTCAAAGGCTGGGCCCTCTTACAGATGAGCCCTCCCCCCCCACCCCTGAATCCGTGCTGATCCATCAATCAATTAGTAAGCAATAACTGAGCACCTACAAAGGGCCTAGTATTGTGTTTAGGTTCTCTGCGAGTTACAACAAAATCATGACATAATCCATGTTTTCATAGAACTTTCAGTCACCTTGAAAAAAAGTGACACATACCTGAAACAATTCAGGAGATAATATGTAATTGTCAGGGATTGGGCTGCAGGAGTCAAGAGGAAAGAAAAATCATTCAATTAGGGCATTCAAGCAAAGCTTCAAGCAGCAGGCAAAACTTAATGTAAGCCTATAGAGCTATACTACATCTAATAATACAACCACAGCAATAATGGTAATCATAGCTGTCACTTACTGAGTGCTTTTAATGTTCCAGGCACTGTGCTAAGTAAGCATTTTACCTGCTTCTTCTCATGCATTTCTCACAACAATCCTATGAGATGGGTACTACTCCTATCTCCGTATAACAGCTGAAGAACCTGAGGATTACGTATTGATAGTGTGAGTGACCTGCCCAAGGTAGTAAGTGGCACACGCAGGCTTCTGTGCGACCCCAGAGTCTGTGCTCCTCACACCTCACCGTCTTTCCTGGGAGCTGCCCAGGCACATTCGGTTAAGCATCTGAAAGAAAAAACAACAGTAATAATCACCGTCTATTGAGTGCCTAGATTAGCTCTAATCCTCCTTTAAGGCAGGTTACTAGTTTTCAAGGACTGCTGTAACAAAGTACCACAACTGGGGGGCTTAAGCAACAGAAATTTATTATCTCACTGTTTTGAAGGCTAGAAGTCGAAGATCAGGGTGTTGGTAGGGTTGCTTCCTTCTGGGGGCTGTGAGGGAGAATCTGTGGCAGGCCTCTCCCCTAGCTTCTCATGGTCTGGTGACAGTCTTTGATATTCCTTGGCTTGTAGATGCATTCTCCCAGTCTCTGCCTCTGTGTGTCTCTGTCTCCCAATTTCTCCTTATTATAAGGATACCAATCATATTGATTAGGGCCCACCCTAATGACCTCATCTGAACTTGATTATCTGCAAAGACCCTATTTCCAAGTAAAGTCACATTCACAGGTGCTGGGTGTTAGGACTTTAACATATGAATTTGGGGAGATACAATTCGACCCGTTAACATAGACATCATCATCCCCATTTTACAGATGCCCAAGAAAGTTAAAACAACTTGTCCGATGTCACACAGCTACAAGTGCTAGAGCTAGGGATTCAAACCCAAGTCGACCTAGCACCACAGCCTTTGTTCTCCCCCCATAAATCTGATCTGGTAACTTCTCTGCTGAAAAATTTTCTTTTGTCTCCAAGGTCAAGTCTGCCCTCTGAGTAGCCCCAGGCCAGGTCTCTGGGATTGGTTTGCATGTTCTCTTCCGGAAACTCCATCCCTACCCACCCCGTGCTAATAGCTGGGCTTCTGCACTCCTACATTAGACTCAAGCTTTAGTGGTAATGTCAGTCACTGTCCTAAGTACTTTCACAGACCTTGCCCATTTAGTCCCATAAATCAACCCTGTGAGATTACATAGAAGTGTCTCCATTTGCCAGATGAGGAAACAGACTCAGAGTGGCTCTATTACTTGCCCAATTTTACACAGGTCCCAAACAACATTGTGGTGACTTGAACACAAGCCTGTCATGCTCCAAGCAAAGCCAACGCTCCTTCCACCACACTGCCCTGGCCTAGGGCTCTTGGCCTTTGAGGCCTGGGGACATGCCTCCTAGGGTTTGACCTTGCATCCGAGCCCAGAGGCTGGAGCCCTGCTGCTTGCTGGCAGCCACCTGATGCCCACCTCTGCCCATTGGCATGCCCTTTTACCTAGAGTTGAACCTGTTCCCTTAGCACTTGTGCCCCCGAGAGAATAGGAGTAGTTCATGCCCTGGTCCCTCCCAGGTCTTCTTGTTCCATTGCAGCCAACCAGTCCCTGCTGGCCATGTCCCAGCATATGACATGGCTGAGCCAGCATCTTGTCTGTGACCCTGTCGAGTAAATAGAGCTGTTGCTGCTGCCCTTGCTGTTATCCTTGGGTGCCCCTGCAAAGGCAGGAAGCGCGAGAAGCTGAGCTGTGTCTGTCTCAGCAGGCTGCCCAGAAAGGGCCCTCCTCCCCACCCCGGAAGGGCCTAATGTCGGACCCAAGCCAATGAGGGCATTTTCTGGGACAGCATTTTGGAACAAGTGCAGTGCCAGCAGGGATGAGACAAGTTTAGGGAACTAGTGTAGGTGGGAGCGAGCCTCCATAATGGCTGAGCGTGAGGCATCAAATAGGAAGGGCTGGAAGAGGCAGAAGAGAAGAGAGGTTAAATGAGGGGCCAATATCAAACCAGAAGAGATGAAGGGAAGTGGAGAAAGGGCTTGCAAGGTCTGCTTGAGGTCTGAACTCCAAATGGAGCAGATCTGTCAGAGCAACAGGATGGCCTGGAGCTGTCCGCAGAGCTCCCCAGGGCTTTAAGCATCTTCTTTGTCCCCGGATAGGCTGTGGGCTCCCCAAGCACACTCTTCTCTAGCTGCAGTTTCCAGATGCCAGCCTCTAACATGTGGCCTTCGTACAGTATTACTGGGCCCTCTTAAAATAGGCATAGTGTTTTTTCTATGAAGACTTCACGGGCCTGGAGAGCTTGAGATCCTTGAATCTGCCACTGGACATTCCCTTGGTGTGGATTCTGGCAGGAAGGACCTGAACTGGGCAATAGTCCAGAGCAGACAGTGCTGGCCACAGTCCTGGTTCCCTGACCTGGTCCACTGCCCTCCTTGGCTACCAGACAAGGTTTGCAGAGCCTGCAGACATCTGTGCCCCTCAGAACAGCTAGGGAGCTGCAGGATTTGGAGACACAAGAGGGTCCCCTTCGTCTCCTTCTGTCCTAACTAATGGCCTGAGCAGCTGGCAGATTGGCCTCTGATCAGAGGCCTACAGGGCTGCCCTTAAAGGGGTGGCCCAGCTATTGTGAGTGAACACACAGGTGTACATGGGTGGCTCTGACCCTCACCCCCCGCACCCCTGGCCAAGGCGGCCCTGCCCACACTTCTGGAGGGCATGCCGGTCTGGCTCCTGACCTTGTCTTCCTGCTAGGATGTGAGCCCCGGCCACCTTCACCACTTCCATTGAACCCCTGGCATGATCCAGTGCAGCTTACACATGGCATCCACCTGTTGGTACGCCCACCCACAGAGGCAATTCTCCTCAAGGATCTTTGAAGCCTTCCCCTTGTACTCACTTCATCTGCTCGTTCCTTCCCTTGGACAGCTCTCTCAGGTGTACCTCCCTCTCATCTCTCTCCAGTCCTCTCTTCTCCGCTCTGCACTCCACCCTACCACCCGTGTCCCAATACACACACCCACACACATGTACTTGCATACACACACACTCACATAGTTTGTCACAAGACCAGTGCAGCTGGGTTATTTTGCGCCATCTCTGTGGGAGCTATTTCTGTTCCTCAATGCCCTCCGTTGCTGAGTCTAGCTGTGCCCCTGTACTTCTGTGCCTCCCCACTCTAAATATCATGGCAGATTTAGGATACAGTAGCCCCTCTCCCAACCAATCATGGATTCATCCCTACAGTAAAAGAAACAACCTTCAGACATGTAGGATGCTTTGCCTGCCCGAGTGCCTCACAATATCTTGGTGTGGTCAAGAGAGGGCAGCTTGGGTTGGTACATTTCACAGAGGAGGAAATTGACCTAAGAGAGCAGGTAAGTGATTTGCCCACACAGTTAGTGACAGCAGTAGATATCAAGCCCCAGTCTGATGCTTTTTCTTCTCTGCTTTTATACTACGTTGCTTCTCCAAAGATGACATCAACAAAAGTGTGGCCCAAGGACTGGTGGTGGCCCTAGAACTCTTTGTCACTGGTCCATGACAAGATAAGGAGCTAGTGCCAGAATGTAAATCAATGTACTGCTGCTTCATCAAAACAGTCTTGCTATGAAGTAAAGTATCAGCTGAACTAAACAGCACGCTTAGTGACGCCGTCCATTTACACTGGCACAAAGTCTCTAATTCATTGCCATGCCTGTGCCCAGCAACCCTGGTGCTCATGGCTGTTCGGCACAAGGCTGGACCTGTTGCAGGACTGTGCCTCGCCTCCTGGGCAAGAGGAATGTGTTGCAATAGAGGCTGGAGTCGCAGGTAACATGGTCATGGAATAATCAGAGCCCTTCGCGGGTGAAAATGGCCTTATGCAGCCCAAACTAGTTCTTGTCTGCCCAAGCCCAACCCTGTAGATCAGGGCTGCTCAAAGAATCAAACTGCAATGGTTTGTTGCCCTCGTTTCCCGAAGTTTCTCCACCTGTTACGTGGCTGTACCAGTCCTGGGCCTGGTGACCCTCAAGTCCGTTCCTAGCTTTTTGGCTGTCCGCTTTGCTCTGTCTGGCAGGGGGTCTGACCCCTGCAAGATATTTTCCAAAATGACTTCCTACTCGGTCCAGCCCGTGGGAGGTACTGGCTGGAGAGAGAGAAGAAAGAGGAAGGGAGAAGCCAGGAAATTTCTTCTGCCTCTTTCTCCGTGTCCGAGGGTGACCAACTGGTCCCAGTTTGTCCAGGTCTCTCCTGGTTTCAGTGCTGAAAGTCCCGCATCTCAGGAAACCCTGCAGTTCTGGGAAATCCAGGACGGTTAGTCCCTCTATCTCTGCTTCAAGCAGTTTCTCTCTTCTGTGGCTCCAGCTCCTGTTGGAGGGCCCGTCCCTCCCCTGTCCCAGAGACGGCCACTGTGGTCCCAGCTTCTACTGGGTGACGCTGGCTTTGTAGCCATGTCCCCTCCCTCGGGCCCTTTGGCTTCCTTGCCCCCTTGGCCTTCCCGATGCCCAGCCTGCCTCTTCATCCTTGCGGTTCCTCAGCTCGTCCCTCACCTGTGTCACCAATTCCTTCCATTAAATTCCCACTGTTGTTTACACTTGGAGTAGTTTCTGTTTTACGGCTTAGACCCTGACTGATGCAATGGGGACAACGGAATTTAGTTTCTAATGTTATCATGAGGATTAATATTAGTTAAATCAACCTCTTAGAGCAGCATCTGGCACGTGGTAATTGCTTGTTAAAAGGTGAGCTGTTATTATTAGTGTGGTGCGAAGTAACATTTACGTGCACTTGCCATGTTCCAGGCACTATGCTAATTGCTTTACACCCATTATCTTATGTAAGCCTCATAACCCTTATACATACCTGGGTTAACGTGTTCTTGAGTTAATTGCTTAGTAGACCTGTTCGCATTTCACACCTAGCAATATCCGGTTTCTTTTGAATCACTTCTTGAAACCGACCATATCATTTCTTTACTGAGCACTCTCAGGCGGCTCTCAGGACATGGAGATGGACACAGTCTAGTGGGGGAGGCTGCTATGCCCATCAGCTGATCTGTCCCAGCCCGGGGTGGGCAGTGACACCTCAGTGAGCGTTGCAGGGTGACAGGGTGGGAGAGAGTGTGGGGTCTGGGGCTGGACTGTCTGGGGCTGGATCTAGGCTCTGGCACTCTCTACATCTACGGCCACCTCCCGAAAGGGAGAAAAGCCATTTTTAACCCTCTCTGTCTCAGTTTCCTCATAGGGCAAGAGTACTGTTTTGATAGCACCTATCTCATAGGGGTTTGAGGATTCGATGAGTTAGTATTTTTAGTGCTTAGAACAGTGGCTGGCATGCATTAAATACTCTGTGTTTGCTAAATTAGAACAAAATCAATATGGTGAACCAGTTGTAGGGGGGAACCCAGAGAAAGGTGCCACTCGATTCTGCCTACAGGTGTGAGCAAAGGCTTCACAAAGAGGTGACACTGGAGCTGAATCTTAAAGAAACAGCGCACGTTTTCCAGGTATAGAAGAAAGCATCCAAATCCCAGGAAAAGCATGTACCCAGGCGCAGAGTCAGGAAAGGGCCTGGTGTGTCTGGGGAGCAATAAGTGAGTAGCTGAAGTTTTGTGGTAGGAGGTGAGGCTTGAGACTTAGTTTGGGATACAGTTGGCAAGGCCTTGAATGATGTGCTAAGGAATTCAGGTTTTATTCTGAGGGAAGGAACTGGGGTGTGAAGGGAAGATTTTAAGTTGGAGAGGGTGGAATGATCAGCTTTGTTTTGTGGCTATGCCATTCTCATGTCAATATAAGTTTAAAGCTGAAAAACCCTGCTTGGGTGTAATTTAAAATATATATATATATATATATATATATATATATATATATATGTATGGGAACCAAGTGGCCCCAAATTGGAAACAACCCAAATGTTCATCAACAGTGGAATGGATAAATAAATTGCGTGGTATATATGCACAGTGAAACACTATATGACATTGATGACAAATGAATTACTGACATATGCAAAAAACATGGATAAATCTCCCAAGCCTAATGCTGAGCAAAAGAAACCAGACACAAAAGGGTCATCTTGTATTATTTCATTTATATAAAGTTCGAGAACAGGCAACACTAATCTATGCTGGTAGAAGTCAGGACAGT
This sequence comes from Monodon monoceros, assembly GCF_005190385.1. Classification (NCBI taxonomy): domain Eukaryota; kingdom Metazoa; phylum Chordata; class Mammalia; order Artiodactyla; family Monodontidae; genus Monodon; species Monodon monoceros. Next base: position 117,136,733 of record NW_021703779.1, read on the forward strand.
GGTTTCCTTGGGGGAGGAGTAGTGACAGAGAGGGGTACCAAGTAGGGTTTCTGGGCTGCTGGTAATGTGTCTTGAAGTTGAACTGGGTGTTGGTTTCACACGCATGGTCACTTTATTATCAAGTTCAAGACACAGAATATCTGTACATGAAAACAACAACCATCTTTTTTAGTGATCTATGACACGTACAGAAAAAAAAGTCATTTCTTGTTTTAAAGTACAAGTTGGGGACATTCAACCCTGCAGAGATTCAACTGACCTTTGACCACAGTGGGATATAGGGAATTGTGAACACAGGTGTCCATTACAAAGTTGGTGCCCCCAACAGAGACACACCTTCTTTTAGGTTTTGCCAGGTGACCCCAATATTATGCTTCTAGATGCATTCAGCTACAAATGGCTGGTCTGCATGATCATTCTGTGTTTCTGAAGTTCAAATTTGAAGCACTTTAAACATTCCTGTGAGGAGAGACAGAAGGGACCAGAATGTGGGAAAGGAGGAGTCAAGGGAGACTTTAGCCTTATTACAGTATTTTGAGTCTTTTCAGGGAGAACTTTTCAGGTGTTTCTTACAGACTTAACACTTAGCCAGAAAAGAAAGACACAGCTCTGCCTTGTCATCACATGATGATGGAAAGTGCTGGATATTATTTAATTAAGATCAAAAATCACTAAGCCTGGATTATTGTTGATGCAAATGAATGCCTTGTGTTTGTATAGTGCTTTCTTGATTGCCCCCCATAACACCTCTGTGAGGTAGACTGATGGTGTTGGGGACAGTATGCAGTTGATGGACGGACCGAGGACCCTAGAAGTTACATGAGCAGCCCCTGGCCAAACAACCAGTTGGTAGAAAACCACTGTCAAGATGGCCTGGCCATCTTTAGACCAAGACTCCGTTATCTCTTGCTTGGACAACTACAGCAGTTTACTAGTTGTTTCCCAGGATTTACAACGCTTCCCAGAAAGTTCTCCACACTGAGAACTGTGATTTGCTACTGCTTTATTTTATTTATTTATCGTCTGTTTCTTTCACTAGAAGGGAAGCTCTGTGAAGGCAGGAATCTTGTCTTGTTGACCACTCTTTCCCTTAGCTCGGTGCCTGGCACGTTCTGAGCACCTGATTAATATCTGGTAAATCCATGCAGGAATTCATATATCAAGGAGTCAGTATGTCTGAGTTCCAGTGGGGCTCTTTGATTAAGCTGGAGAAAGTCCCACTCCTCTCTGAGCCCCCGTTTCCCCCATCTGTACAATGAAAGAGTTGGACCAGCTGATCTCTGAAGTTTCTTCCAGTGCTAGATAATTCTCAGACTGACAGGTAGCTAGCTCCACCATTTTCTCCTTGAGGCTGTGTGGGCCAGCTCTAAACACGAGATGGAAAGTTCTAACACTTTTTAGTTTAGCATGGGTCACTTTCTGTGCCTCCGGCAGACACCTGTTGATGGGTGCACTTAACCCAAGCCGCCCCAGTCTCCTTTCTTCCTTCCAGTGTTATTACAGTTTGAAGTTATTTTAGTCTTTTTGAGGAAAAAATAATTCCAAACGGATGTAAAATAACACGAAGCAAGTGACTGCCAGTTGATTAACTGGGAAGGCAATTTTTGGAAAACAAAAGGCCATCCTTCGAAGAATTGTAGAAACTAAAACATAACTAGTAATAGTAGAAGACAATATCATGTAATGATTTAGAGAACAAGCATTAGCTTCAGACAAGCCTTGGTTCTGCCAGGTCCTCACTGGCTATGTGACCTTGGGTAAGTTATTGGTACTTCACCTTGCTGAGTTTCCCTGCTGTAAAGTGCAGAAACTAGCAGAACCCACCCCAGAGGATGGTTGTGAGGATCCAGTGACAGGAGGTATTTAATCACTTAAGTACCTGGCACACCAGAAATCTTCAACAAAGTATGGCTACTCTAGTAATGATTATGTGACAACACCTAAAAACTTTCTTCAACTCAGGCTATGAAGACAACTGGCAAAAACACAGCAGAGCATGGCATGTTCAGGAAAGGAAGAAAGAAAATCATTTCTTGTTAGGAGCCAAAAGATGTCAACAGATTCCACAATTTAAGTAAAGGGAACACCAGACTGAGGAAGTATACGGTAGGGGTTAGGAGCCAGCTTCTTAGCCCCTCTGATCGTAGCTTCCTTGTCAGTACCAGAGGCCCTAATCTCCACATCACCAGGTTGTGAATGAAGTCTGACTGTCATCATGCTTGTGAAGCGCTTAGCATGGCGCCTGGCGCATAGTAAGCGCTTAAGAAACGGTAGCTGCTGTTTCTTCAACCTAAGTTGCTGCTTTTATTCTTACTATTCTTGAGCCAGAGCCTCTGCAACCCTCGGTGGCCTGTGCAGGCTGCCGAGGTTAGAGCTCCGGCTGCATCATCCAAACCGGTTCTCAGCCTTCTAAATTCTGTGTCAAGTGAACTTCTGGGCCATTTAAAACACAAAGGCGAGGCGAGGGGGCCCCAGAAGTGCCCCGGATTTTCAAAGGGAACGCCGGCGCCTGCAAGAAGTCTTGGTGCCCGGGGCATCTGGGGTGGCGCGCTGGGGAAGCCCGCGCCGCGCGGCCCCAGCCGCGGCCCGGCAGCCTCAGGGGGCGCGCGCGCGGCGGGGGCCCGGCCCCCTCGGAGTCCACCCGGCCCGGCCCCTGGAGGTGTTCCCAGGTACCCGAGCCTCGCGGCGTTTTCAAGTGCTGCCTGCGAAGCTTGAAAAGGGCCCGCCGCCGGGCCGGGCGTTTTGTGTTTGCCAAACAAAGCATGAAGGGAGAGTGAGCAAAGGGGGCGGGCCGGGCGCGGCACAAAGGCCGGGGGCGGGCCCGGGCCGGGGAAATACAGTTCAGTGGGCCTGAATTGATACGCTCGGCCCCCGAGGCCCCGGGCTGGGCGATCCCAGGGCACGGAGGCCCGGCACCTAGCGCTCCGCCGCATTGATCCAATCCCGAGCGGACGAGCGGGAGGCTGCCGAGGGGAGGGGGCCGGGGAGGGAGGGGGCGCGGGGGTCGGCGGGGGCCGCCTGCCGCAGATGAGGCGCTTTTCTTAGAAATGAAGGAATCTCCCGGCCCGAGCGAGCGACGGCCCTCCAGATGGAGCGTGCCCTGGAACCCGAGGGGCCGGGGTAGGAATGTCTCCCCGGTTTCCGCGGGGAGCGGGCACGCCGCGGGGCCGACCGCGACAAAGATGTTCTCGCTTCCTCTCCTGGAAAAGATGGAGGGGGGAGGCCGCGAGTTCCCTGCCCCCCACCTCCAGCACCCCCTGCATCCCGTGGGGCAGGGGATGCGGGATGCCTGGGGTCCTACGCGCCGCCGCGCCCCTCACACCCAGCAACTACGCAGGGGCTGACACTGTTGATTGGATGGACGGTGGGAAGGACGAGTGCAGAGATGCGTGGTTCAGCCAGATGGGTTTCTGCTCCCTTAGTTCTTGTCTAATGAATCTTTTTGACTGGGTGGCATTGTCTCATTGGAACATGACTATGGGTGTTTTATTTTCTCTTTGTACTTTTTCGTGTTTTCTAGATCATTGAACATGGTCACAAATCATTTATGTTATTAGAGAAAATAACAAACATTGTTCAAAATAGAGGTTTCAGAGACGGTGAGATGGTGACAGTGTAATAATGATAAGAATATCTTAGACATTACCAGTAGCCGAGTATTCTCACATACCTGGGTCCCACGCGTCGTTTACCGACCGCGACCACCCCGTACTTAACACAGGACCTGGCGCACGGTGTTGAATAAATAAATGGCTGGATCTGACTCTGGTGGAATCCGATGCCACTGAGCAAATGAAGTAGCAGGTTCAGAGGGGCTAAACGTTGCGCAGCCAGGACTGAAATCTGCCAAATGCAAATTCAGGGCCCCCATAGAATCCTGAAGGGCTTCTTCAAACACGGGCTATTTCATTTCACTCCTCTGTGTTCATTTCTGGACTATGAGGGCCTAGGATTCCTTTCTGAAGACACAAGGTTTTGTTTGTTTTTGTCATAATGACACACTCGGCATCATTAAGTGTCCATGAAGAGGAATCTTTTAGTTGCATTAGAAACGTGGTTTGTGACCACTGAGAGCCTTCGGAAACGCAGCTCTCCTAGCAGGAAGAGGCAGGCCGCTAATGAAACGGCTTTCTGGGGGCGGGGTTTCTGCATTCTCTTAGGGCCGACTTTAGCATTATTGCCAAGGAAAAGCTTAGGCCATGTCTGAACGACACTGTGATTTGTGAGTATAAGCAGTTCAGATCTAAGCAAAGCGGTTCTTATCCAGAAAAAGAGTTTCCCATCCATAGCTGCTTTCCCTGACTTGTAAATTGTAACTGGTACAAAATACTTGACACTTTGCCTTGATTTGAAGTTTACTGAGGGAATCAGGACAAGTAATTGAGCAAGAATATACTTTTTGATGTTAACTCAGTATTGTTTAAACCATTTTATATGAAACCCTTAAAACAGGTTTGTGCCATAATTTCTTGCAATTCTTTTTTTAAAAAAAGTCTTTATGATGATGTCCATTTTCTTGCTTGGAAGTAACCTTTGCCAGTATTATATTTTCACTTGAAACATCCATCCTGGTAATGAATATCAATCTACCACTTTATTTTTAAATTTAGTTCTTACATGTGGTTTTGTGAATACTTAAACCTCACTTGAAATATTTTTCTTAAAAATCCACTGTGCAGATCCATACTGATTTAGCCCATCTGTTTTGATGAAAATAATTTTGGCTTTAGTAGGAAAGAGGGCATGAGTATTTCCTTGCAATACTTTTCTCTCACTGAAAAACCCATGAATGAAATAAGACCTCAGGATTGCCTGAGATAATTTACATACTAATTAATTAGCACAGTGTAATTGAGAAAGAGAGACAGAGACAGAGGCAGAGGCACTCTGGATGTGAGCAGACATGGGCACCACGGTCTGCCAGCAGCATTGATGGTGAGTGAGTTGCTTATCCTCCCCCAGTCTCCGTTCACTCATCAGTCAAAACCCTGAGGGCTATTGAGAGGATAAAATGAGAGATGTTTGGAAAGAGCCTGGCACAGTAGGTGCTCAATAAATGCTTATTCCTTTTTACTACTCACAACATCCATCACCTTCAGCCTTTAGAAAAAGGACTGGTTTCCTCACCTGTAAAGTGGGAATAATGACACAACGAAGGGAGTATAGTATAGGATATTGACTAAGAAGAGCATGGGCTCTGGGCTCAGACTGTCTGGATTCAAATCTCAGCCCCACTACTAGCTGTGTGACCTTGGGCAATTTACTCATTCTCCTTTTCCCCCATTGTACTCCTGTGTAAAGAGAGGGTGGGCAGAGGTGATAGTACCCATCACCCAGGTTGGTTGTGAGTACTCAGAGAATTAATGCACTTGACATAGAGCTGCCTAACCTTCTTGCGCATGGCTCCCTTTGGCAGTCTGCTGAAGCCTCTGGACTCCTTCTCAGAATAATACTCTTAAATGCATAAATACAGTACTTTAGATTACAAAGCGGAAACGAGTTATAATGAAATAAAGTTATCAACGTATTTTTAAAAACAGATTTGTGGTATATGTGCTTCCCTGATAGCACATTAAATAAATAACAGATTTAGAGTCTGTCAAATATCTACCACTATTTCAAAGTAATAATGAATGGAAATGGTATTGTGAGAACTGCAGTGACGGCAGTGTACTGGGGAAGTACCTGTGATCTTGCTGCTGGTGGTAAAGGCACAGGTATTGCTAATAGGACTTTGATTTATCGACATTCATAACAGAAGGAGTGCTTGCTTTCAGTTAGAGGTGAAATGGAAATTAAATTGTAATCTTTTCCCAACTAAATTTAGGGGCATCAGATTAAAAACATGAGTCTGATTAGCACAATAAATGCCAGCTAGTATTACGTCAGAGGGGCCATAGGGACTGTGTGAAATAATGAATGTGACAGCTGTGGCAAACATCGGGCACTTGAGACAAGGGAGCTATTTCAGTTGTTTTCCCCCATCCATAGCTGTACTGCATAAAAACAGCCACAGACAATATGCAAAACAAAAAAAAGTGGGCCTGGCTGTATTCTAATAAAACTTTATTTACAAAAACAAGTGGCCAGCAGGCAGGATTTGGCCCATGGGCCTTAGTTTGCTGGACCCGGCGTTAAAACATTGTTCCTTGAGGAATGCTGAGTTACACTTAAAACATGTCAATGTATTGTCAAGTACTTGGTACAGGGCCCTACTGGGAAGTGCTGTGCATATCCTTGATAAAAACTAGAAATTGGTCTACAAATGATAGGTAATCAGAATAAACTGAATTTTATTAGCCTGTTACCTGCTATAATGTCTAGACTTGCCTCATCTGTGAGGACATAGAGAAACGCAAAGCTGACAGCAAGGATGACATACTGAGTAATTAGAACCAGTAACACTTTAATATGTGGGGAAAGCAAATGACAGTGGAAACTATTAATGACAATATCATTTGGGATCTGGAGCTTTCTCCAAGGAGCTGTAGTTACCCTGCAGCTGCTGCCTGCTTGGCACACTGTAGGCGTACAGTAGATGCTTGTTAGTTGACTGACTCTCCCCCATGGTCCTGATGAGTCTCCAAGGAAGAATGGAAGCAAGCGTATATTCATTCTGAGATCTTAGTACTTCCATTGTACAGACAGTGTTCTGGAATTTCTAGGGCTGATGGAAAGAAAGGAAAACAAAGTAAGATGGTTTGGAGGTCATTCGAATGGAGAAGGAAATGTACTGGGATGGTTGCTTTTCAGACAGAAAAAATCTCAGGGCAACGAATATTATTCAGCAACTACTACATGCAAAGTGCTATGGTGAGATAGAGCGAAAGGAAAAACAACCCAGTGGCTTTTGCTCCTCCTGCAAAAAAGTTAGGTCATACATCTGTGACAGGGATAGTGGTTGTGTTAGGGAATGAGATGACAGCTTAGACCTAGAGATGTTTAACCTTCCAGCCAGCTATGGAAGTAGGGTGTCTGGAGCTAGTATCTTTTGGTGTCCTTTGTTTCTAGCCCCCACACTATCCATTTCCTTTTTTTTTTTTTTACTGTCTTGCTTAGTATCTGCCTTCAACCAGGAATAAAATCTCCCTATGCAAAAGTCATCAAGACATTGTGCATGAGAGGGCCCACAACTTTGGTGTATATGGTCTGACCCCAAATTGGCTTAGACGCAAACACAGAGGACTATAGGCAGCTGCCAGTGTAAGACTTTAAACAGATCCCCTTCATGGGAAAAAAAGTTCTACAACTTCAATCCAGGTCCCACCAATGGAAACTGCCTTCAGCTGTAGAAGTCTTCACCAGTGGTTCCTGCTTCCTCTGCTTGTCGGAGTGGAAATATCCCCACTGCATCTGCCAGGGCAGCAGGGCAGAGCTGTACTCTTGTCAGGCCAGGCTACAGCTCTGGAAAACTTTTCTCACAGAAATAATGTTATCTCGAGTCTTGAGTTTTACAGATGTCAGATCCTACCTTTTCTGGTTTTTTTTAGCTGTGGGGCATGTCCTTACACCACACAGCTGGTATCACATAAAGAAGTGGGTTTGGGGAGTTCATCTCAGTCAGCCAGGCACCATTCAGAGGTTTGGTCCTGAGCCATTTCACACTCTGCACTGGTTCCCAGTGCTCCTGGTTTCTGACCTCATATCTCATTGTCAGTCTCACCTTTGCCCTACATACCTCATGTTCAGTATTGCTTCTCCAGCAAAAACCGTTTGTTACTTTGTTTATTATTGTCTAAATTTTCTTAGCTTGCGGGGATGGGGCTCAGTGAGGATTGGGGGCAGTGCTAGGGTTGTTGGTGAGAGTATCCTGGATATAGCTGAAAAGATGCCCAAACCAAGAGAGTGGGCAGAGAGGAGAAGCAAGTGGGAACTCAAAGTCAATAAGCCAGAGAAGGGCATGCAAATACGTCATGAAGCTGAGTAGGCAGTGGGGAACAGTTATTGAAAGCCAGGCTGTGTGGCCAGGAAGTGGAGGAAATGAGAGTAAACATTTGCATTTTGAGAAAGTGAGTAGGAGGACAAGCCTAGCTAGATGTCTGAAACAGGTGGATTATTCATGGCCAAATTGACCCCTCCTCCAGAAGGGGCATGGTACATGGTAGGGTCCAGTGTATTTAGAAGGCCAAGGGGCAGACAACCACTATATCAGTCAAGGGAGGCTACTTTACAGTGTTGTAACTACCCACCATTTCAGTGGCTTAAGGTGACACACACTTGTGCTTTACTCACATGCTTACATGCCTTACGTGAGTCAGTGTGGCTTTGTACCACATAGTCGCTCAGAAACCTAGACTGACAGACGTCTTCCATCTTGTGGCTACACCACCCAGAACATGTGGCCTCTTTGGCTGCCATTTGGCTGCCCAACTGGAAGGGGGGCTGGGAAATGTGGGGAGCACATCAATATTTGATGAGCACTAACTACAGGCAGCATTGAGATGATGTCAATGGCTGCTCCAGCGCCTTGACATTGACGGAGCCCCTCCATGGATAGCATTTAGTCTGGGTTTACTCCAGCCACACACTTGGGTCCAAGAAAATGAAATTTCCAAAATAACAGTCCATCTGCTGGCTACATAAACCATAACTTTATGGGACAACAAACTCTGGGTTTTAAGCAGTTGCTTCACAAATAGAGTTCGAAGCTTGCCTGTTAGCGAGCTGGGAGTGACCTTAGTGACCTCAAGCCTAGGATGGTCATGTGGCAACATTGTACAGTGAGCAGGGAGCTGTGGCAATCTACAATGACCTCTTCCTTCCGTGGTCCCTATCCCAGTGAATGACGCCACCATGTATCCAGGGGAACAAGCCAGAAAACTTTCCAGCCTTCTCTGCCACAAACCTCTCCTTCACTCACTAGGCTCCTATCCCACTGGCCTTTTCTCTGTCCCTCATACACTCCAAGCTTGTTGTTGTCTCCAGGCCTTTGCATTTGTTGTTCTTTACGCCTGGCATACGCTTCCAGTCTACCTCCATCTTTATTTAACTATCTCTTACCACTGTGCACAGCATAGCCTACAAAATATGAGATCACCACCACTGGGTGGTGATGCAAGGCCGGTCACTAGAATGTAAGCTCCATGGGACCAGGGACCACTGTGTATCCCCTGGAATATTAAGGAGCTCAATAAATATGTGCTGGAATGATGACTGGTCATAGCAAGTCACCAGTGAAGGCAAAATAGAGTATCCCCTTTTCACTTCCATGGTCTTAGGGATCACATGTGACATGTTTAACTTCACCTTCACATGGGGCAGTATAATGGTGGTAGTTTCACAGAATTTCTTTCCATGCTTTGCCTCTTCCTCTGGGTGAAGAAGTCAGACCTAAGAGCAGCTTCAGTGATTTGTTTTGACTACATCTGATAAGCAAGTAATTGACATCAAGCGCTAGTGCTCTACAAATGACTGAAAGCCTTTCCTATTATTTCTTCTGGGAAGTTTCCCTTTGATATAATCATTTCGGTATCATGCACATTGTTTCAAGCACACAACCTTCCAGTAGGCTAAGTTCAATGTCTATCTCGTTACCTCCCCTCCTCTCCCCTTCCCCATGCACCAGACTGTAAGTTACATGAAGGCAGGGATTTTGCCTATTTTGCTCATCAGTCTATTCCCAACATCCATCGTGGGCCTAGCACCTCATGGGTGTTCAACTAATGTTTGTCGAATTAATGAATGAGGCCAGAGATGGGATACCCCTGATTCCTGGTTTCTAAGCCATATAATACCCAGAAAAGAAATCTTCTGCTTTATTTGCACTCTGGGTCACTGGTCACTTGCCTTATTGTTAAGAAGGATCAAGCTTTACTGAAAGGATTTCACTGGCAAGACAAGTTGATCTCATTTTGGTGAGCCCATTCTGGCCACATACAGTTATGTGGCCACATACTGGGATCTTAGAAAACAAAAATCCAGTCTAATTTTCAACATATTAGAAGTGATATATGTCTTAAACAGCCATTGCGTCAAAGAACGAACCAAAAAGGGAATTAGAATATGCCTTGAGACAAATGAAAATGAAAACACAGCATACCAAAACTTACGGGATGCAGCAAAAGCAATAATACCAAGAGGGAAATTCATACTAATAAATACCTATATTGAAAAAGAAGAAAGATCTCAAAGTAACCTAACTTTACACCTCAAGGAGCTAGAAAAAGAAGACAGCACAGAGTTATCAGAAGTTATCACAAAGTTATCATATGGAACCAGAAAAGATTAGAGCAGAAATAAATGAAATAAGAAATAGAAAACAATGTTAAAAACCAATGAAATTTAGAGTTGGTTTTCTGAAAAGATGAACAAATCAACAAGTCCTTAGTTAGATTGGCTAAGAAAAAAAAAAGAGGACACAAATAAAATCAGAAATGAAAGGAGAAATTACAACTAATGCTACAGAAATAAAAAGGATCATAAAAGACTACTATAAATAATTATAGGCTAACAAATTGGACAACCTAGGAGAAATGGGTAAATTCCTAGAAAAATACAATCTACTGAGATTAAATCATGAAAAACTAGAAACTCTGAACAGACCTATGACTAGTATGGAAATTGAATCAATAATTAAAAACCTTCCAACAAACAAAAACCCCAAATACCTACACAGGTGAATTCTGCCAAATGTTTTAAAAAGAATTAATGCCAATCCTTCTCAAGCTCTTCCAAAAAATTAAAGAGGAGGGAACACTTTCAAACTCATTTTGTGAGGCCAGCATTACCCTGATATCAAAGCCAGACAAAAACATCACAAGAAAAGAAAATTACAGACCAATATCCCTGATAAATATAGATGCAAAAATCCTCATCAAAGTACTAGCAAACCAAATCCAACAGCATATCAGAAGGATCACATGCCATGAACAAGTGAGATTTATCCTTGGAATGCAAGAATACATGGAAATCAATTAATGTGATTTACCACAGTAACAGAATAAAGGATAAAAATCACATGATCATCTCAATATATGCAGAAAAAACATTTGACAAAATTCAACACCTTTCATGATAAAAGCTCTCTACAAACTACCTACAGAAGGAATGTACCTCAACATAATAAAACCATATATGACAAGCCCACAGCTAACATCATACTCAATGGTGAAAAATTAAAATCTTTACCTCTAAAATCAGAAACAAGGCAGGAATGCCAACTCTTGCTACTCCTATTCAGCATAGTACTGGAAGTCCTAGCCAGAGCAGTTAGGCTAGAAAAAGAAGTAAAAGGCATACAAATCAGAAAGGAAGAAGTTAAACTGTCTATATTCGCAGATGACATGATTTTATATATAGAAAATCCTAAAGACTCCATTAAAAGAAACTGTTACGTAGGATACAAAGTAACATAAAAAGCAGTTGCATTTCTATATACTAACAGTGAACTATCTGAAAAGGAAATTAGGCAAACAGTCCCATTTACAATACCACCAAAAAGAATAAAATACTTGGGAAGAAACTTAACTAAGGAGGTGAAAGACTTGTGTACTGATAACTACAAAATGTTGATAAAAGAAATTTAGCAAGACACAAGCAAATGGAAAGAAGTCTCATGTTCATGGATTGGAAGAATTATTATTGTTAAATGTCCATACTACCCAAAGTGATCTACAGTTTCAATTCAATTTCTATCAAAATCCCAAAGGCATTCTTTACAGAAATAGAAAAACAGTTCCAAAATTCATATGGAACTAGAAAAGACCATGAAGAGCCATATCAATCTTGAGAAAGAGGAATGAAACTGGAGGTATCACACTTGCTGATTTCAACATATATTACAAAGCCCCAGTAATCAAAACAGTAAGGTGCTGACATAAAGACAGACATATAGATCAATGGAAAAGAATAGAAAGCCCAGAAATAATTACATACATGTACCATCAACTGATCTTTGGCAAGAGTGCTAGCAATAAATGGGAAAGGATAGCCTCTTCAACAGATGGTGCTGGGAAAACTAGATGTCCACATTCAAAAGAATTCTAATTGGACCCTTATCTTACACCAAACATAAAAATCAACTCAAAATGGATTAAAAACTTAAATGTAATACTCACATCTGTAAAGCTCCTTGAAGAAAACCTAGTGGAAAAGCTTCATGATGTTGGTCTTGCTAATGATTTCACAGATATGATACCAACAGCACAGGCAACAAAATAATAAATAAACAAGTGGGGTTTCATCAAACTAAAAATATTCGGCACAGCAAAAGAAACAGTCATCAGAGTGAAAAGGCAACCTATGGAATGGGGAAAAATAATTCCAAACCATATATCTGACACAGAGTTAACCTTCAAAACATACAAGGAAGCCCTACAAATCAATAGTAAAACAAAACAAAACCCCAGAACCCTAGTAACCCAATTTAAAAATGGGCTAAGGACTTGAATAAATATTTCTTTAAAGAAGACAATACAAATGGCCAACAGGTATATGAAAGATGCTGAATGTCACTAATCATCAGGGGAATACAAATCAAAACCCCAATGAGATAGCACCTGTCAGGATGGCTCTTATCCAAAAAACCCAGAAGAATGTGGAGAAATTGGAGCCCTTGTACACTATTGGTGGGAATGCAAAATGATGCAGCCACTACAGTACGGAGTTTTCTCAAAAAATTAAAAATAGAACTACCAGGGACTTCCCTGGTGGTGCAATGGACAAGACTCCGTGCTCCCAATGCAAGGGGTCCGGGTTTGATCCCTGGTCAGGGAGCTAGGTCCCACATGCATGCCGCAACTAAGAGTTTGCATGCCACAGCTAAGGGGCCCGCGTGCTGCAACTAAGGAGCTGGCAAGCCAGAACTAAGGAGCCCGCCTGCCACAACTAAGACCCAGTGCAACCAAATAAATAAATATTTTTTTTAAAATAGAACTACCAAATGACCCAGCAATCCCACCTCTGGATATTTATCCAAAAGAACTGAAATCAGTAGCTTGAAGAGATTTTAGCACTCCTGTGTTCATAGCAGCACTATTCACAATAAGCAAGATGTGGAAACAACCTAAATGTCCACTGACAGATAAATGGATAAATAAACTGTGGTATATACATAAAATGGAAGACTATTCATCTTTAAAAAAGGAAATTCTGCAGTATTCGACAACATGGATGAACTTTGAGGACATTATACTAAGTGAAATGAGCCAGTCACAGAAAGACAAATACTGCAATGATGGCACTTATGTGAGGTATCTAAAATAGTCAAATTCATAGAATCAAAGAGGGAAATGGTATTTTCCAGGGGCTGGGGGCAGGGGGAATGGGGACTTACTAATCAATGGGCATAAAGTTTCATTCAAGAAAAATGAATAAATTCTAGAGGTCTGCTGTGCAACATTGTACCTGGAGTCAACAATAATATATTGTACACTTAAAATTTGTTAAAAGGTAGATCTCATGTTACATGTTCTTTCCACAATAAAATAAAAATAAATATTAAAAAGAATACAAAAATGTGACCTACCTCCTCCTGTGATAATGATGGTAATAGTAATAGTAATAATAATATTAGCTATCATTTATTGAGTGCTTATTATATACCAAGCACCTTGCTAAAAGCTTTGCATGCATTGCCTCCTTTAATCTCAACAGCGGCTTGAGCTCCTTTCTCTCCAGGGCCTTAGTTTCTCCTGGAAGAAAGTGAGACACAGCCCAGTGTTGGGGGCAGGGATCTGAGAGGCAGCAGCCAAGAGCTGCAGCAGGAGGGCTTCCTGCTCCCCAGGATCTGCTGACCGATTCTGTTGTCAGGCTTCCAGCACTGAAGGTGGGCATTAAAAATACATCCCCAAACTATTCAGTGCTGCCAAAAGGAAATATATCCATTTTCTACTTACCATGTTGGAGTTGCTTTAAATATAATTCCTGTGAGAAATAATACTCCAATGGGAAAATATTAATGGAATAAATTTGGGAACTACCAGTTGGGTTGTTTTCACCTCTCTGGAAGGAGATACTTGTATATTGGCAGGGGGATGATTCCTCAAGGCCCACGGGCCTGACTGGCAGATGCTAGGTAGATGGTCACCCTGCCTTACCCTCCCTCCTCAGGCTGTTTCCGGAGAGGAAGGTGTACTACTAGATGTGTCATGGAAACTTCCCTCTTAAACCTGCCTGTGTTTACCCACCTGAGCCTTGTGAGAGCTGTTATGGTCCTGTACACGTGTGGTCCTCTTGTCTCCCACTTTCAACATCTATGAATTAGTTTTCGAGGCACCATCCTTCAATACTTCAATACTTGCCCTTTTCCCCAAAGCTTTCTCATAATCCTTGTAGGAACCAAGACAATGTATACAATTCGGCAGCCAGGAATTTGGGATTTAATAAGTCGCCTGCATGAGCCAGCATATCTACAAATAGCCTGTAGGATTAAGGTTCCCTAGCTTCGTTTGGAACTGGGTGCAGCTGACCTGAATAATGAAACAGGGGACCCAAAGTTACGGATCCCCTTCAAGCGTTGCTTCATTAGAATCCCCTTACAAAGAAGGAAATGGGACTCATCTCATCAGCTCGATTTTATGGCATCTGATTAGGCCACTATTTTCTCAGCAGGTCTCTTTTCTTTAAACTGTTGACTATGGATAGCCTGCTGAATAGAATGAACTTTGGACCGCTAAATTGCAGCATTATGGTTATTTAGTATAATTTATAAAAAACGAGAGAAGCCATGATCACTTACTTCTTGTTGCTAATGACATCTCCATTTATCTGAACAGGTATGGGTTTGGAATATCCGTCCCACCCCTAATAATCATCCTGGAACACTTCCCAGTTAGAGACCCCAAAAATGTTATCTGGAGGTACAAACTCTACATATGATAAATTAAAAGTTAATAGCACCTGTATATGTGTTTATGAACATCCGCCTGTCAGGAAAGCTATGCATTTTAACTGTGTTTACCTAATAAGTCCTTCCATTCAGTGTTTGACTTAGAATTCAACGAATTCGGTAAAAGCCTAAGTGGGCCTTCAGTGTAATATATTCCATTAGTGCATCACTGTCTCTCTGTTTTGAGATATGAGGGAAGGTGTTGAAATTAGGTAGTATTTATTTCAAGCACTGTGATAATTAAAGTAGTGCATATAACATGCCACTCTTTTCTGGTTAGTGGGAAATCCAGTTACAAGCATTACAAATGGAAAAGCCGTCCTAAAACAATTGCTACCTGAATCGATGACTTTCCAGAATATTGAACTAGAGAAGCCACATGCAGATCACCTTTGGCTAGATTTGTTTCTCTCAAGCATCTAGTCACTAAGAGAACAGTGTGGTGGGGTAGTGAGCAAGGACATGCACTTTGAGGTGAACCAGAGCCGGAGCTGCATCCTAGTTTTATCAGTGATGACCTGGTGACCTTGTGACTCTTCTTGAGCCTCGGTAGCTTTATTTGGAAAACAGGGTTATTTCAAGGGTTGACGGAAAGAGCACATATAAAGTGCATAGCTCAGTTTCTGATTCAGAGGGGACATTCAACAAACGTTAGCACACTTTCCCTTCTTCTAGGGGAGCAAAACCCAGATTTAGTGCTCGACCCTACTTTACAGTGTCAGTGGTCATCACAGGAAATCTCAAGAAAGTTCCCAAACAAAAATACTTTTAGGGCTTCCCTGATGGCACAGTGGTTAAGAATCCGCTTGCCAATGCAGGGGGCATGGGTTCGAGCCCTGGTCCGGGAAGATCCCACATGCGGCGGAGCAACTAAGCCCGTGCACCGCGACTGCTGAGCCTGCGCTCTAGGGCCCGCAAGCCACAATTACTGAGCCCGCGTGCTGCAACTACTGAAGCCCGCGCTCCACAACAAGAGAAGTCACCACAATGAGAAGCCCAAGCACTGCAAGAAAGAGTAGCCCCTGCTCGCCGCAGCTAGAGAAAGCCCGCGTGCAGCAACAAAGACCCAACACAGCCAAAAATAAATAAATAAAATAAATTTATTTAAAAATAGTTTTATTCAAGCTTCACTTTAGAAGTTAATATTAGAGTTAGGACATCTAGGAGGCCGATGAAAGGATGGGTGCATAATAAACTCTGGCATCCGAGAGTTCAAACTACAAAGGAGTTTCTTCTCTGGCAAAGCTTTTTTCAGTAAGGGTCTACACTAAGACATCAGACGGCATCTTTTGTTCGTAGTGATGGTGACATGGGCCTGCTCAAATAAGTAACATTTCGCTTGGCCACTGGCTCATTGGCGAGGAATGACCAAGTTCGCTTACCTGTGTGTGGGCGGACCCACCTAATCCAGGTACCTATGAATATTCAGCCTTTGTATTTTCACACTAGCGGTTGACCAAAAGTGGTCAACTTTTTTTCTTGGTTTTTAGAGGGACACCTGTAATTCTGCTGGTGCTCGTGTGCTGAAAACTGGGGCCTTAATAGAGAAGGAGAAAGGCGTGCGTGAAAGAGGTAGTGCGGGAGAGGAGGCATTTTACACTTGATCAATACCTGGATGCTGGCGCTCTATCAGGATTCGGTGGATTAATCTCCACTTGACCACAGAGATGCTCCTTTAAGATTCTGTGTTTGACGTTAACTTGGTTACAATTGATGGCCGTCCTGCAATGACTAGTACAGTTCTCAGCACAGCCTTCTGAAACAGTTTTACTGATACTTTCTCTCTCTAGATTTTATCTTTACTCCTAATTCTTCACTCACTGCCAGGGAAGAAAATCCCTTCCAAAAGCTTTCTGTGGCAACAACTGGACAATACTGAAGGTTGAGTACTACAATTTTAATCTAGCTTAGCTGGTGATCATTGCTGGTGGGCTCCTCCATTTCTTGGGGCTTGTGTTTGTATTGGGGGGACTTCTGCTAGAGCGACACTG
Organism: Monodon monoceros; assembly: GCF_005190385.1. Classification (NCBI taxonomy): domain Eukaryota; kingdom Metazoa; phylum Chordata; class Mammalia; order Artiodactyla; family Monodontidae; genus Monodon; species Monodon monoceros. The sequence goes on from NW_021703779.1 coordinate 117,153,551, forward strand.
CCAGTGTTTCTGCACTCCATGTGGTTGGTGCCATGGGGCAGAAGAACTAGGCATGCCCAGTGCAGTCTCTCCTTTCACATCTGCTCACCTGCCCAGAGGGTCACTTCTGCCATGCTTACTGGGTAAGCTCTGCACCAAGGATTCAGCAGTGAGCAAGACAAGACTTAGGCCCTTCTCCTCGTGAGCCAGTGCCATTTAGTGAAGAGCCAGACAAGTAAATAAACAAGAAAATGCCATACAAATAGAGTGTGGGGCTTCCCTGGTGGCGCAGTGGTTGAGAGTCTGCCTGCCAATGCAGGGGACGTGGGTTCGTGCCCCGGTCCGGGAAGATCCCACATGCCGTGGAGCGGCTGGGCCCGTGAGCCATGGCCGCCGAGCCTGCGCGTCCGGAGCCTGTGCTCCGCAACGGGAGAGGCCACAACAGTGAGAGGCCCGCGTACGGAAAAAAAAAAAAAAAAAATAGAGTGTGATAATCCTGGTGGAAGGGGAACACTCCATGAGCATAGAGGAGGTGCAGCTAACCAACTATCCACTGTATTGTCAAGTGTCAAAAGTCAAGTTTGAATCCAATAAACATTGACTGAGCAACAAATTGGGGCTCGCTCTTGCAGCACATACATTAAGCACCCTTTCCAGGTCAAGCCCTGTGCTAGGAGCTGGTGATATAAGGAAAAATAAGATGCAGTCCATGTTTTTAAGGAGCTCACAGTCTAATGGGGAAAACTTCCAAGTAAGGTAAGACTTTCAGTATAGTGCGGAGATAGGGTTGTGCACAAAGATCTGTAGGAAAACAGAGGATGGACCATTAATGTAGTCTGGGGATCAGGGAGGGCTACCCAGAGGAGATAACTCCTGAGCTGATTCTGAAGGGATGAATAGGTTTTAGATGGTTGAAAAATATGGGCCAGGTCAGTCTAGACAGAGGGAGGAGCAGTGTCAAGAGTGTGGAGATGGGCCTGAGCATAGAGTGTCGAGCGGTGAAGCTTGGATGATAAAGTGGGGCCAGATAATGAAGGACCGTATATGCCATGCTAAGGAACTGGGCAACTTGGACTTGATCCCGTGTGAAAACAAGTCAGATGGGGATAAGACTAAAGGCGGTGGTATAAGCTAGGAGAGTACTGGGATATGAAGATCCTAGGGAGAGTTGATGAGGGCCTGAGCTAGGCCAGTAAGAGAACTAAAAGAGAGCAGAAAGATGTGGGCTCGTTAGGGGGGTAGGCTGATGAGTGGCTGATGGGATGTGTGGCTGAGAGAGATGGAGGAATCTACAATGACTCAGTTTTCTGGTTTGTGTCCAGCTGGTATTGAGGATATAGAAGGAGCAGGGGTGGTGGATGTGGGAGGAGGCTGATGAGCTCAAATTTGGACACATCAAATTTGAGGTCTCTCCGTGTCATTCAGTAACTTCCGAGGAAAGAGATTTTGCAAAAGAGACAATGCTTGCTAATTGCACTCCTTTGCTGATCTAAGTTTGGGGTGTGTCCAATGTGGTGATCTTAAAGAGACACAGAAGACTCATCAAAGCAGGCCTGAAACCAAGCATCAAGAACTCTACCTGGTATGGAGTGAAAAAATGGACCTCCTCAGATCCTCCCAACCTGCCCTGTGTCTCGCTGTTTGATGTCCGGGCTATTCTGACGCTGAGGGTGTCTAAGTGGCTGGGCTGCAGAATATACTGGGGGGGAGAGTACACTGGCAAAATTGTCACAACATCTATTTTTCTTCTCTTTTTTGTAAAATAAATTTATTTATTTATTGGCTGTGTTGGGTCTTTGTTGCTGTGTGTGGGCTTTCTCTAGTGGTGGTGAGCAGAGGCTACTCTGTTGTGGTGCACGGGCTTCTCACTGTGATGGCTTCTCGTTGTGGAGCACGGGCTCTAGGCACGCGGCTTCAATAGCTGTGGCATGTAGGCCCAGTAGTTGTGGCTCACGGGCTCTAGAGCGCAGGCTCAGTAGTTGTGGCACACGGGCTTAGTTGCTACGCAGCATGTGGGATCTTCCCGGACCAGGGCTTGAATCCACGTCCCTGCATTGGCAGGTGGATTATTAACCACTGCACCACCAGGGAAGTCCTTTCTTAAAAAAACACATTGATTCGGTCCATTTTATTTTATTTATTGCGTTGGCCAAAAAGTTCATTCGGGTTTTTCTGTAATATCTTATGAAATCAATATTTTTGGCAGCGCGGCTTGCCGGATCTTAGTTCCCCAACCAGGGATTGAACTTGGGCCCTCGGCAGTGAAAGCATGGAGTCCTAACCACTGGACCGCCAGGGAAGTCCCTATTTTTCTTTTGACATACATTGTGGCTTCTGTGGTAAATGAACAAAGAATGAACACACACAAGAGAAGAATTGCAGGCCTACGTTCTTCTAAAATGACTTTTGACAGGAATAAAATAGAAGTGATTTTTGCTCTTATTTGTGTCACTTATTAGCTAAGAACTTTACTGAGATATAATTTACATGGCACACAACCAAAGCCTCTGATGTCCCTCCTGAGATGGTGCAGCTTTGAGCACGCGCCCAGCCACCCTGGGATAAGAGCGGTTTGAGCGTGGCTCTCTTTGTCTCTTCCCCCTGATATCTCTGTTAAGCTGTCCACCTCCTTCTGTTCGCCTGCACTAATTTCTGGCTGATTTCTCTACTGTTTTCGGTAATTCTTGGGGCATAAATTACGTCAGAGTTTGATTCAATTCGGTTTAGGCAGAGTCAGCTTCAGGATGCAAGTCTTTGAAGTTTGTTTTCATGCCAGAAGTTTGTTTCACTCTTCTTGGCTGGATTATCTCAGTAAACAATATAGCCTATGGTTTAGCTTCTTGTTCTCATAGAGCTACCAGCTTCCTCTTACTTGCTCACCATCGAAGTCTCCAACGTTTTCTAGAAGACCCTTAAGCTTAAATTTGCACATATTCTTTCGAATTAAGTCAGTTCTTTTGGGTAGCACTTCAGAGCGATCTGTTCTTTTGGACCCACTCTCCCCCTGAGCCATTGCTTTGAGCATTGGATGAGGATGGGAGCCTGTGGTCTTCTCAGTTTCCGTTTCCCAGTGTGGAAGCTCTGCCCTACAAGCTGGTAGCAGGTGAGGGTGATCAGGGCCCTAGCATTCTCTCCAAAATATACAAAGAACTCATACGACTCAATAGCACAATAGCAAATAATCTGATTCAAAAAAGGACAGAGGATCGGAATAGACATTTTCCCAAAGAAGATACACAGATGGCTAGCATGTGCATGAAAAAGTGCTCAACACCCTTAATCATCAGGGAAATGCAAATCAAAACCACAGTGAGATACCATCTCAAACCTCTTAGAATGGCCATCACCAAAAGGACAAGAGGGGGGCTTCCTTGGTGGCGCAGTGGTTAAGAATCCGCCTGCCAATGCAGGGGACACGGGTTCGAGCCCTGGTCCGGGAAGATCCCACATGCCGCGGAGCAACTAAGCCCGTGCGCCACAACTACTGAACCTGCGCTCTAGAGCCCGCGAGCCACAACTACTGAGCCTGCACGCCACAACTACTGAAGCCCGCGTGCCTAGAGCCCGTGCTCCACAACAAGAGAAGCCACCGCAGTGAGAAGCCCGCGCATCACAACGAAGAGCGGCCCCTGCTCGCCGCAACTAGAGAAAGCCCGTGGGCAGCAGCAAAGACCCAATGCAGCCAAAAACAAATGAATAAAATAAATTTATGTTAAAAAAAAAGATAAGAAATAACAAGTACTGGGGAGGATATGGGGAAAAGGGAACCCTTGTGCACTGTTGATGTAGCCACTATGAAAAACTGTGGAGCTTCCTCAAAAAATTAAGAATGGAATTACCATATGATCCAACAATTTCACTTCTGGGTATTTATCCAAAGGAAACAAAAACACTAGCTTGAAAAGATATCTGCATTCCCATGTTCATTGCAGCATTATTCACGATAGCCAAGACATGGAGACAGCCTAAGTGTCCATCGATGAATGAATGGATAAAGAAGATGTGGTATATGTATCCAACGGAATATTATTAACCGCAAAAAAGAAGGAAACCTTGCCATTTGTGACAATATGGACGGACCTTGAGGGCATTATGCTAAGTGCAACAAGTCAGACAGAGAAAGACAAATACCATATGATCTCACTTATGTGAGGAATCTTAAAACAAAAAAAAAACCAAACCGAGCTCATAGATATGGAGAAGAGATTGGTGGTTGCCAGAGGCAGGGGGTGGAGGGTGGGCAAAATGGGTGAAGGGGGTCAACATGTACAAACTTCCATTTATAAAATAAATAAGTCATGGGGATGTAATGTACAGCATGGTGACCATAGTTAATAATACTGTACTACGTATTTGAAACTTGCTAAGAGAGTAGATCTTAAAAGTTCTCATCACAAGAAAAAATTTTCCAACTATATGTGGTGATGGATGTTAACTAGACTTATTGTGGTGATCATTTCACAATATATACAAATATTGAATCATTATGTAGTATAACTGAAACTAATATAATGTATGTTAATCATCTTAATTAAAAAAAATTAAAAGTAAATAAATAAAAATTTTAAAAGAGAATAATGGGGACTTACCTGGTGGTGCAGTGGTTAAGACTCCATGATCCCAATGCAGGGGGCTCAGGTTCGATCCCTGGTCAGGGAACTAGATCCCACATGCATGCTACAACTAAGGAGCCGGCGAGCTGCAACTAAGGAGCCCACCTGCTGCAACTAAGACCAGGTGCAACCAAATAAATGAATAAATTTTTAAAAAGAGAATAATGGAGAAAATAACATCATATTGTATGTCAACTATACTTCAATAAAAAATAAATACTCACCAGCAAATAAACAAGTGAAGGGGACATGTAGATAAAACATGATGGAAAAATTTTTGACAATTATTATACTGGGTGGTTATAGGGATTCAATTATACTATTTTCTATAGCTTTGTTTGAAATTTTCCATAATCAAATGTTTAGTAAAAAAAATAATGGAGAAAGCACATAGGCTACATGGGTTTTCATGGTTACTGGAAAACACAAAATGTGATCTCACAGATGACCAAGTTCCAACCTGCATGATCCCCTTTATGCACTGAAGCATAAATAATAATTGAATTCCAAAATAATTTGGAATAATTTTGCAAGTTTAAAACTGTAATCCTTTCTAGAGATACTAGCAATGTAATTTTCACAAATGTAGTAAAATCAATCAAGTCCAATCACTTGAACAGGAGACTTCTGGTACATTCTAAGTCAACTTGTGCCCCAGGAAGGAGACAGTCAGGTAGAAGGAAAAGTGTGGCCTTGTTACTTACTGACTTACGATTATGGTCAAGTTATTTAATTGCTCTGGGCATCAGTTACCTCATCTACATGTTGTCTGCATCAATTGAAAGAACTTACATGAAATTCTTAGTAGAATTTATGAGAAATAAGACCTAGAAATCTAGGGGAGATTTCACATGTCTTGAAATGGGTTTATCTTATAGAGATGGTATACATCTCCCTCAGAGAAAAAAAGGAAACATGTTTTCTGCCTGAGTTTAACTTTATGAAAAACTTCAAGACATAACGAGGAACTTAATGATATTACCTTTAATGCAAGTTCGGCTAATAAATCAAAACTAAGATTTATCCTCTCTAAAACTCAACCAAAGGCAATGTTGGTTGGTTTAGCAGCGAAGTGCATGGACTTGTGCCTGACTACTTGGGTTCAGACCCTGAATCGACCACTTTTGAGCTGTCAGCGTGTGGGCAAATCACATAACCTCTTCATGTCTCAGCAGAATGAGGATAATACCTTATGGGTTGTTTTGAGGCTTTAATGAATGAAAAGATATGAAGATGCACAGAGCCGTGCCTGGCGCAGAGTAAGCACCTGTAAGCGAGAGCGGTGATGAAGATGACGATGTCAGCTTGGAGATTTGTCCTTGTTTGAAAGTTCTCATTCTGCCCCAAATGAATTCTTTCAGATTTCCTCAAAAAATAGCTGTCCTTTCCTCAGAGAGGCATTGTGGAAAGACCGTGAAGAAAATGTCTCCAGTGCAAAGCCATTGGTCATCAACATGACCAATGTGAGAAAAGACAAATCCGTTGTTCTGGGCATCAAGTCCTTGGAAATGTTGAAACTGACAGCATGTCTGATCAAGTGATGCCATTCAAGACATTTAGCCAAGGGTGATGCTCTAGGATAAAATTAAAAGGAAAATGACAAATAAACTGTGGCAACTAATCAATACGTGGCCCAGTATGCAAGCTAACGGTCCATTTCAAGAGCAAGATCTGGCTTTTGCAGAGCCCGCCTTTTTATGGGCAGAATTGGGTTTTGTTGTGATTGTGTTGGGAATTGCAAAGATTAGTGCCCTGAAATCAGCATTGCACTATAAATATTTCTTTCTTTTGTGTTCCTTAATAGTTAGCAAATGAATGAATGATAGATAGATAGGTAGATATGCAATTGTTATTGGAGTGATCCTATTTCAGTATTGTAGTGTAAGAAATTTATTTGAAATTTCACTGAAACTTTAAAAGAGGGACAGAGAGACAGAAAGACATTGTCAGGGCTGTACGTGGATTCCGGATTAAACATCAAAGCAGAAGTATATGCCTTTTATCTCCTGATTATCTACTTGATAATAATTGTTACTTTATTTCAGCCATGGTTCTTAGGGCCAGCACCTCAGCCTGGTCTCCTCTTACAAGCATTAACATTCTCTTTGGCATAAAATGCCCCCATTTGCACCTTTTACTTTAAAACTGATTTAGTGGTATCAGTAACCTCCAGAAGGGATTGGTAAGTAGCTGCTCCCCAGAATGAATGACTGTAGGTCAGGCCACCCGCCCCTTCAACAGGCACCTGTGGGGTAAGGGCTGGCGGCATTGAGAACAGCACTGGGGGACCGAGGCGCTAGCTAAGGGGTTGCCAGACTACAGCCCATGGGCCAAAGCTGGCCCACCGCCTGGTTTTGTAATTGAAGTTTTACTGGAACACAGCCATGCCCATTCATTACGTCGTTCCCGTGACCGCTTTCATACTACAATGACAGAGTTGAGTAGTTGCAAAAGAGACCATATGGCCCACAAAGCCTCAAATATTTATTATCTAGCCCTTTACAGGAGAACTTTGCCAAGCCTTGAACTAGCTGGCAGTTTGCAATTTAAAATGTTCTAACGTGTTTAAAGTCCCTGGGCAGGAGTGTAAAATTAACCGGCCTATATTTGCTGCCTTGACTTGTTTGCTTAGAGTCAACTGAGCAGATCAGGCATAAACCTGAAAGGGCAGCCTGAGAGTGTGTCCCTCTGAGCCTTTGCTGATCCGATCCCTTTGCCTGGATCCACCTGCCCATTCCACCTCCTCTCTTCTTACCCGCCCACCTCCTGTTGGGCCTTCAGGATTCTACCCAAATCAAGCCTCTTTTGTGAAGCCTTCCCTCACCCCGGACCCCAGGCAAAAGGAAGCATTCTCTCCTGAAGTTTCCAGAGCTCATGGGATAGAAGTGGGCCTCAGCTGGCTCACGTGGGATGGCCGGTCCCGTCTCATCCACGCTGAACTCTGCAGGGGTAGCAGGATTGCTGTATTGGTCTTCACAGCTCAGCCTTATCCGATCCAGTCGCTTGTTCAATCTAGGCTCATGTCTTCCCACACCAGACACCTCGTCAGTTGCCTCCGCGTTTCTCCACTGTCTTACCGCCTCCAGTCTGCAGCTAGAGTGGCCTTCTCGTAGGGGAATTCAGGTCATGTCACTCCTCTGCTCAAAACCCTGCACTGGTCTAGACTTGGAACAAAATCACAAGGCTGACCATAGCCTGCAGGGCCCTGCCTGACCTAATTCTCTGCCTGCGTCCCCACCATCGTCTGTCTCTTCCTGCTCTGCCCCTTGCAAGCAGCCTTCCAGACACACTGCTCTCCTTGCAGGTCCTCAGACAGGCCAACCATGCTCCCGCTTCAGGGTCTTTGCATTGGCTGTTCCGTCTTCCTGGAACACTCTTTTCCCAGATGTCTTCAGAGCTTGCTTCCTTCATTCAGGCTGGTCACTGCTCCAGTATCACCTCCTCAAACAGGCCTTCCTTCTCTGAAGGGACAAGGGAGCCGCCCCTTGTCACTCTTTGTCCCCTTAAATGTATATGGCTGCACAGCGCTCCCCGCTTCCTGATGTCACATGGCATATCTGCTTCAGTGTTTCTTCCCTGCCTCCCTCAGGGACGAGGGGCCCTGACTTGTTTGCTGCTCTCTCTCCAGGGTTTGGAATACGGCCTGGCATCTAGGAGGTGCCCAGTAACCATTCCTAGAATACAAATGAGTGGAAGGAGTCTGTGTGTTGATTCTGGCACCAGTGCCACAGTGTTTTAATCATTTCAGTGTCATAATGTGTGCTAACAGTACTTTTTAATGAATGAGAAAATGTGATAGGAAAGCATGGGTTTTAGGAGCAGACAGATCTTAGTTCAACTTCCAGCTCCAGCAGGTTGCATGACCTCTCCAGGCCTTAGGTTCCTTTGAGTTAATAAGGGGGATAGTTATACCCACAACACAGGGCTGTTGTAAGGAATAAATGAGATAATACGTGTACTGTGAAATTTTTTATAAGGCAGGCTATAAAATATTATGAATGGTATAATCCCATTTTTGCAAACATGTGTTTGTGTTAAGAAAAATGTCTGCAAGAGCATAGCCCAAAATGTTGACAGTGGTCATGCCTGGTGGGCTTAGGAGTGACTTTTTTTTTCTTCTTTAATCTTCTACAGTTTTTTGTTTGTTTGTTTTTACAACAAAGTGCGTTTCTTGAGTCATCAGAGGGAATACGGCATTTTAACTTTGAAAAATCCAAAATGAAAATAAGACCATGCCCTTCCCACCGCACCATGGTGCCCATTGGCTGCGGTACGCTGGTGGGGATAGCGTCTTGATGGGTGGCTTGGCAGGGGAGGCTGGGCGGGGCTGGGGTGGGGTGGGTAAGGCCGTAACTGTGAGAACGGAATTAGAGCAGACGTAAACTCATCATCTTCTGTACACCATTCTCCTTGCTTAGAGCAGGTTGGTAAGTGGGGCACTGACCCTCCGTTTCCTCATCAGTATGGGTACCAGACCTTGGAGCGGAGTGGAGACGGTCCAACGAGCCTGTGCCTACGGCCAGTAGCGTGAACGGCGTCTAGGAGCACAGCGCTGAAGCCAGTAACCTGACGAGTTGAGATCCTAACTTCCTCATTACTAAGTGATGGCCTCACACTTCCTGAAGCTGTTTCCTCACCTCTGAAATAGGGAGAACGCTTTAGACCTGGCAGATGTACTGTGAGGACTCAAGGGGCAAATGGCTGGCTGATATCCAGGGAGTCTTGCGTCCTACTTTGTACTCAGCCCCTGTGCCCCGCCTCGGGGTGGAGAGTCACGGGGGAGGAGGGGAGGGGCACCTCTCTGACTCTGGCTACATTTTCCTGGGCCTTGTTTCTGAGCAGTGGAAAGCCGGGAAGGCGGGTCAAGGAAGGTAGGGAGCGAGTCATCTCCGATTCTCTTTGTGTCGCTGGAACAAACGTGGGAGGGGAGCCACAGCCCCACCTGCCCACTGCCGCTCGAGCAGTCTCTGTGCAGTACAGAGCACTTGGCTGCCCAGCAGAGTGAGGGCAAGGCTGAGACGTCTGGCGTGAGCCAGCTGAGCAGGGGGTGGCAGGCAGGAGAGCGATAGCGAAGAGACCTACTGTTTGGCGCAGCCTTGCGTGTATCTGGCCCCCACAGCCTACTGGGATGAGTGCTGTGTACCCTCCAGATGGCGTTTCTCCAGCCCTATAGAAGCCTGGAACTGCTCATCAAGTTGAAGTGGGTTTTATTGTTGTGGCTACGTTCCCCCTTTGTGGTACTAAATGTTTTGAGTCATGATAAAGAGGTTATTAGGGGGACAGGGGTAATCTCCCGCACCGTTCCTTCCTTCCATAGCAAAGCATCGAACCCGCAAGTGTGCTGGGATCCAGGGATGCAGAGATGAGCGCACCCCGGGCCCTGCCCTGGCGGAACAGTGAGTGGTGGCACCGGGCATGTACCAGGCAGTCAGAGTGCCATGGGGTCAGATGGTACCCCAAAAGGCACAGCAGTGGTACCTATCAGGCTGTGAGCAGCTCTCCTTCCCACTGGAGGCACAACCTGGTTTCTGAAGGAAGTCAAGGAATTTGCTCAGGGCAAAGGCCCTGAAATAGGGGGCCAGCAAGAAACCACTTGGCCACGGCAACCTTGTCCTGTCTAGATGCCCGGAGGGACCTTGTCAGTCAAGTGAGTGTCCTCTTTGAGGCCTAGGGCAGTTAGCGTTAATCTTCTTAACTTGGGGCATTAAAGGTCCTACTGACACCCTCTCCCACATCTGGCCTCAGTGTCCCTTTCCAATCTCATTGCCATTATTTGGCCCCATCCTCTAGCTCCCATCCTACTCTCAACCCACTTCACTGAGCATGCCCTGTATTTTCCTGCCCCTTTCCAGGTGCCTTTCCAGGTGTAGTCCCATCCCCCAGAGTGCCCTTCTCCACATCTGCCCTTGGCATAGTCCAATCAACCGGTGAGGGTCAAACCTCTCCTCCAATAAACCTGACCCCCGGGGCATGTCCACCATCTTTTACCTCCGTGCCACCAGATAGACACAATCTCTCCTTCCCCTTTATGCCCAGGACACTTTATGAGAGTTAGGAGACCAGACTTAGGAACACCTGTGTGTTCTTTAGGCAAATCTACTAACCCTTTGAGCCCTCAGTTTCATCACCTGTATACCGGAAACAATAATAGTATCTGCTTACTAGAGTTACTTTTAGGATGATATGAGACAATACATGTAAAACATAGTGCCAGACACATAGTAAGCACTCAATAAATTATAGCTATTTTTGTAACACCCTAAGTTGTGAGCTATTCGAGGCCAGGGACTATGGTTAATCTTTGTATTGCCTCTCTTCAGTTTAGTGACTAGCACATAGTAGGTGCTCAATAAAGTCTGAGCTGACCTTCTTGAATCACTACTTTGAAGATCCTGGGGCAATTCTGGGTGCTCCAGAGTTCAGGTTGCCGATCTAAGATGCAGCGTAACCCTAATAGCATAAGACCCATACAAGGCCTACTCTTACCAACAGCCCCTTGAGATGGGGGTCCTCCGAGGGTTGAGCTGTGGTGGGTATATGTTTGAAAGGGGCTTTTTTTCAGGCCACTAGTGGAATACTTGAAGTTAAACTAGTGGAACTAGTGGAACAGTTGGGGTATGAGATCATCAGAACCCTGTCGTTCCCCAGAGCAGTCATGTGACATGCCCAGGAGCAGGTTAAGGGAACACTCCAGACATCTAGAAGATGTGGGAAAGGAAATGAGCCACTGAGATCCGCTGGGAACAGCCCAAGGAACCACTAGGAAGAGGGCAGACATGGAGGGGCAACCCCAGCCTTGTGCTGAGAACCCTCAGGGATCTTGGAGAGAAAGGGGGCGGGGCTGGTGTGGGTTTATTTTAAACACCACCCGAGTGTCTCTGTGGGTCTGTATTGGGTGGGGAGAGACAAACAGGAGAGGGACAGCCACTGCCCTGGGCCGTGGCTAGTCACATGATTTTAGTAGGCTTGAACTCCCCTGGAATAGACTTTACACACTGTTCTTAGCTCTGATTCCTTCCTACTTCCCCACCCTCGTTTTATCGCTACCTCGGCTTTCTCATCTATGTTTTTTTTCTCCTGTTGAAGTTGATACATCTCTATGAGGACCACAAATCTTTTTCTGGAGTGATGCATGGTATAAATAAATAATCTTTTTAAAAATACAAAACCTCAGTTGATGCTCAAAACAGTCCTTAGATGTGATGTTCTTTGGAGAATATGTGGTTTGGGCAAAATCGAAGCGTTTTTAAGTATCTTATGACTCCAAGCCCAGTGCACTTTCCACCAGTGATGAGCTGTTCAGCCCTTACTGCGTGCTGGTGCCAAGCACCTTCTCTCAGTCCTGTGAGGACTCATCTAAAGGTGAGGGACCTGAGGCTCACGAAGCTCAGGTAGCTTGATGGGGTCATACAGCAGAGCAAGTAGCAGAACCCGGATGCTGTCCCACATGGGGCTCATTTGACTCCCACTTAGCAAGGGAGGGAGCAGCAAGGGAGGGAGCTCGCTGGTGAGAGTGTTAGAGGTTGCATCCTGCCCTCCACTCAGTCTGCTGCTCTTCAAGTCTGTGGTTCTGTAATAACAGCAATAATAAGAGCTAACATGCTTTGCCCACCTTCCAGGTGCCGGGGGCCATGTTAAATCCTTGACTTTCATTATTTCATTTCATCCTCACAATAATCCTCTGAGGCAGGTACTGTTTTGTCCCCCTTCCTCACTTCCTTCCCTCTCCCTACGTGATCTCATCCACACCCTCAGCTGTAGTTAGTACCTATATTCCCACGGGTGACAAACATCTCTCCAGACTTCTCTGAGCATTCAAGGCTAGGGTTTCTGATGGCCTACTTGACTTCTTACTTGAATTTATTCATGCATTCACTTGGCAAATGTTTACTGAGCACCTACTATGTATCAAGCACAGGCCTAGATGCTAAGGATTGTAACACTATAGAAAATAGGCAGGGACTTCCCTGGCGGTCCAGTGGTTAAGGCTCCGCGCTTCCACTGCACAGGGCACGGGTTTCATTCCTGGTCAGGGAACTAAGGTCCACATGCCACGTGGCATAGCAAAGAAAAAAAAAGACAAGAATCCCTTTCTCAAGGAGCTTACATTGTGGTGGGGAAAACACAATAGGTAAGAAAGAAAAGAAAAATATCTAGATAGTAAGAAGAGCTAAGGTAAAAAAATAAAGCAGAGAAGGTATCAAATATTAGAGGAGTGCTGAATTTTTAGGTAGGGTGGAGAGAGAAGGCCTTGCTGATGATGTGGTGCTTGAATAAGGGAGGTGAAGGAGGTAGGGGAGGAGAGAGAGGACTGTAAAACACCTCCAAATCAGCAGGTCCAAAACCCAACCCATGATTTCCCCCTGAAAATCGAATCCTTTTCCAGTGATCTCAGGATCAAGAAATGACCCCACCAACTATTGAGTTAGTCAAGTCAGAAACATAGGAGTCATCCCTGACTCCACACTCTCTCTCTCCCTTCACCACACCCTTGTCACCAGGTCTAATCTGTCACCAAGTTCTATTGCTTCTGTCTCCTAAATGCTTCCAGTAGAGCAACGTGCTTCCCCATCTCCATTCCCACCACTGTGGTCCACATCATCTCTCACCTGGACCAATGCAATGGCCTCTTAACTGGTCTCCCTGCTTCCGCTCTGGACCTCATCTAATTTGTTCTCCTCACAGCACCCAGAGTTACCTTTTCCAAACTCAAATCTGATAATGTTATCACCTTGCTTAAAGCTTACCATGCCATCGCATAGCTCTTAAGCTCTTACTGGTAGGATGGAGGCCAAACTCATGACCTGTATGGTCTGACACCAGCCTCCTTCTCCAGCCTTGTTTCATACCAGTATTGCCCCCCTCAACACACACACACGCACAACACACACACCAGTCACACTAGCTTTATTTCAGAATCTTAAGCAAGTCATGTTCTTGCCATGATAAGGCCTTTTTACATGCTGTGCTCCTTTCCTGGAATGCCCTTCTTCACCTATCTTAAGCCAATCTCTCTCATCTAGTTACCACCCCCTTCAGAGCCCAGCCTTCTCTGATCTTCTTGATTAGGTCAAATTCTCCTGTTACAGGCTGTCACGACCTCCCAGATTTTCCCTTTATAGCACTTTCACACATGTAATTTTACACTGATTTGTCTGCCTGTTTGATTACTGTCTACCTGTCCCACTAAATGGTAACTCCCTGAGGACAGAGATTCACATGCTCATCACTGGTTCCCAGTGCCCAGAACAGTGCTTGACACTTAAGTAGGTGCTCAACAAATGTTTGTTGAGTGAATGAATGAATGACCATTTCACAGATGAGAAACTGAGGCTCAGAGAGGTAAAGTGTATCACTCAAGGCGACACAGCTAGTTGGTGGCAGAGCAGGGATTTGAGTCTAAATCTGTTAGATTCCATCTCCCATGTTCTTTCTTCTGCCTCTTCCTACCTTTTAAGTTTTATGTTGTTAACTTCACAAGTTACATGTGAATATATTCATGCTGTAAAAATTCAAACCGTAAAGATTTTTAAACAGTAAAAAAGTATAATTCCCTTGGCTTTGGCCGTCCTGAGAAGTACCACTGTTAACATTTTGGTATCTATATTTCCAAGGCTCATTCTTTGCTTGGACTATATATATAGACAGATAGATAGATAGATAGTCTATATCTATATTATATACACATACACACTGATAAACATAGTTCCATTGGGTTTTGTTTTTTACATTGATGGCTCATACTAGGTGTATTCTTCTGAGGTTTGTTTTATTAACTTTATGCTGTGAGATCTTTTGATGTCAGTTCATCAGCCTGGCACACTCCTTTGCATACATGAAAAGATGCTGAAATATTAAATAAATGAAGCATAAAATGTACAAGTGCCATTAAGTAATTATTTGGTTATCAAAAGAGAGTCAGGTAATAGCATTTTTGTGCAGTTCTTTATTATATGTAACTGTGCTACACTTTGGGGATTCACAGATGAGGAAGACAGTTCTTGGCTTGTATCCTGTCAGCATAGATAGAGCTAGGAGGCATGAGACAGCAAGGCACGCCTAGGGCAACAGAAGTAGCTCTGTATTACCAGATCCTATAATGCAAAGGCAAATGTGGGAAAGACAAGGCATGGACCCAGGCAGGGGCAAGATCATGTGGGGTCTTATTTAGCATGTTAAGGAGTGTGGATCTTTTCCTGAGGGCACAGGGAACCATGTAAGGATTACTGGTTAGGAATGCATTGACTGTAAGTAGCAGAAAATCTGCTAATAATGTATTTTTTCTCAAATATAACAAGAAGTCTTAAGGTAGGCAGTTGCCGGCTTTGGTTCAGAAGGTCAACAGTGCTCTTGGAGCTCAAGATGTATCTTTATATTCATCATCCTGATTTTGTTGGCCTTCCTCTCTATGTTTATTGCCTCATAGTCACAAGGTGGCCACATGGCTCCAGGCATCACATCCATGTTCAAGGAAGTTAGAAGGGGAGAAGAGCTTGTCTGCTCTCAGGAAAGCAAAAATATCCCCAGGATCTCCCAGCAGATTGAAACTTATAACTCATTGGCTAGAATTGTGTTATGTGGCCACCCTAACTTCAGGGAAGGCTGGAAGAATTAGTATTTAATTTTTACAGTTTCTAAAATGAGGACACACAACAACTGGGAATGAGTGTTTTGGTACCCAGCCCAAATGATCTGCTTACAGTAGGATTTTACTCAGGGAATTGGCAGTAACTAACCTATCAGGCCCTTCTGCCCCTGTCGTGCCATTACAATTCTTCCCACGAGATTTTTTGGGCAACTCTGAAATGTTGGGAAATTTTTCAGTCAGGCCTAAAAATGTTTGCCAAGAGAATAATGCAGGATTCCTGGTTGCATAGAGAGAATAGGTAATGCCCTTGTTAAAGTAGGATATTGCCACTTTCACCTGGAGGAAAGGTCTGTCCATCAGTCAGTCTCCAAATTGTAGCTGTTGGCTTAAGCCTATGTTGGAGAGGCCATACAGTTCTAAGAATCCACTCAGGAAGGATCCGATTTGAACTGGTTGAACTCATAGAGCGGCATCGGCTGTTCCACTTCAGCTTGTGGCCAGTCTCAGTTGGTACTTGTATGTATGCCCTGTCTGGGAGAACTGTAACCAACCTACTGCCAGGAAATGCCACTACCTACAAGAAAAGGAGGACCTACGGGGGTCACAGTCTGATTCCAGGCCCCAGAAAGAAGAGTGTATTCATTATTCAACCTGCAAATGCTACTCTCCTGAATCACAAATTTGAAAAAAAAATGGGATCCAAAACCAATTTATTTTTATTTATTTTATTTCACTGTATTTTTTTGGTTTGGCTGCACCGCGTGGTTTGCGGGATCTTAGTTCCCCGACCAGGGATGGAACCTGTGCCCCCTACAGTGGAAGCGCCATGTTCTAACCACTAGATCGCCAGGGAATTCCCCAAAACCAATTTAAAAGAAGAAGGAGGGGGAGGAAGAGGAAGAAGAAGAAGGAGAAGGAGAAGAAGAAGAAGGAGAAGGAGAAGAAGAAGAAAGAAGGAGAAGGAGAAGAAGAAGAAAGAAGGAGGAGGGGGAGGGAGAGGGGAGGAGGAGGAGGAGGAGGAGAAGAAGATGAAGATGACAGTCTGGGGGCTCAGGCTCTGCCGAGGTCCCTTGGCTTCAGCACTAGCACTGAGATGGGAGGAGACTGCTACTTCTTCCCCCTCTTCTCTCCCCTCTTTTATCAATTCAGAGGGGCCCAGGTATTCATGAAGCTTGGCTGAATCCATGAGGGGAACACCTACAAAATGACTTTTCAGATGTGGTTGGGGCAATTAGAATAATTGACAGTGTTTTTTGACCTGTGTGAATAACTTAATAATATGCCCATTTACTCTTGGCCTGAGCTTTCAAGACCAAACCAGGACAGCTCCATCTGCCAAGTGCCAGGCAAACCAGAATGTGGATGACTCAGACAAGCTATCTGAAGTCCTAGATTCCTTTAATCCCCAACTCCCATCTCTCCATGTTAAGAACATGTGGAAGGACTTCCCTGGTGGTGCAGTGGTTAATAATCCACCTGCCAATGCAGGGGACACAGGTTCGATCCCTGGTCCGGGAAGATCCCACATGCCGCAGAGCAACTAAGCCCGTGCGCCGCAACTACTGAGCCTGCGCTCTAGAGCCCACGTGCCACAACTACTGAAGCCCACACGCCTAGAGCCCGTGCTCCGCAACAAGAGAAGCCACCACAATGAGAAGCCCGCCTACCTCAATGAAGAGTAGCCCCCGCTCGCCGCAACTAGAGAGAGAGCCCACACGCAGCAACGAAGACCCAACGCAGGCAAAAAAAAAAAAACAGCGTGGAGATTTGGATGTTGCCCTTGTATCAAAATCCAGAGTACAGAGAGTTGGTTGAGGCCATTTTTGCACTGAAAAATTAACTGCCTAAAAAACTATTGAGTTCTGTAAAGGACAAGTCCAACCAGACACCTACCTCCATCCATGTCTGACTATCAATTTGGACTTTGTAAGTGACCTGTCTTATTTACATCAACCAGTGTTACTCCTCCTTTACATGAATTACCCAATCTCAATCTCCCCCCGTCACTATTAAAACAGGGGGTCCCAAACAACAGACTCTCCTGGTAAGAGCCTAAGAATCTGTCATTTAAAGAAGTGCCTCTGGTTATTCTCATGTGTAGTCAGGTTTGCAAACTGCTGACCTAGAGGTCATTCAAGAAAAATGGAAAGACATTGTGTAATACAAGGGAAGTTTCTTCCAGAAGGGACAGTTCACCAGGGAAATGTACAGGCATGAGACCATCTTGGTCCTGCACCTACCTAGCCACCTACCCATCCATTTATCTAGCTGATCAGCTAGGCAAAAACTGTTTTACAGAGTAGTATAGGATAAAATTGAGTTCTGCTGCGGAGGATTGGGGAAACTAACAGATCTTAAGGAGGGGAGTGACAGCATCAGATGCATCAAACCACTCTCACTTCTTCTAGGGCCGCAACTCAAGCTTCTCCCTGGTTTTGAATAGTTAAGCGGGATAGGAAGTTGACCAAAGGCAAGGGAATTTCAGGCTGAGACTGTGTGCCCAGATGATGTTGTAATTCATGACTCTACACAATTGTATGATATTTCTCTGGAAGAGACTATTTATAGAAACGACAAAAAAGTTGAAAGGATATATGTTGCCTAGAAGCAGAAGACCTAAAAAACCCAAGCAAGACCATTACATTAGTAATGGATGTTGATAGAAAGAAGGGTTAGAAAGCTAAAGGAGCTCCTTTCTAAAGATGAGATGAGCATCTACTCTCCCCAGGTCAGGCAGAGAGCTGGGCTCTAAACAGTATCAGTTCATGCAACACAGGGAGCTGGGTATCACTAGCCCCATTTTTTATATATGAGATCTGCCTAAGTGAGGTCACGTCGGTGGTGAACTGCAAAGTATGGGATTCAGTTCCATTTATTTATGATTTTAATGTTCATGCTCAAAGGCACCCTCACTGTGCCGCATTGAACAGAACTTCCCTGGATGCCAGAAAATGATAATCTGTTTGAGACGCTATTTTTCAGCAGAGAGAGAGTGACTATCTTTTATCTGCAATTTCTTATTAGTCTGGTTTTTGAAAGCCCACTTGAACTGTCTCTGCTTGTTTGTTGGTTCTTTTCATTCAAATGCACCCTGACCTAAGTTGCAATGGATAACTTGCTGCCAGTATATCTCTGTAATAGCCAGACTGAAAAGTAAACAATAGCAAAACAGCACAATCATCTAGTTCTTTGTGATGCCTGCATTGCTTTTTATTAAACCCATTATTTCTGAATCTTTCTTTGGGTGGGGCTACAGATGGAGGAGAGCTATTAACAGCCAACTATTCTTTTTTGGTTTTTTGTGGTACGTGGGCCTCTCACTGTTGTGGCCTCTCCCGTTGCGGAGCACAGGCTCCGGACGCGCAGGCTCGGCGGCCATGGCTCACGGGCCCAGCCGCTCCGCGGCATGTGGGATCTTCCCGGACCGAGGCACGAACCCGTGTCCCCTGCATCGGCAGGCAGACTCTCAACCACTGCGCCACCAGGGAAGCCCCCAACTATTCTTTATTTGAAATTATTTTTTATTATATTTAACTACTGCTCTACAGACATTTAACAGCCAATCTACAACCCTTTTGGTTAAATTGTTGTTGACTGCATCACCAGATAAATAACAATCTTAAATAAAGGTGGGCAGAATAAATTGAAAACTGACAAGGACTTTCAGGACCCTGCTAAGTTTCCAAATAAGAACATTTGTGGGAAGCAATTCTTATCCCTTGAAACTCCACAAGAGACATTGGTAGCTCTCTGATACTTTCTCACACAATCCCACAGTAATCAAGCCCATTGTACAGATGAAGAAACTGAAGCCCAGAGAGGTGAAGTGAGTAATGTAAGGGCACACAAACAATGAGTGGTAGAACCGTGATTTGAGCTTAAGGCTGTACAGTCCTCAAATGTGTGATCTTTCTGGCTCAGCTTTAAGAATAGGTAGGATTTCAATCTTGATAGAATAATAGAAAAACTACATTTGAATGTTTCTATTAATGAGCTTGACCTATTGATCTTTATAGAGCTTCACCCAACAACGATTGACTACACATTTTTTCAGGTACACATGAAACATGAACCAGAGTAGACCATATTTGGGACCATAAAATAAGTCTCAATACATTTAGAAAGATTCAAGTCATACAAAGTCTGGTCTCTGACCACAGAGAATTAAATTAAAAATCAATGATGGAAAGATCTCCTGAAATTCCCTAAATATTTAAACACAAAATAATATTTTTAATGAGTCATGGGTTAAAAAAAACCTCAAAAGTGAAATTAGGAAGTAATTTGAATTGAATGCAAACGAAAACACAACATATCAAAATTTGTGGGAAGCTGTTGAAGGAGTAGTCCTGGGGGACACTTATAGCAGTAGATGCCTATATTGGAAAAAAAAGTCTCAAATCAGTGGCTTCAGCTTCTACCTTAAGAAACTAGAAAAAAAAGAACAATAAGCTAAAACCGAGTAGAACAGGCAAATATTTCAATAGAACAGAATTAGAGAAGGAGTTGGCAAACTTTTTCTTAAAGGACCAGATAGTAAATATTTTAGGGTTTACAGCCTCTGTTCCAGCTACTCAACTCTGCTCTTTTAGCACAAAAACAGCCATAAATAATACCTGCATGAAGCGTAAATGTGTTCCAATAAAATTTTATTTATGGACACTAAAATCTGAATTTCATCTAAGTGTCATGTGTCATGAGATGGTTTTCTTTTTCTTTTTTTTCAACCATTTAAAAATGCAAAAACCATGCTTAGCTTGAAGGCCATATAAAACCAAGCACATATGAGAAATTTGTTGGAGGCAAGTGGGATGACTTACATCTCCACAGAGACTTAAATATGGCCACATTTACCTTGGAGGGATTTTAGGTAAGACATCCAAACTCGTAGGAAATGAGAAGGATGGGAGTGAACAGAATGGCCACTGATAGGTGACTGTAGAAGGACTTGGAGGAAACACGCTCTCTCTGCCATGTGGGTCAAGAGAATTGCACATGGGGAGCAGAGGAGGGGCAGCAGGCCAGTTGGGGAAGGCTCTTTATGAGATGTTCAAGAAAACCCCTTTCTCCAACCACAGCATCTTGGCCTCTCCAGGATGCCCCCACCATTTCTTCTTCCCAGGGAGGTATCAGGAGCAGGGCTGTGTGATACCTCAGCCACCCCCGGGGCTACCATTGGCTGGAGCAGTGCCTTGATGACCAACGCTGAAGGGTGTGGCTCCTCATTGCCTAGGGGAGGGTGTGTACAGTCAAGAAAGGAAGAAGAGGATGACCCCCTGTCAATTCAAGTGCAGAGACAGTGCAAAACGATAATAGTAATAACAATAACAACAAAAGTCCAACTAAAAAATGGGCAGTTATGGAGTCAGAATTCAACTGTGCTCAGTGGCTGCTGGTAAGAAACTAAGCAACATGAGGGAAAAGTGCTTTCTTAACCAGACGCTTCCTTAGTTCCCTAATGAGAAGAACCTCTGGCTGTTCCTGGTCACTTGTATTTGTTTCTGCCAACGTATGGGTAGATGTCCAGGGCCATTTTAGGGTCAGTAAACATCCCTAATTGAGGAAAAGCATGCAGAGAAAGCAGTTGAAGACAAAACTGGAGAATTTAACACCAGTGCTCACTTCTACTAAGACTAAAATCTGGGCCAAGTGTTTTAATTCTTTTGATTTCCACTAGATAACATTATCCTGTTATATATTGTTATATGCGTTATATTAATCATAATATAAAGATATGTAAACGGTGACCACAGTTTTGAAGCAAAGATTAGAACTCACTGTCAAATGCAAATGTACTTATAGGCATAGTGAGCATTTAGATTTGAACTCAGGACCAGAGTTATATGTGCTATTATATTTCTATACACATAGTGGTGTTTCTTGAGCAACCACTATGCATACATATTTGAATTTTAAAATACATTTTAAAATTTCTCTAGACGTTCATTTTCATGAGTGAATAAATATATCTCAAAACAAATTCTGAAGAATGTTTAGTTTTTCCCAAAGAAAAGAAGGAAAAAGAAAGTGGTGCTTCTCACTCTGGATGAAGTATTGGTATTCCCTAGCAGAGTTCCCTTCAGTCATCAACAAGGGTATGTGATATATTTATTTTTTAATTAATTTTTAGCACTGTATGGAGGCAAGGACTCTGAGCTGGCAGTCAAAAGCCCTAAATCCTCATCCACGCTCCACCACCAACTCCTGGCGTGACCTTGATGAAATCCCTTCCCCTTGCTGGGACTGTATTTCCCATATAAGAGGAAGGGTTTCAACTAGAATATGACATCTCTGGCCCTTCCATAGAATTCTGTGACTGTGTGTGTGCGTGTGCGTGTGCGTGTGTGTGTGTGTGTGTGTCTTTTTATTTATCTACTTCGGGAAATAAAAATGCTTTAGCGCTCAGGATATATAACCCAAGCTGTTACATTTAATCTCTGCACAACTGAAGAAATGTTCTTTCCTATATGTTTAGATACAAGTAAAAGAAAAGACTGAATAAATTCCATGGTCAATTACATGGTCAGTGAATCACAAGAGTAGAGGCTCTTGGAATTTGGCGGCTACTGGTCGATTCAAAGGATGTGCTGAGAAGCAACGGTTTTAGCAAGTAGTTTCCCTATTTACTCAAGCCTGAAGTCTGTTGTTAACATTTGGGACCAAAAATATTGTAGATTGTTCCATTTAACAGCCCCTATGAAGATCAGATTCTAGGATTTCGTGGACTTGCCAGATTTTAAAATCATCATCATCTATGACATGCAACCATGTCTGTTGTGATTTCATTCTGGCCCTGAGTTATTAAAAAGGCCAGTGGCTCTGAACTAGCTGGCCATGGGGGTTGCAGCTTAGAGGCAACGCTGCTGGTGGAATTCTCATTCTT
The DNA here is from genome assembly GCF_005190385.1 of Monodon monoceros. NCBI lineage: Eukaryota > Metazoa > Chordata > Mammalia > Artiodactyla > Monodontidae > Monodon > Monodon monoceros. The sequence continues at coordinate 117,175,614 of NW_021703779.1, forward strand.
ATTCTTGTCTTGTTTTCTAGTAGCTCTCTAGGGTCTTGGTCTAACTATGAAAGAATTTGATTCTTTCCTTCCTTTTGGAATCCTTCCTGAAGAGAACTTCCATGAGAGCCTGCAGAGACCCTCTTGGAAACGGAGCCCCAGCCTCTCTCAGGAGGCTGCCCCAGTGGTGCGCAACCCTCACCGTCCATTGTCACTTCCCCGTAGATGCGACACGATTGCTCTGGGTGAGCATTCAAACTGAAATCCCGCATCCTGGGGCAAGAGGCCTGAGTCCAGCGTGGTGGCCACTTTACTTCAGTGCAGGTAGAGAGCTTGGTATGGACATGAGAAGAATGATGTCCTGATGACATGCCAGGAATCGAATAGGTGTAAGTTCAGGGGTAGCTTATATAAGTGCACAGGATTGGAAGGTGAGGCTGACTAGAAATCACTGTCTCCTTCACTCCATTGTCCAAATGGGGGAAAGCAAAATATAAATAGGTACTTACCCAGTGATCAGAATTAGCTTTCTTTAATTCTTTAAATCTAAGTGGCAATCCCAGTATAATATATGTATGTATGTATATATATGTATGTATAAACGTATACATGTTATGATAAATATATATCCCCTGTATATGATATGTATCCCCTACATTTGAGATATATATATATATGGTTGGGCAAAGCTACCTCCACAGAATAACAACTGGGAATGCTATGTTGGATGACAGAATCAGGACCTGACAATGAAAGCTGGACTGAGTAGCTAAATTAAATAATATGAAATTGAAGGTGAGTCAACAGTGCAATGTGCATGCCTATGGACTTCCGGCCTGGTGAAACTTGCTCTCCTGAGTGGGGAAGTGAGTGCGTTCTGCATTGCTCTGCACGAGTCACACCCCACCCAGGGGGATCTAGCTGCTACCCTGGGCTGTTGGATGAAGAAATACATATTGCAAAATTTTCTGAGAAGAGTGCTAAGGAACACCTAGAGCAATCCAAATGAGAAAAAGTTGAGAGAAGAATGATTGGCCTGGAGGTGAACCGCCTTGGTGCACAGGCCTGCCCCAGAACACGTGGGGAATGGCCTCTGTAAGGCCCAACTAGGAGGAGGGGATGGAAGGTGTGGTACAGAACAGTAAGAGCTTTCCAAAGAGAGGACAGGCTGCCCCACATGGTAGCGAGCTGTTCGTCCCTGGAGGTACTCAAATTGGCCATCTACTTGGCTGGCATGCTGAAGAGAAGATTCAAGTGTCACATGGATGTGACCCTGAGATCCATGGCACATGACACGTGACACTCTTCAACATGTGGAAATAGTAGAGTGTCCGGTTTAGGGCATTCACATACAGCTTTATAGATACATAGATACGTTGATATATAGATGTGTATGCCAAATGAGAGATTCAGGAGAAAATGTGGAAAACTTGTGCAGTGTACATCTTCTACTCCAAAGGACACAGAGACATCCTGTGACATTCTCAGATCCAAAGAAGGTAGAGTGGTCCTGACTAAGGTCGACATGGTCATCATTTCTTTAGCAAGTGCAATCCCAGACGATGCCCTCTTGTGGGTGGCTTACCTCCTAGTCAGCTGTGCTCTTTCATAGTCTAGGCCCTTCCATCCTCTCCAAATGAACTGCAGTTGATGTGCTGACAAGCTTGAAGAAAGCGATCAAAAGTAGATTGAAACTCACTGTCGACAAGAATGTTCTTCTGCGTGGCTGAGTTGGGAGACATCTGAGAGTTTAGACATCAGGAATTGCTTAGGGCGAACAAATTTCAATCCCCTGGGTAATCATCTTTCAACCTCATTTGTCCCTGAGAAGTGTCCATCGAAGACTTGCTGTAGTTCTGTGTCTTGTCCTGCAAACCGGTACCCCCTCCAGACATGGTAGCGCTAGCTTGCTCACCAGTGAAAACATTCTTTGAATGGAAATAGTCATTTACGCTGGTGACATATGATCTTTAATTTCTGGAGATGACTTTTAAAATTTTTCTATTACTCTAGGACTTTTCCCATCTCTTCCATCCTTTTTCATTCCAAATGAATTATATTTTCAGTGGACATGTCTTTACAATAAAGAGAGTGCTTTGTAAAAACGGTTAAATTGGGTTCTTTTAGACAAGGGTGATATGTAGCTTTGTTTCCGACTGCAGGAAAGTTGGGAAACAATAGTTGATCTGTTGGGACTTAAGCTGGAGTTAGTCTTTTCAGTTTCTGTTTTTGGTTTATTTCTTTACTCTGCTGGTTTAAATCTATCTTAAAGGCACAAATAGCATGGGGTGTAACAACATCTGGAACATGGTAGAAAGTGGGCTGAAAAAGAAAACAAGTGATTCTTCATTCGGTAGCAGTACCATTTCATGAGTGGCCAACCACCACGGCTCTCAGACATGGTTAAACCCATGGGGAGCCTTAGAGAACATCGGGTCCTACCGCCTCACTTTACTGACAGCTTTGCAGCCTCCCTCAGTTGCCATTGTTCCCCACATCTGGGCAAGCTGATGAGAAAGCTTGGGCACCCCCCCCCTTTAGCACCCAGGCAGGAGATTCAAACCACACAAGGCCCCGCCCACCTGTGGGAGACTTCACCTCTGCCCACCCCCCAATCACAATAAAAACGCTGGTGGGGGTCTTCTTTCCTTGCTTTCCCAAGCCATTTTGGACCATCTTGGGAACCCTGCCCTGCTCTCCCCAGAAAAACCCCGTTATGTAATTAATAAACCTTTTCACACCCTCTTGGTGTTTGTTTGGCAACATCAGTCTTGACATTGGAACCGAATTTGGGGTGGATGACCACAGCACAACTCTGAGGTATGTGTTGTTATAACGAGCATGTTACAGATGAGGAAACTGAAGGATAGGGGGGTCAAAGTAATGCACAGAGGTTGTGAAAAAGCTTACAAAATTACAGAAACCACTTCTGAAAATAAATACACTGCTACGATTTTCACTCAGACCTACCTAAGAATGTTCTATGGCTAGTGTGTGCCATTGAAATGTAAGCAAAGGTTCTACGACGAATCTTTGACTCCTAATTAAAGTTCCTACCCAAGGTCACACAGCTAGTAAGTGATGGAGCTGGGATTGAAACCCAGGCCCTGGGGCTCTGGAATCTACACTCTAAACATCTCAAACTAGGATCTGCCTGGTAGCAAAGCCTGTGCTCTTTCCACTGTAGCAGTAGAATTAAACCTGGGTTTCATGAAGCTGTAGAAAGGCTGTGTAGAATCATTGTCATCATCATTATCATCATGCTATATACCAGACAGTGTGCTAAGTTTTTTATTGACTCTTTTTACAACTCTGTAAAGTCAGTACCATTATTATCCCCATTTTACAGATAAGGAAATTGGAGGCTCAGAAAGGTTAGGAAACATGCCCAAGGCCACACAGCTAGTCAGCAGAGTAGCTGGCTTGGGAAGCTCCATGGGTTGATATATTAGAGGTCATAGTCTAACGTTCATTTGAAATGTGGGCATTTTGGATCCTAGGTCTGTAATAATAAAGGTCAAGTTTTCCATGTATTGAATGGTTAGCCCTTTCCATGCATCATCCTAGTTAAACTTAATGCTATAACGTAAGTACTGCTTTTATCCCCATTTTATAAACGAGTCACTTGAGTCTCAGAGAGGTTAACAGAACGTGTTAGAGGAAACCAACTAATGTGTGGACCTGGGGAGGAGCTGAGCTTTGAAGTTTGTCTGATTAGAATGCCCAAGCGCTGGAAGACTTAACTTGCTGGGTTTGTAGTTTGAGCCTCAGGTCTCTGCCCACTGAAAGTACACAATCTCTAGCAAGGACCCAGCCATATCTTTAGGATTTTAAAACACAACCAGCTGCTCTGCCCTGGCCCTCCCCCCATCAGCACCTCTTGAGCTGTTGCAGCGTATTCCTGCTCAGCACCTCCTGTCAGATGCCTCTTTCTTGCTGATTTCGGGGACTGGACTGTCACTGGAGTTGCCCTGGCTGCTGTGGCTACTCAAGCAGCACATGCTGCAAGGCCCTGTTATCTCTGGGACCGCTCTTGCTGGTATGTTAAGGATTTATTCAGTAGGAAAGGAAGAAGGAAAGGAGAACGTTCTGTGGCCCATATGTATATTTCTCCTTGTGCATACCCTGGCTTTTCTAGGCCTGGAAATGGAAATCCACATACCCAGCAAGGAGAGTGCTGGGTGGACGCACAGAAAATGGAGAAGAATGCAACCACTGGGGGAGGCCCGGGTGTGGTCCTTAGGAACCCATAAACTCCCACCAAGTCAGCCCTACCACAAAAACTGAAAAGTGGATGCAATTCCTTCAGATTTCTTTACCCGAGATTACAATGTGAATCTAATTATCTTCCCATAGAGAAAGTTCATGTTCACACAAGCTGGAGATGGCCCTAGGACTTATGTGGACCCAAAGAGGGATGGAGAAACATTACCTGCAGTTATTATTAAACATCTTCAGAGAATCAGAGATTTCAGGGGTTAGCAAGGAGGCTGAAGCAGTGAAAGTACTTCGTAGGAGTAGAAAGAGCCCTTGAGTTGGAGTGAGCAGGTTTGGCTAAGCGAGTTAGTTGTTCCAGCTCTGTTTGACCTTGGACATGCCCTCCCCTTTCCCTTCTCGGGCCCTGCAAGTCCTTCCTCATTTGAACTTCAGTGATCTATGCCCTTTCTTTCCTTTTCTCTTTTCTTTAAGGTTACTTATAGCTCTAGAATTATTCGATTGCATTGAAGAAAATGACAGACCTTCATCAAGTACCTCATCGTATGTGCCTCAACAAGCCTCCACTGTGCAAGTTCCTCGAATAAAACTACATCCAAAAAGCTTGGGGAACACAAAGGCAGGAGGAGTCAGGACTGGTTTCTCAGAAGAGGTGCCTCTGAAGCTGGGCCGTGAAGGATGAGAGGCAGAAAACAAGAGCAGGCAGCGAGAAGAGCACACGCTCTTCTGAATCACCTGAAATTGTGAAAGGCTCAGAAAGAACCTGGCTCGTTTCCAGGAACCTGGGAGCCATGGGAAGTTTGGTATTGCTGTCGGGATGTGGGTGGTGGTGGGCAATGAGGCTATGGAGGGCCTTGAATGGCTGTTGCCAACAGAGGTTCTTTAGAAGTGGCGTTGCATAATCACATGGTTTCTGCAGGACTATCACTCAGGTCTCAGTATGGAGGAGGATCTGGAGCGGGGAGACTCTGGAGGCCTAGAGACCAATTAGGATGCTAGTGCACAAGTGACAGACAAAGGACAAGGGCCCTCTGGTGGATGGTGATGTACACCTCCTGATGTTCACGCCCTGTGTAATCCCCTCCCCTCGAGTGCAGGCTGGCCCTAGTGTCTCATTCCTGAGAACAGATACAGCGAAGGTGACGGGATGTTGCTTCCGACGTTAGGTTACAGAAAGACTGTGACTTCTGAAGCCAGCTGCCATATTGTGAACTGTCCTGTGGAGGGGCCCAGATGGCAAATCACTGATGTCTCTGGTCAAAAGCCAGCTAGGACCAGAGGCCCATTTGCAGCCACTTGAGTGAGCTGGGAAGCAGATCTTCTGAGGCATACCAACAAGAGCCGTAGCAGTGACTTTGGAAGCAGACCCTTCCCCACTGGAGCCTTGAGCCAACCATACTCCCAGCCACCGTCTTGACTGCAGCTTGTGAGAGACCCGGAGCCAGCTAAGCTGGGCCTGGATCCCTGGCGACACAAATGGTGAGTAATTAGTATCTGTTGTTTTATACTGCTAACATTTGGGGTCATTTCTTACACAGCAACGGATAAGTAACAACAAGAGCCAACCAAGGCAATGGGAGGGAAGAACAGATTGATTCTGGAAATGGTAGGAGTTTGGGTTAGAGCGTGAGGGGGAAAGAAATGTCTAGGCAGACGTGAGTGCTCTAACTGAGATGGAAAATAGAGTGGAAGGTGTTGGTTTGGGGAGCAAAATGATGAGTTAGTTTGGTCCAGCCAAAGTTTGAGTGACCGTGGGACACACCAGTAAATATAGTCAAGAGGCAGTTGGGTCCAAAGGTCTGAGCCTCAGGGAAACCATACAGACTGAACTTTTGGGAAGATCAATGGAGGGAGGCTCAGAACGTGCAGAAACCAAGGCCAGAACCCAGAGATGTTCAACAGTTAAGAGACTGTCCTTTATCATCAGACAAGTGTCAGTCTTGTGTGTGTGTGTGTGTGTGTGTGTGTGTGTGTGTTGTCTATGTATTGGATTGGCCAAAAAGTTCGTTCGGGTTTTTGTAAGATGTTATGGAAAAACCCGAATGAACGTTTTGGCCCACCCAATATATCTTCTCCCAAGCAGTTACATCCCATTCTAAAATACTTTTCCGGGTTTGAAACATGGCAGACCACGTGGACCAGCAACAAACTACCAACACCATAGTACAGCCCCTGGATCTTCGCAGCCTCAGCCTGGATGAGCGAATCTGTGACAACTGTAGAAATTGATGAAGAAACATATGAACAGATATACAAATCAACAAAATGGAATATTCCGATGCTCTTTGTCTGGGGAGATGGTGGTGTGCTAGTTGCCCTGCCATTGACAGTTGGCTGAAACAAAGAATTTATCCCGTGTGGAAAACAGGAGATTTTGTATGATTGCCTCTTTAAATGTAGAAGATATTCAAAAGACAAACTGGCATACATTTTTATATTAAGAAGTAGCCAAGAATTCTTCCACTCCTGAAATAAGTTGATTTGCAGATAACTCACAAATTCTTAAGCTAAATGGCATTTTTATTTTTCTCCAACCCTTTCAATAAATGTGACCACCAGGATGCAGAAAAATAAAATACTTTTCGTTTGCTTTGCAGCCGTATTTGCATCCCAGTTCTACCTCACTAAAGACTCCAAGATTAGTGAATCTCTCCACCTTTCAGGTCTACCTGAGCCTCTCCAAATGGGACAAGTTCCAGTTGCAAGACTGCAAGCGAATCTGCTGTTGATTTCCGCTGCTTGTAATTATTGGGAACATCTCTAGAGTTTATATGTTGTTTACACACTCAGCCTAATTTATTCTTTGCCAAGGAATCATATGAAGTAGCATAGCAGGAGAGCTTGTTACAGGAAGAATTGTAGTACATGGCGAGTCTAGGAGATGTCAAGTTGACCCAGAGATCTTTTTCAGGGGTCGGTGGTGGTGAGAGTGTTTTTAGCTAACCTGCAGAATGTAAACAGAGCCTGCAGACAGACTGAAAGACAGCTCTATCAGCTCTGCTGGAGGTGTTGACACTACTATCCTACCCAGGGTGTGAGCACAGAAGCTTGTTACCATTCCAATTTTGCTGAACTGCTTGGGGCTTTTGACATTACAGATATCCTGTTCCTGCACAGAGAGGCTGGTAGAAGATTCTTAGAGGTAGAAGGCACCTTTAGAGGTCTTTTTAGAATAGGGTGCACAGACTAATTCTGAATGTTTCAAACTGTGTACTTGGAAATGATCCATGGTTTTTCAATTGAGCAATTAATAAAGCAGCAAATAGAATTCAAGTGAGCAATATTAGTAGATGGAATTGGCTTTTATTACTATACAAAACCACATTAAATTTGATGGAGCAATAGTTCGTTTGCACAAAAGTGATCTATGAATGATTGTAGTTGTGTACAGAATCCTGTAGAACCAAACTAAAGTTACTTATAAAACGTCATCCTCTTCACTTTAAAAGTTCAAGAACTTAGGCTCCTTTTCTTGTGTTCTCTGTCTACACCACCTCCCTCTTTGTGCACCCCCAGCCGAGGGACAACAGAGATTCCCGTCTCTGGATCCTACCACTTCGCAGTTTCACTGCCATGGCGCCTGTTCAGGTCTTTCTCTCTTGCCTGAAGCAAAATGAAACAACCTCTTGGCTAACCTCCCTGCCTCCAGTCTCTTCTGTCGCCAATGTGTCCTCCACACCACCACCAGCTTGATCTTTATAAAGCACTGAACAAAATCCTTTTGTGGTTCCCACTGAGTACAGGATCAAGGACCTTAGTGAAGCATTCACGGCCCACAAGTAGGACCTTTTCTACCTCTCCAGCCTCAATTCCCACAACATCTCTCCACCCCCTTTCTCTGCAGCCGTGCTATTTGACCACACGAAGTTCCCTGACTCCAAGGTGCATGACCGCGAGCCTTTCTCATGCTGTTCTTTCAGCTTGAAGTGTCCGCCACTCCTTCTCTTCCTGCAAAAGTCTTACATGCTGTGCAAGGTGCAGCTTAAACCATCTCTTCTCCAGGAAGCCCCTTCTCTGGCCCCTTTCGCAGACCCTGGCTCTTTGCTGGAATGGCTCCCATTTCATTCTGTCTCAAGACAGAGTCCCTGTTGACTTTGCCTCTCCAACCCTATATTGTGAGCCCCTAACTTCCTGTTGTCCCCAGATCCTTGCACGCTTCCCGACACATAGAATGCCTTTAAAATGTTGATGGGATAAATAAATCGTGGGCTTTGGCAAAGCTTTTCAAACACATTTCAAAAGTCCCTGATGGTTTCATATTTAAATAAAAGTTAACATTCAGTAAATGTTCTGAATAATATCTACTAAGTATTATACATTTTGGGGGTTTTTTTGCTCATCAGGAATTTCCAAGATGCACATATAAATGGATATTAATAAAATCTATGAGTAAAACATACAGGCGAATGTAAACTTCTGCTAGATTTTCCTGACATTTCCATAGAGAATAACATATTTTAAAAATAAATGCGCTCTTAATTACTTTTTAAAAAACAGGAGCCCTTTTTCTCAATGAAGGTTTCCTTTAACACACAAAGTGCTTAAAATGAGTTTTGAGCAGAGCTGCTACCACAAGAACCAGTTGGAGATTTAATCTAGGTTTTGAGTAACTGAAAAGATTTCTTTTTTTTTTTTTTTTTTTGGCCACACCATGCGGCTTGTGGGATCTTAGTTCCCCGACCACAGATTGAACCCCAGGCCCTTGGCAGTGAAAGCGTGGAGTCCTAACCCGTGGACCGCCAGGGAATTCCCTGAAAAGATTATTTTAGGTTTTTTTTTGGTAATGATGTGATCTTTTCCATCTACCCTCCAACTGAGAAGAGGTTCACTGTCAAGGTGGCTAGAAACATAGTCAACCTTATTAAAGGCAGCTTGGGAGATAGTTGTAAAAATCATTGAACAGAGAGACAGGATACCCAAGTTCTAGTTCATTGATTCTGGCATTAACAAGCTAAGTGGGGACTTCCCTGGTGGCGCAGTGGTTAAGAATCCACTGCCAATGCAGGGGACACGGGTTCGAGCCCTGGTCCGGGAAGATCCCACGTGCCGCGGAGCAACTAAGCCCGTGCACCACAACTACTGAGCCTGTGCTTCAGAGCCTGCGAGACACAACTACTAAGACCGCGTGCCACAACTACTGAAGCCCGTGCACCTAGAGCCTGTGCTCCGCAACAAGAGAAGCCTCCATGTTGAGAGCCCGCGCACCGCAGTGAAGAGTAGCCCCCGCTCGCCGCAACTAGAGAAAGCCCACGCACAGCAACGAAGACCCAGCACAGACAAAAATAAATAAGTTAATTAATAAATTAAAAAAAAAAAAAAAAACAAGCGAAGTGACCTTGTCCTGTTTGGATTCCTCTGGGCCACAGTTTCCCTCAATGTAAAATGAGGGTGCTTGACTGGATGATTTCTGAGGACTCTTCCAGCTCTAATAGACTAGGTTAGGAGAATGCATTTGACTTTGAGGTAGCATCTGGTGTGTACAGCAGCCCTTAGGACTGAACACGCTGCCTCCCAAACACCTCTGCTACCATCATCCACGAGGGTGTTTTGTTTTTGTTGTTTTCAATAGCTGCTTTATTGAGATATAATTCAATACCGAAAAACTCATCTATGCAAAATGTACAATTCAATGGTTTTTAGTATATTCAAAGAGCTGTGCAACCATCATCACAATTGATTTTAGAACTTTTTCATCACCCCAAAACGAAACCCTGTACCCATTAACAGCCACTCCCCAGTTCCTCTCAATCCCTCCAGCCCTAGGCAACCACTAATCTACTTTCTGTCTCTAAGGATGTGCCTGTTCTAGACATTCACATATATGGAGTCATACAATGTGAAGTCTTTAGTGACTGGCTTTTTTCACTTAGCATAATGTTTTCAAGGTTCATCCCTGTTGTAATATGTATCAATACTTCATTTCTTTCTTTAAAATAAACTTTACAGGAATTCCCTGGTGCTCCGGTGGTGAGGACTTGGCACTTTCAACTGCCGCGGTCAGGGATCCCCTGGTCGGGGAACTAAGATCCCACAAGCCACGTGCGGCCAATAAGTAAACAAACAAACAAACAAACAAATAAAATAAACTTTACTTTTTAGAACAGTTTTAGATTTACAGAAAAATTGAGACTATAGTACAGAGATTTCCTATATACTGCCATACCCCGTTTCCTCAATTATTAACATCTTACAGTAGTATGGTACATGTATTACATTAATGAACCAAGTGATACATTATTACCAAATAAACTCATGCTTTATTCAGATTTCTTCAGTTTTTACCTAAAGTCATGTTACTGTTCCAGGATCCTATCAAGGATACCATAATACATTTACATTACGTTGAATCGCAATGTCTCCTTAGGCTACTCTTGGCTATGACAGTTTCTCAGACTTTCCTTGTTTTTGATGATCTTGACAGTTTTGAGGATTTCTGGTCAGATATTTTGTAGCGTATCCTCAATTGGGATTTGTCAGATGTTTTTCTCATGATTAGATTGATTATGGGTTTCGGGGAGGAAGGCCACAGAGGAAAAGTGCCATTTTTATCACATCACATCAACGTACATACTATCAACATGACTTGTCACTGCAGATGTTGACTGTGATCTTCTGGCTGAGGTAGTGTTTGTTAGATTTGTCCTCTGCAAAGTTACTCTTTTCCAGAAGAAGTAAAGCTGTCACTGTTTGCAGATGACATGATACTATACATAGAGAATCCTGAAGATGCTACCAGAAAACTACTAGAGCTAATCAATGCATTTGGTAAAGTAGCAGGATACAAAATTAATGCACAGAAATCTCTTGCATTCCTATACACTAATGATAAAAAATCTGAAAGTGAAATTAAGAAAACACTCCCATTTACCATTGCAGCAAAAAGAGTAAAATATCTAGGAATAAACCTACCTAAGGAGACAAAAGAACTGTATGCAGAAAATTATAAGACACTGATGAAAGAAATTAAAGATGATACAAATAGATGGAGAGATATACCATGTTCTTGAATTGGAAGAATCAATATTGTGAAAATGATTATACTACCCAAAGCAATCTACAGATTCAATGCAATCCCTATCAAATTACCAATGGCATTTTTTAAAGAACTAGAACAAAAAATTTCACAATTTGTACGGAAACACAAAAGACCCCGAATAGCCAAAGCAATCTTGAGAATGAAAAACGGAGCTGGAGAATTCAGGATCCCTGACTTCAGACTATACTGCAAAGCTACAGTAATCAAGACAGTATGGTACTGGCACAAAAACAGAAATATAGATCAATGGAACAGGATAGAAAGCCCAGAGATAAACCCATGCACATATGGTCACCTTATCTTTGATAAAGGAGGCAGGAATGTATAGTGTAGAAAGGACAGCCTCTTCAGTAAGTGGTGCTGGGAAAACTGGACAGGTACATGTAAAAGTATGAGATTAGATCACTCCCTAACACCATACACAAAAATAAACTCAAGATGGATTAAAGACCTAAATGTAAGGCCAGAAACTATCAAACTCTTAGAGGAAAACATAGGCAGAATACTCAATGACATAAATCACAGCAAGATCCTTTCTGACCCACCTCCCAGAGAAATGGAAATAAAAACAAAAATAAACAAATGGGACCTAATGAAACTTCAAAGCTTTTGCACAGCAAAGGAAACCATAAACAAGACGAAAAGACAACCCTCAGAATGGGAGAAAATATTTGCAAATGAAGCAACTGACAAAGGATTAATCTCCAAAATTTACAAGCAGCTCATGAAGCTCAATACCAAAATAACAAACAACCCAATCCAAAAATAGGCAGAAGACCTAAATAGACATTTCTCCAAAGAAGATATACAGACTGCCAACAAACACATGAAAGAATGCTCAGCATCGTTAATCATTAGAGACATGCGAATCAAAACTACAATGAGATATCATCTCACACCAGTCAGAATGGCCGTGATCAAAAAAATCTACAAACAATAAATGCTGGAGAGGGTGTGGAGAAAAGGGAACCCTCTTGCACTGTTGGTGGGAATGTAAATTAATACAGCCACTATGGAGAACAGTATGGATGTTCCTTAAAAAACTAAAAACAGAACTACCATGTGACCCAGCAATCCCACTACTGGGCATATAACCTGAGAAAACCAGAATTCAAAAAGAGTCATGTACCAAAATGCTCATTGCAGCTCTATTTACAATAGCCAAACATGGAAGCAACCTAAGTGTCCATCGACAGATGAATGGATACAAAACATGTGGCACATACATACAATGGAATATTACTCAGCCTTAAAAAGAAACGAAATTGAGCTATTTGTAATGAGATGGATAGACCTAGAGTCTGTCATACAGAGTGAAGTAAGTCAGAAAGAAAAAGACAAATACCGTATGCTAACACATATATATGGAATTTAAGAAAAAAAAATGTCATGAAGAACCTAGGGGTAAGACAGGAATAAAGACGGAGACCTACTGGAGAACGGACTTGAGGATATGGGGAGGGGGAAGGGTGAGCTTTGACAGGGCGAGAGAGAGTCTTGGACATATACACACTAACAAACGTAGTAAGGTAGATAGCTAGTGGGAAGCAGCCGCATGGCACAGGGATATTAGCTCGGTGCTTTGTGACAGCCTGGAGGGGTGGGATAGGGAGAGTGGGAGGGAGGGAGACGCAAGAGGGAAGACATATGGGAACATATGTATATGTATAATTGATTCACTTTGTTATAAAGCAGAAACTAACACACCATTGTAAAGCAATTATACCCCAATAAAGATGTTAAAAAACAAAAACAAAGCAAGAACTTTTGGAGGAGATGGCAATTTTATATGTAAATATTTAGGGAATTTAATGAGTGTAAATATTTATTTTCAATGAATAAAATGAGGAATTTGACTTACTCTACTTAACTTAAAATAAAAAATCTAGGGAAAAGTAACCTAACATTTTAAACATATTTAAGCTCAATATAGAGATACTTTTATGAAAATAGCAGAATTTAACTTATGAGTTACCCTAGAAAATAGTATGCTTCGTTTCATAGGAACAGTTCACGCTATGACTGCTAGAGTTGCTATAAATGTGGCAGCGTGTTGAGTTAGATGACTTCTAAGATTCCCTCCAACTCTTGGATTGTATTATTCGGGGCAGGGCAGGGAGACAGGGAGAGAGACAAAGAATGGAAAAAATACTTTTCTGCAACCATATTAGTTACTCTAATTAAAAAAATGTGATAAAAAAAAGTTACTCTTTTCCCCCTTTCCTTTAGTATTCTCTTTGGAAGGTAGTCACTATGAGTAGCCCAGAATTAAGGGGTGCAGAGTTATGCTCCACCTCTCCGAAGCCAGAGTATTTACATAAATTATTTAGACTTCTGCACAGGCCATTTGTCTCTTGCCCTCCCCTCATTTATGTATTTACTTATTTATATCAGTATGGATGATGCATATTTGTTGTATACTTTGGGTTGTAATGTAATACTACTTTATTCATTTTGTTGCTCAAATTGCTCCAGATTTGGTCATTGGGAACTCTTTTACGTGGCTTCTATATCCCTTTGACACACCTCCATTATTGTGGTCCTCCCTCCCTCCCTCCCTCCCTTCCTTGCCTTCTTTCTTACCTTACCTTACTTTCTGGCACTGCAGGATGCTCCAGACTCATTTTGCATGTTTCTGGCTCCAGTCCTAGAAGCAGTCATTTTCCCAAAGATGCCTGGTTCCTTCCATTGAAGAATGATGTTAGAAACTAAGATCTGGATTCTAGATGTGTTTGTTGCTACTGGCATGTCATTGTTTCTTGGCCTTCTCATCAGCTGACAGAGCTAGGTAATACATGTGCATATACTAACCTTGTATATATACAAGTACTCAATTTCTTTTTATTGCAGAATAATACTCCATTGTATGGATATACCACATTTTATTCATCCATTAATCAGTTAATAGGCAATTAGGTTGTTACCACTCTTTGGCTATTATAATGCCACTATGAACATTAGTGTGCACATTTTTGTGTGCACCTATGTTTTTGTTATCCCTAGGAGTAGAATTTCTGGGTCATATGGTAACTTGATGTTTAACCTTTTGAAGAACTGTCAGCCTGTTTTCCAAAGTGACTTTACCACTTTACATCCCCACCAGCACTATATAAAGATTCAATTTCTCTACATCCTCAGCAACACTCGTTATTGCCTATTTTTAAAGAATTCTTACTGCCATCCTAGTTAACGTGAAGTGGTATCTCATCATGGTTTTGATTTGCAGCTCTCTGATGACAAATGATGTTGAGCATCTTTTCATGTGCTTGTTGCCCATTTGTATATTCCCTTTGGAAAAAAATGCCTATTCAAGTCCTTTGCCCATTTTTAATTGGGTAATTTGGTTTTTTATTATTGAGTTTTAAGTCTCTATATAGTCTAGATACAAGCACCTTATCAGATACATGATTTGTACATATTTTTTTTCCTATTCTGTGGGTTGTCTCTTACTTTGTTGATGGCGTCCTTTGAAGCAAAAACGTTTAATTTTGAGGAAGTCCAATTTATCTATTTTTTGTGTGTTTATGTTTTTGCTGTCATATGATTTGTTCATTTTTAGTGGTGATGTTCTGTTTTGCCTTCTTTCTATAGCAAGAACTGGCCTCAGCAATGAGAAACATCACTTGTGATGGTCGAAAATACAGAATCAGACCAGAGAGCACTAGCTCCTCCCTGAAGAGTCAACAGAGGTTCCTAAGAAAGGTGACAATCATCACTAACACATACTACACAAAGCTGTGTGCCCGACACTGTGCTCAGCTCTCAAAGCATCTTTTTTTTTTTTTTTACTCCTCAAAACAATCCAGAGACATTGTTGTTCCCACTTGAGGCTCCGTGTAAGCGATATCCTCAACCGCCTACAGCTGGTAAGGGATGGAGCCAAGGTGACAGATTGTCTTGATTTTCACGGGCTTCCACTCATCCCGTTATTTTCAAGCCCCCAGAGCCCCCATTCCTTAAACATGCAGCAAACACCCCACGTTATTTTTGAGAGCCTAATATGGAATAGGCATTGTGCTAGGTATTGGTGAACAAACCAGGCACAGTCTTTGCCCTCAAGGAACTTACAGACTGGGAGCTAGACCAGCGATAGGCAAGATCATGCAAATAAATGTAAAATGACCATTGGCATCAGTGCTGGAAAGAGGTGCCCAGTGCTGTGAGAGCTTAAAACAGGAGACCTGTCTTGTTCTGGAGGAGAGCATCATGGAAGCCTTCTCAGAAGTGATGTTTGAACTGAGATCTTCCAGAGGACGTTGAGCCATTTGAGGGAAGAGCTTGGGAAAGAACATTCCAGGAAAAGGGAACAGCGAGTTCAAAAGCCCTGAGGCAGGAAAGAAATTATGTACTTTGGCTCGTAGATTTTTGTTGTAATTGTCAGGAAATCTGCGCTTGATGTGGAGATTTGGGGGGACCCTGCAAAACAAAATCTGCACTGTGCATAATAATCTGTATCTGAGAAAATTACTGGACTTCAAGATTTATTTAGATATGAAACCATCAGGAACCATGGCTTATTTATTCAACAAACGTTTCTCAGTGGGATCCTGGGGGAGGGTGTTGAAGGAGGGAGGCACAGAAGTACATGGAGTTGATCAGGCAAAGCTTTGGAGGAGTTGGGACATTTTTTCTAAGAGCAATCAATAGGAAGCCACCAGAAGATTATGAAGAAGGGGAGTGACAGCGATAGGATTTCTGTTTGAAAAGTGGAGGGAACGCTCTAGGGAGAATGGATTGGTGAGGAGCAGAGTGGACGCAGGGAGAACAGGTAGGAGGCCACGGCAGCGGCCCGGCAAGCAATGACGGTGCTGTGGAATCAGATGGTGGTGATGGGGAGAAGGGACACAGCTTCTTGGGTTCCATTCAGCTGCATGGATGCTAGCTGGGTGCTCCCCTAGCCCCTCCTCTGCCTGGCCCAGGACCCAGCCCCTGGGTTTGCTCTCCACCCCCCTCCCAAGAAGGGCAGTGAGAGTTGCTTATGTGCCTTCTGGTTCCTCAGTGGGCCCTGCTTCCCGCGGCCCAAGCCGTTCAGCTTGGCTCCCAAGGAGGTCTTTTTCTCCAGTGAGTGGGTCTGAAGAATGACCGAGCCGTCACTCATCTGCTCCTGTCCGCGTACTGAGGAGGGCGCTTGGCAGGGGGTTGCTCTGGTGTGTTCACTGCAGCCCCGAACCCGGAGGACAGCTAGGGAATTGCTGCTGCTGGGGCCCCCTGCCCTCTCCTCGCCCCAAAACAAACGAAGGGAAAGCTTGAACTTTCTTCTTTCACGAGGAGACACATTTCTGTATTTGTGACTGGGAGAGAATATGTCTTAAAGCTGCCTTTTCTGGTGACAACAGGAATACAATCCTATCGGAGAAAATTGGAAAGTACGAATAAATAGAAGGAAGACTAACCAGTATTCATACCACTACTCTGCATTTTTGTATATTTCCCCAGTCATATATACTTATTTTTCAATAGGTCATACATAGTGAATATACTTGTGCATCTTGCTCTTTTCACTTTGTGTTTTAAGCATTTCCCTGTGTCATTAAAACCTCTCCACACACAATTTTTAATATCTGCAAAGTAGTCTTTGTTTTTGAAAACATATTTTACATAACCTTTTGCTTTCTGTTGAAGAGTTGGCTTGTGTGTAACTTTTACCATTGCAAGGAGGTCTGTGATGAATGTCTTTGTTTATAAATCTTTACCTGCATTTTGGATGCCCTCTCCCCCTATAGATTTCTAGGAGGGAGATTAATGAGGGGAGTTGTGTAGACAAGCCAGGAAAGAAAATCTCTGTGTAGGATAATTCGCATCAAAAAGTAACTCTGCTCCTATCAGGGAATGTAAAGGATGGGCTGTGCTTTTCCCTCTGTAAGGACCCCGTGCTCCCCACGTCACTTGTCCATTCGCCAAGCAGTGGCCACTAGGTGTCTGTGTGTCAGGAATTACCTCTTTTCTCTAGAGACCCCGCTGGATTAAGGGCTTGAGCGGCAGCTGGGGCTGGGATTTCATCGGTTTCTCTCCATCTTGTGGCAGAGCGGAGAGCCCTCCAGGCCTGGGAGTCTGGCTCCGCTATGCAGCCAGAGAACCAGCTAAGCAACCTTGAGCGCTGTCATTTCCCCTGTAGGGGCCAGTTTTCTCATATGTAAAACAAGCCGAAAAAGGCAGGAGTTGGGGATTGACCGGATTTTGTTATTGTTGCCATTTAAGCAGCAGAACCCTTATTTCAAATTAAATTGTACCAGAACCCTCATCTATAAAACAGATTAAGGGCCAACTGTCCCAGTAGAAGCAGGGGAGGAGTGGGAGGGGGGAGGGGATGCTCTAGTCGGAAAACTCTGGCCTAGAGGATGGAAGTTTCACTCCAGTTCAGTTCAGTTCTCTTCCCTGTTGCTGAAGTTAAAAAACAATTATCTTTCATCTATATTTCAATCCTCCAAATGTGCTGATTGATGAAATCCTTTCTCTTAAAGGCAATTTGGAAATCAGACAAAGTAGAGCACAAAGCCGTGGATGTTTAGAGAGGGAGTGAGCAGTGTGTGAGACCGGCTGAAAGGGTGACCCTGGCACTTCTAAGAAGGCAGAGCACAATGGACTCTTGGAAAGAAGCAGTGTCAGTTTATTCCCGCGTTGGCACCGCCCCCTCAGTGGGGCGGAATTGCTTGTTTTCACCCTCCCTTCCCTGGAGTCTTTGAGACCAAACTTGTGTCCACAATTGCTAGCAATCTGAACCCAGAGTCACCTACGGACAGGTATTTTATGAAGGCCCAAACACCGTGAAAGATATGAATAGGGGCGTGGATATAACAAGAGACTTTCCTCCCGCCCCTGGGACGTGGAGCACGGGGGAGGGGGGACCTGGCAGCCTGTGACTTTGCTCCGATCACTGCAGCAAGGCTGCGGCACCGACCGGCTCGAAGGGGCCCGAGGTCCGTGGCCCTGGGACGGGGAGAGGAGGGAGTGGTACCGAGGCCTCGCCACGCTGGACGCAGCAGGCCCGGGGGGAGCGCCGGCTGTAGGGCGACGTGCCCGGGCCTGTAAATCACCGCCGGGAGCCCTCCCACCCCGTGCGGTACAGTCGGGGATGGGGTGCGGCGGGTGGAGGGATGCAGTGCCAGCGTCTGCAGGGGAGGGGTGTTGCTGCCTTCCCTGGGAGACCCGACCTTTCTCGGAGAGGCGTGGTGAGCTTGGCCTCCGGGATCCGCAGGGATGTGTAAAAAGCGGCTACGACCCCCGAAGCCGCAGAAAGCCCCCGCCCCTCCCCCCGAGGCCCACCCCGGCTCGCAGGTGAATGGCTGGCCCGCACAAAGGAAGCCGGTTGGAAATGTGGAATTCGGACCAATTTACGGGAGATTCTGTCGCCCAGAGTCCAGCAGACCTCAAGCAAAGAAACCTGTGGTCAGGAGTGGATGAGGATAAAAAACAGTACACCAGGCCGAGCTTATTGGAAAGCCCGAGTTTAGTTATTCTGGGATAGCGAGGTAACAGGATTAGAGGGATTAAGGAAATCACCTCAAACAGCTGAAGAGGGGGTAAAAAAACACTGGTTCTATTTGTTTTCTTCCTAGGCCCCAGATACACTGGGGCCGTGTGGCTAGGCGCGAAACGAAAGGCCTTTCGGGGGGCACAGTGGAATGCCCAAGGGTCAGGGACGGAGGGAGAGTAGGGGGAGGGAGGGAGTCGAAAGCGGGCTCGAGGCTTGGGATGAGAGGGAGTCTCTTCTAGAAAACAAATCAGTGGACTGGGCTGACAAGTCAAAAAGAGAAAGCCATCGAAGGAGTTTGAGAGACCTTTTAAAATCTAAGGTGGACTTTTAAAAACCACGCCTTCCAGCGTTGAATGCTGGCTCCGGCCGCTTCACCCACCACGGTTGAAATATATATTCGTTTCCTGCCAGAGATTCCTGTAATTATTTATGTTTAATAGGCTAACTGATATTTCCGAAGGGTTTTCGTTTTATAAATCGTTCAGCTTGGCTCGAGTGTCTTCCCGCCCCAGTGCACAAAGGTAAATGTGCCCCTTTGGAGGCCGGTTTCCGCGGCCGCGGCGGCCCCTCCCCGCCCCGCGTGGCCGCCGCCGCGATCAACAAGTGCGTGGCCGCGGGGTGCCTGCCTCAGCCGGCGTGTGCTCGCTCCTAGGAGACGCTCCCAGGAAGACAAATCGCTTTCTCCTCGGAGTTTCAGTTGAAAATATCGGGAGCCTCTCTCTGTGTTTGGGCTCACCGGTAGTTAAAAAGGAACCATTTCAGGTCACACAGGCCTCTCCCCAGCCTCCCACCCCTGGCCCCGGCATGGGACCACGGTCGTAATACCGAGTGATGGTCCCCTCCCTAAGCCGCATCTAAAGTTTCAGGCCCGCAAAATTACCAGGACTCCATTATGTTGGTTATAAAATTTATTGATCTCTCATTTAGGAATTCGGAGTAAAACCTTGAAAAACCTGAAACAAAATAGACCCTTATCCCCACCACCCAAGCGAAATCCAAATACGTTAGCGCGACGAAATATCAAACAGATCACGGCAGAAATCACCAACTCAGTAGCCTAAATGCTGACTGGACAGAAGCTGTCCCGCGGCCAGGGGCGGCGAGGCGGGAGACACACGCACACCTGGCTATAAATTAACATCTGCTTTGGCTGCCGCGCCGCTCCAAGCGGTCAGCGCCCCGCCCCCCACCCCCCGCAAAGCCCACGAGGAAAACAGATGCAACGCTACTGGGGGAGGAGGCGTTGCAGTTCTCAGGCTAGCCTCACCCGAGAGTATGTTTCTCCCATCCACTCACTCCTCGGCTAACAGCAAACTAACGAAACAACATTTTCAAATGCAACAGAAAAACCCAGGAACCCAGGAGGAGGGGGGGGGGGGTGCTGCTTTTTCTTTGCAAACAACACAGCGATTCCCAGCCTACAAAAGGGGAGGGAGGGCAGCGGAGAGGGGCAGGCGAGCTCGAGAAAGTCCCATTTCCGCCGCTCCGGACTCCTTTTTGCTTTTGTACAAAACCCGACAGCTATAGCAAAACTTTCTGTCCTCCCCATCATCGGTACAAGGCAACAGTCCCAGGCAAGCAAAGCTAAACAACAAGGCGTCCCAACTCGGGGGTGCGGGGCGGGGTGGGGCGGAGGAGCGGCGAGCGCAGGCCGGTGCTCAGATGTGGGTCAGCGGCACCGTTCCGTTGACGGCAGTCCCGGCGCCCTGGTAGTGCTGGTGCACGCTGTGCAGGCGGCCGCCCGGCAGCGGCGAGGCGGCGTCAGCCGCGTCCCCGCCGGGCGGCAGGTACATGCTGATCATGTCGCGCAGGTCGCCGAGGCACGCGCGCTGCGAGTGCGACGCGATGGCGGGCGGCGGCGAGCTGGGCTCGGTCTTCACCACCGTGCCCATGGGGCCCAGGCTCATGGCGGCGGCGGCCGCGGCGGCGGCGGCCGTGGCTGGCTGCTGCCCGTAGGCGGCGGCGGCGGCGGCGGCGGCGGAGGGCGCCATGCCCCCGTAGCC